>NC_141906.1:14205104-14505208 GCF_057802395.1 Ceratotherium simum simum
TGTCAAGTGACTTAATGCTGTATCACCCCACATAAGGAAATTCATAGAGTATTTCTGAAGAACTCTCAGCCTCCAAATTAGATCAGTTCCACCTAGACAGCCTTTAGGATCCACTTATTGTACTAAACATTTTTAAAATATCTGAGTTGCAAAAAATTCAGAACGTGTGTTTTCAGGAATTTTTCAGTTATTTTAAAAAATGCCCATTAAAGAAAAAAATATGTAGTTATGATTCTCAGTGGAGACAATATATTATGTTTGAAGTCATCTGATTGCAGAGAAGTTTTTAAAGGTAAGACTTGGACCATTTAAATGACAAATTGTATTTTAAAAAACCTAGTAAAACTTGAATATTAAAGTTGGGTTCAGTTTAAAACACAACCTTAGGAAGGCTGAGTAGATTCTAAACTAATTTCCTAAGTTTTAACAAAGCTCCTTGAGACAATACAAACTGCCTCTTAGGTCTAGTAGAGAATCTCTCTAGATTCTCATTTCTTGGACTTCTCAGAAAAACATAAGCTAGCACTTGAAAACACAACTGTATTATTTTCCTCTCTGCTTGCCTTTGGGGAACTGGGTCCACCAGGGTTTCCCTGAGCTAGCAGGAAGGTGCTCTGCTTAAGAGCTATGTGGACTTTCTCCAGACTTTGGCATCCTCTTTCACAGATATTGGCTTCGGTATATCTTGAAGATTTTCCTCAGGGACCTCTGTCCTGGGAATTAGGGATCTAACGTCTACTCTGTCCTTGGGTTTCTGGGAACCCTACAAAAATCTCTTAATCGATTTCCATTCTTACAGAATCATAATAAATTGACCCCATTTTCTCTAGTCCAAGGATGATAAATCTTTTCCCCTCAGAGATGTGAAGTTATGAACTTTTTCATTTTTATGGAAGTATAGGAAAAACTAGTATATTCAGCATTCTCTCAACAGAAACACCATTAGCCAGCAGTTCTTCAATCTATCACACTATAAGATAATTGAATCGGAGCCAAAAGAGCCCTTAGAGAACATTTAGTAGAGCCCCTCATTTTATAGGAAAGAAGTGAAGTGATTTGCCCAAATCCCACAACAAGTTATGAGTGACACTGGGACCAGACCCTCATGTCCTGTGTACCTTCCAGATACTAGGGTATCTGTTTATGGCGGTGACTCTGAAGCATCATGTGGTCTCAAAGTGCTAAATTCAGTCTTAGGGCTGCTTATATTGTTATATTATAATCCTTGCCAATAGTGATGCCAAGCGTGATATAGACTATATACAATAATTGACTAATCAGAATATTTGGTTAAATGGAACATTTCATTTTCCAGGCATGCCTGGCACACAGGAGGCACTCAATATAATATTAGCTGATTTAAGTTGATGCTAGTAATGGAATTTTCTGTACTAACATTTTATGTAAAAGTTTAGTTCCTTATAGCTCAAATTTTTTTAAAGATTTGCCTCAGCCTTTGCAGCAGTGGATGAGATGGATAATACTTTCACTCTTTCTTTTCTTAAGAACTTTCTTTGCTGGTTGCAGTTTTAGGAACATGATAATAATAATCACTAAAATATCAGTGTTTTTAATTGTTTGAAAAGCATGTTTTTCACATTTGTTATCACACTTAATCCCAACAGCCATCCTTAGAGGTAGAATTTTTATCCTTTCTCTTTTGCAGTTGAGGATGAGATTCAAAGAGCTCGAATATCGCTTATGTTCACACAGGTAGTGTCAAAGTTGAGGCTTTTCAAAGTCCTTGTTTTCAAATCCCACATTCTTTCCAAAATAGCAGACAGACCTCCTGTTCCTCCTCAATACCAACCTCTGCCCGTATGTCCTGGTGAGCCCTGAATACAAGCTCACAGTCTACACGTTAACTGTGGTTCTACACGAGTGTGTGTGCATGCATGAGTGTGCTGTATGTGTGTGTGTCTCTGTGAGTGCTTATGTGTGTCTTTCTCATTGTGGGTGTAAATCTGTGTGTGTCTGTCTATCCATCTGTCTGTGTGAGTCTACTCGCTGTGCATAACTTTCTGTCTCTGTGTCTGACTGTCTGTGTGTGGGTCCATCCTTGTATCTGTCTATCTGTGGGAGTGGAAGTATGCCGTATGTATGTCTGTCTGACTGTGTGCATCTGTGAGTGTGTCTATTTGTCAGTATCTCTTTGTGTCTTGTGTCTGTCTATCTGGGTTTGTGTGTCTGTATGTATGTCTGAGTGGGTCTGAATCTGTATGTCATTCTGTCTGTGTCTGTTGACATGCTGTGTATGTGTCATGTATGGTATATGTGTATAGTATATAACAGTGTGAGTCTCTGTGTATGTGTTCTACTCTCTTCTTTTTATGGAATTAGGTATTGATATACTTGATTATTTTCATATTCAGCTTGTAGGCATAGGGCTGAGTATGGAGAGTATAAATGAAAACTCTGCACATAGATGTACTCTATGCATTCTTTCCATCACTTTGTTCCTTTTAGCATTGTCTTAAATCTGGCTGTCAAAAATGTACCACTGGGAGTACTCTGGCCGAAGTTCACTTTTAGCTAAGATCCAGCATGCAGTCTTTGACTATTGCAACTAAGATTAGAATTTCCCAAAGTGCTGTCTTCTCACTATGGATGGAAATGCTTGCTTTTATTTTTGGTGCAACCCTGATTTGCCCCTTATATCTTTTTATAAATGAAGTCAACAGCATTGGTTCTGAAATAACACAAAGGGTGTCTTATAAAATGCATCCAGTGGCTCTAGTTCCCTATACCTTCTAAGCTGTGAGAGTCCCGTGTCGTTTTCAACAAAGAAGATTGCTCTGAAATTCTTTTCTTCCCTTCTTGAGGATCAATGTGAATTTTATGAAAAGAGAAACCATAAATTTGAGGTCTTCTTGCCTTTGTTGATATTAAAATATTAACATGGGGCCGGCCCCGTGGCTTAGCGGTTAAGTGTGCGCGCTCTGCTACTGGTGGCCTGGGTTCGGATCCCGGGTGCGCACCGGCGCACCGCTTCTCTGGCCATGCTGAGGCAGCGTCCCACACACAGCAACTAGAAAGATGTGCAACTATGACATACAACTATCTACTGGGGCTTTGGGGAAAAAAAAAGGAGGAGGATTGGCAATAGATGTTAGCTCAGAGCCGGTCTTCCTCAGCAAAAAAAGGAGGATTAGCATGGTTGTTAGCTCAGGGCTGATCTTCCTCACACACGCACAAAAAACTAAAAAATAAATAAAATAAAAAATAAAATAAAATATTAACATTAAAATTAATCTCAATTTTCCCATCTGTAAAATGGAAACAAGAAGGCAAGCATCTTCTCTAGTTTAAAGAAACATTTTAGTAAACTCATATTAAAAATCACATTGGTTTATCAAGACCTTTCTATTCTTTTCAGAAGATGAGTTCTCTAATTTTAATAACACTCCTGCAAGGGAGGTTGGTAGCAAGTTTAGTTTTTCTTATTCTAGACATTAATTTGATTGTTATAAAATGATTTCCCCAGGTCTAAGTAGAACATGGGTAATGGAAGAAAGAGCAGGACCCTTTGAAATCGATCATATCTAGGACCAAAACTCAGCCACACAGACTAATTGGTGATCTTCTCACTTCAACAACACATGTATTACTAGCTGTGTCATGGGGGGCCTGTTACTATTCTGTGCCTTTGTTTACTCACTTGGAAGGTGGAAATGATGATATACCATATAACATTGTGGAAAAGATTAAACAAGATAATGTACATGAAGTAAGGTAGATGCAGACAAATATTCTTCTGGCTCCCTTATTGTTGTTTGCAACCATGTGACATAACAGGACGTTAAGTAGGAAGTGCTCACCATCCGATGTATATTGTATGGGGCTTGTGTTAGATGCTTGGGATTCAGAGAAATATTGACTAGTCCCTTTCTGCCCTGACAGAGAATATAGTCTGATTTGGGAGATAGGATAGATATATGAAAGGGAACCTGACAATGTGGGGTCCAAGTACCAAGTGAGTGAAAGGAGCTGCAAGGGCAGTTAAGCTCAAGAAGATCACAGGAGACCCTGCTGATCAATGACTGATGTGGCAAGAGAGGTTCTGTGGAGCAGGGAAGACTTGAAATGCCTCAAAAAAAGGACAGGCAGGGTAAAGTATGCAGAGAGGAGTGAGCAGGCAGCGTCTTAGCATGAGCCTGGGTGGGGCATGGGTCTCCTCATATGTAGAATAATGGCTGGAGGACAGTTCACTCAGGAGAGGAGTGGGCTCTGGGTTACAGAGGGGTCGGTGTTCAGATGATGGAAGCCTTGAATGCCTGGCTAAGAAATTTAGCGCAGAGTTTGTGTGTATGAGTGTGTGTGTGTGAGAGAGACAGAAAATGAGTAATAGTGATGGTAGTGGTACCTGAGGTAAACTGAGTGTATTTCTCCATGTAAATAAGCTTGCAGAAAGTCAACTTGTTTGTTATATAGAAATTATAGAAGCAACTGATAATCACTTATCACTTTCTCAGTGGGAGAAACCTCAGGGTGGTATAGGATTGTAAATCCAAATTAAAAGTTGAAATAACGTTTATTTATAGGCATTTATGGGTGATAAATCCTTTTATATAAAAATCTCATTTGATTTTCCTAAAAATCCTATGAGGTAGTGATTATTGTTATCCTCCCTTACAAAATCAAAACAAAAAACCACCAAGGATTCATGGAGGTAACTCTAGGTTCAAATACCAGGTCTTCTCCATATAAATTCTATACTTTTCACTGCACCACACTGTTAGGTCACTATTATTGGTAACTTGAAGGAAGAACCCATGTTTTACTCTTTGCTGTCCCCCTAACCCTGAGCCTGAAATGCTCTGTCATTAGTCATTGATTGCTTGCTTGTGACTAGAGACCAGGCTTTAGAAGACGTAGTTACTTTTATGGAGATAAAAATTTATTTCATCTGAGTCTATGCTTTTGTGTGCATCTGGCCTCCTCAGAAAGAGGAAATTCACCTTGTGGGAGAGTTGCTTCTTATTAGACATTAGTTAGAAGAATTTTGAAGTCTCTTTTAGCTCTCCCAGTTACTCTGCCTCACTGCCACTTTCTCTTCTGTCTTCTCTTCTGGAGGTGGTTGATTTGTTTCCCATGGTGTGTACATCTCTGCCTCTGCTTCCTTCTATGTAATGCTGATTTTCTTTCTTTCATTATTTATTTATTTATTTATTATTTATTTAAATGGCAATGCAGTAAAGTCTTAGACCTGAATAGTTTCAAAAAGTTAAATTTATAAAATAAATACTGACTTACAAGGCTTTGGAGGCCAGCCTGGATGCTGATCTTCCTGGTTTAATGACCTGCACTTAAAACCGAGTCAAGTCCCATAAGTTAAGCTGTGCAAAAGAATAGAAGGAACTCAGCTTGGGTTTTAAATCTGGAGACCTATCTTCTAGGCCTACTTCTGACTCTTACTATCTGTGTGATCTCAGAGAAGTCTCTTGTCTTACTGGGCCTCAGTATATTCTGTAAAATTAGGATGATCATGCCTTACAAATGAGATAAGTGTGTAAAAGGGCTCGACGATTTCTAAGATGCTGGTGGTCACCAAGCCTGAGTATGGGCCATATTTATTGTGTGAGGAACAGGGTGACCGAGTCAGTGATTTCCTTTAGAAGGGAAGTTTTATGGCACGTGCCTCCTGCCTCCTGTTTCGTTGGGGTGCGATGGACTCAAGCTGATACTACGCCTTAGTCTGAGAGCATAAATAAGTAGCATGTCATCACTTTTTTTTTCCATAAATAAAACAATTTTTGTTTATCATCTTTGTGGGTGGTAGTGGGAAGGAGAGGATGTAGAAAGGATGTGAAGTCTATTTTAAGTAAATCAGGTCTGTGGTACCAGAGATCTCTGGAGTTTATAGGAAGCATCTATTTTTTCTCAAATAATTAGCTGAAGACTGAGAATTAGTGCAATGTAGATGGATTTACTGATCAGTGCAATACAGTGAGACTACGACACGGTGTGAGTTAATGAATTTCACTTGGCTTTGTACAAACTGGTTTTCCAAAATCATTGCCGTAAACATATAATTTTAAAAGGTAATTTAATGAGATAAAAATTATCTATAGGTCGTGTTTGAGGGAATATTTATTACTGATTTATCTTCAAGTTGAAACTATACTAAAGAATGAAGTTTGCAGTCAAATCAGTATATAGAGAAGGAAAAGTATGTGGCTGTTTAGAACAATGGACAATAAATCTTAAAACAACTTAAAGAACAAAGGGTGAGTGCTGTAGATATATTAGCTGGTCTTCAAGGGAAAACTAATATTTCAAACTAAACAGTACCTAAAAAGCTTATATTTATATTGAGACTTGTTTGCTTTCTTGGTCTGAGCAATCTAGTAATCCAGCCCTTCATATCGTATTACCGAAAAGAGAACACCATCCACAGCTTGAAGCCTTATATAAATTACAAATTTTAATACGCTAGTCCTGATGCAGGCAAGAAGGCTCGCCAGCTCTATATAGCATTTTTTTCTGCTATTCTTTTGGTCACTTTAGTTATGGAAAACAAAAATGTTAATCATAAATTTGAATATGAGTTTTATTTAATCAGTGAAAAGAAGATTTAATCTTTTTTTAGGTTGTGCTCTCCTTGTGTGAGATATACACAGTAGAGTTAAATAAGAGCTATAATCTTAAAACTTTTGTACCTTGTATAATTGTTATACTCATGGTCTTCTTTTCTTGTCATTAATTGGTCTGAAAGTGCCATTAAAAATTCTACAGAGATTTAAAAACTCTGCTAAATATAATGTTCGCATGGAAAGTTATTTGTTCTACGAATAACTATTTTTTCCCTTGGGACTGTGCAAATCCATTGTACTTAACTCTGACTAGACAGTCTTTGTGATCGAGTGAACAATCTCTCTGCCTTATATCCTGCTCTGGTTACCTTTCCAGGTTTGTCTTTGTCTAGGCAGGTGATCGAAAGGGACAGAGAGCACCTACACCAGCATTAGAATAAACATGTGCTCGTTTATTAATGGTCCGGTGCGAGAGCTCTTGGAGGCGTTGCGTTTATTCCATTTAGAAATTTATCTGTGGTCTAAGCACCATCCCTCAACCTGCAGGAAAGATTGTTTAATTACATTGAAGCCCTTGCTTTTAGATAGGAAAGTCAGATTCCAAATTTTAAAATAGCTTCCTATTTAATTCCCAAATTTGAATTATAAGACTGAACTGTAATTTATGAACTAAATCATAAATTCAGCTCCAATGCTGATATTCAGCTCCAGTTATCTTGACATTTAAATTGTTTGTTGAAACAAAAAGCTGAAGATCGATTTCTGAGTTTTTGAGAAATAGAGTTGGGGCAGTTTTTACCCTCACTATTATGACCTATAATACATTGTTTTTCAATGTCTAATTTCTGAATATGGAGATGACAGACCTTTTTTTTTTCCTCCTAATATAACAACAAATAAAAAGCCCTACTCAAAATATATTTTAAATGGAAAATATTTCAAGTTTGTGCCAATTAAGGTCAGCTGTGAAGAGCAGGTGCCTTGCCTGCCATTTGTGGACACAGCAAAGGGAGCAATCAGTGCTAGCACCCATCCTCCCTGTGCCGGCTCTCCGATGACAAACAGCCGATATGTGGCAAGCACATACCTCATTTACATCACATGCATAATGTACTCTATCTGGGATATTAGCTTCTCGGGGTTGGCAGTGTCACCTAACACACACAGTGATCAGCACATTTTTTGAGGCTGCAATAATCAGAGGAATGCGCAGTGATGTGGGAACAAGAGGAAATAACATGGCATAATGATGGACCCATCATTGTTCTGTTGTCATCCTTCCTAACCAGTTTGGCTTTCCTCGGAGCCTAACAAAAGGGTCATGAATTTAATACAGTAAAACATGGAAGTGGGTGCAAGAATAATGCATGTATTCCTGAGCTCCACATTCAGAGAAAAAGGGGAAACATTGACTACATAGGCAGCGAACTGCCCTGAAAGCTTTGTGGGTCTATGCATAGGGTTTACGTAATCTTCAAACAAGATGTGCAGCCTTTGACAAATGTGTCTAGCCTCATTTAATCTCAAGTAAGCATTTAGATACAAAAAAATCAGATAGAGGAAATTAACTACATCTTCAAAAATATTCAAAACATACGTTTCTAATAAAATAGTGTCTGCTATATTAATAGCATGCTGTTAACAGAATTTATTCTTAGCATATGAACCTCTTCATGGTTTTCACACATTTACTAAAAGATAATAATCTCATAACAGTGTTCACTCTTTTATTCAAGATTTTAGGAAGAGTTCAATCCTGCAAGTATTTTACAAAGCAGTTTGCATGTTCCTGTTCTGTAACGATTTGCAGTATTCCCAAATAACTCTTACACATGAGTTCAATAAATAATTGGAAGCCCAGATGTTTGAACCGGATATAGCAGATACTACATTGTAGCTGTATTTTAAATACAGCGACTTCCCCTTTGTCCTCTCATCAACTTCACAGCACTGCACTCTGCCATTTTCAGTTCTCTTCTAATTAAACCTCCATGAACATTTGGCACGTACGTGTTCCCACACGTGCCCCTCTCGAATGTGGCCAGTGGAGGCATCCTGTGCTATTGTTGCTGACTTGAGACATTCCAAGGAGGAATTTTACTTCTTCAAACTGAGCTGTAGCATTCTTTATCCCTGCAGTTCACCTCCTGATAAGGAAATTGCTCATATTGACACATGATTTACCACATCACATAGCAAATAGCTCAAAATTCTGTGTAAGCTCCCTTCTTAGACTGAGCCTTGCTCACGTCTGTGTCCCTCCATAGTACCAGTAAAGCAGGCTCGTGTTCAGTGTTTGATAAAGTAAAAAATATTAGGTATCAGTAAAAATTAACAATATTCTTGAACTTGATTTTAAAATATAGCTGCCTAATTTTCAGGAACTAAAAGAAAGATGAGGAAAATTCTAATTTTATTTACGACAGCTTTAGGTTATTGAATTTAAATTTTTGTTGATACATACGTCTCTCTATGCAGTTTTTCATTGTGGAGATAAAATGATTCTTTCTACCTTATATGTCTTGGTTTCTCTCTCTTTGAAATAATTTCACTAATTCTTGAAAAATACTGTGACATTATCAGAGAAAAGTTGTTGTTTTGTTTTTTTTAAAGAGATAGAAGAGTATTATGGCTACATTTGGGAATTTTTAATTTCTATCTTATTTAGTCTGGTGCGCAATGTGACACCAGTTAATTGTATGTTATTTTGTGGTAACTACATGTTAACTCTGTTGGAAGTAATGGTAATTATACTGTAATTGATATCAGTTCTCCTACATCTTTGGAAAACCATACAATTAACACATATCACCACAGTTGGACACTGTCTTTTGTCCTTTGTAATGTTGCCATGTTAGAGTACTATTTTGAATAGGGTCCTAAATATTTTCTTCTTCTTTTAAATCCATTTTATTATTGGAATTTTAAAATGATTTAAATTTAAAATTGGAATTTTAAATTACAATTTAAAATCGGAATTTTAAAATAATTTTTTAATTTTCATGAAATGTAACATAGTTTCTAAATTTTAATTTTACTTAATCTTAAAGAAAGCTTCTTCCACAAATAATCAGACATAGTCCTGGGTTATTTTTATTTTTTATTTGAAAAGTCGTTTGTGACTCCCCATGACCTTATTAGTACTTCCTGTTTCCTAGAGGAGGAGAAGAGTAGAATATGCAAAATCTTGACATCAAGGAGTTAATTAGTTTTTTTCTGAAGAGAGACCCTCTTCCAGCTAGCAATCTTTGCATTTATGTTACTTTGCTTCAGACAAAAGGATGTATTCTGTGCTAGTGCCACCATAATGGATACCAAACTAGGGACATAGAGGCATATTTACACCAAATTCAGATTAAAATGTTTCCTCTATGATTTTGGCTGCCTCTTTCTTTTGCCTTCTCTGCCTTTGTGTCCCTTCCCTTCAATTGCTCTTGCCTGTGGTGGAGATGGAATTTCAGAAGTAGAAAATAAATGCTTTTTGGCTAAGTGTGACCATAGTTTGGTATGCTTGTTTGACAAATGAATTATCTTTGAGCAATTTCCTTAGGCATATGAATAATTGCTCAGAATTTTTTATGACATGGCACAGTGATTTTACTAGTGTGTGCTGCAGTGTAGGTCTCAGGAGCAAAAAAGTTGAATATCGTAGAACCATAAGATTTCAGAGCTGGAAGAAACTGTAGAGAGAAGTTAGTTCAGTTCCCTCAGTTTACAGATGAAGTACTCTTCATCTTTACCAGCACAGCTTGTAAAGAGCACGTGTGATGCAGAGCAGTTTAGTGGGAGGAGCAGGAGACTGAGAGTAGTCTGGAGGCTAAGACGTGTGTTCTGGATCAATTACTGGTTGGCTGCAGGGCTTGGGTTAATATCCTAACCTCCTTGATCTCCGTGCTCTCTGAAAGAAGAGGCCGTTATGTTTCTTTCTGGTACTAAAACTTTCTCATGCCCCCTATTTTTCTTTTTAAGATATATGTTATTTTTGTAGCACACATATTTCTTTAAATTATAGGAAAATCTCTTAGGAGATGTGATATGTTTATATATCTCTTAAAATAAAACAAATATATAGCGGCAATACCTTACTTTTGTTTTCTTCATTTTTTGTGTTTATGTTTCTGAAAAAAAACCTTCAACTTTGTCAGTTTGCCAGCTAAAATTGAAATTGAAGGTATATTTTTGAAGAAAATTTTCATTCTGGTGTATATAGCTCTGATGTCTTCGACTTGAATAAACTGCACCTATGTTTCCACAAACAATGTTAAAAAGTACAAAGTATTAAGTAGGTATCTGAAATCAAGAACCTAGATTTTGAACAGATAGAATTCCTAAGATAACTTTTTGGACAAAGACATTTGCTTAGCTGGTCATTAATTTTATTGTGGCACTCTTTGTTCATATGATAAATGTTAGAATAATAAGGTCTTACTGGTGGTTTAAGTGGAAATAGAATTCTCCAGTTTTTAAATCATGTGTTAAATTTTAATAGGAGTTTGTATAATTTTACAATGGAACTTTTTGTGAACTTGTTACTGAAACAAATGGTTAATCGGAGAACATTTGGGAGCAAATAAGCATCACGCCTCTGTACACGAATAAAAAGTTGGAAACCACATATAAGTAGGAGTTGGACTGCCACACAACTGGATTTGCTTAAATGTGAACACTTTATAACTCTACTTGGGAGTTGCAAACTTATAAATAACTTTGCAATTGGTTAAAACCATATTAAAACCATATGAATGAGATAGAAAGCATTTGGTTAAAGGAGTTCAGTAAGCACTGTAATCCTGATGAAATTCATTTAACTCAGTGGCTCCCAGAGCTAAAAGGGTCTCATATCTTCAGAGTTAATGCTAGTTTATCATTTCTCATCTGATGGTCAGTGAATGTTACAGGAGATATGCAGGATGCTGTCCTTGCCAGGGGTGTGGAGACAGAACTTGCTTAGTTTCGTGTACTCTTCAGATCCTGAGGGAAACTTGTCATACGTCACTTGAGAATGTTTTTGAAAACTCCATAAAACGTATACACAAGAAGCTCTGCAGACTTTAGTCGTTTCAGCAGGCATGTGCTGCCTGCTTCTTCTGTGCTTACAGAGTGCAGTCCTCGCTGGAGATAGAGAGGATCAGGAGACGTTTTCCCTCTGCCAAGGAGCTTTTGGTCCAGTGGCATAGATCAGCATCCCGAGAGGTGATCTGAATAACTTATGTCAGTCTTAGTCTATTAATTCTATGTCTTGCCTCAAATATGAATCTTCTGGAATTTTGAAAACTTTTGCCAAGTTCTTACAAGTCTTTCTTCCCTTTAAAGGAGAACTTTCTCTTTCGAAGAATCCTAGATAGATAGATAGGAAGGTAGAGTTTTCAACAGATAGAATCACTACTAGATACTAATGGCAAAAGCTTCCGGAGGTTTGTTTCTGAGGCCACTAGGAGCTCATATCTAAAATTTGTTGCCTTATTATTTGATATTTTTGGGCCATGCCAAGAGCCGTTTATGACATAAAAGGCAGAAATTGCCATTGTATTACTTTGCTAGGGCTGCCATAACAAAATACCATAGACTAGGTGGTTTAAACAACAGAAACTTTTTTCTCACAATTCTGGAGGCTAGAAGGCCAAGATCAAGGTGCCAGCAGGATTGGTTACTCCTGAGGCCTTTCTCCTTGGCTTGCAGACAGATGGCTGCCTTCTTGCTATGTCCTCATGTGGCCTTTCCTCAGACACATCTTTGGTTTCTCTCTGTATGTCCTACTCTCCTCCTCTTATTATATATATTATGATATATTAATATAGAATTATTAATATAATTTTATATATTTAATATAATATATAACAGTTATTAATATAATTCTATAATATATAATTTAATATAATTTTGTATGTTCTCTATAAGGACACCAGTCAGATTGGATCAGGGCCCACCCTAACGGCCTCGTGTTAACTTAATCACATCTTTAAAGGCCCTATCTCTAAACACAGTCACATTCTGAGGTCCTGGGGGTTAGGGCTTCAACACATGAATTTTAAGAGGACACAGTTCAGCCCATTACAACCATCTTTGCTTAGTTTGGGTATTCCCAAACTCATGTGAAATTATTTTCTTTGGGATTACAGTACCTATGGAGCCCCCTTGACCAAATGTTTTATGACTGTTTTCATGTGGTTTCATCTGAATTATCTTCCCTAGAGATGTTCTTGTTTCTCTAAACTGAAATTAATATAACTTTGTTTAACAATTTATTCTATTATTCTTTCATAAAAGATTAGCATTATTAATTCAAAGTATGAATTGCTAATGATGATTGCTAGGCAATGTAAGCATTTATAAGAAGACTATTTGGAGGTGGTGGTGATGGTTGAGATTTTAGAGAAGATTCTTCTTGCAAAGCCCTTTCAAACAATAATAACTAGGCAGACTTCCTGTATCTCAGCACTAGGCCAACCCTGACCAGATCACTCGATAGTACAACTGACTTACACACCTTCCTCTGTACTTAACTACCTTTTAATCATCTGTATCTCACTGTTTTCAAAAAAGATCTGAATATTAATTTAATTTTATTTAAAATTAAAATTAAAATGAAAGAAGAGAGGGAAATAATTTTATCAGGATTATCAAGATTTAGCAACCAAAGTGCCTAGTATGTGCCAACATCATGAGAGGCACTGATGATATAAAGCTAATAACACACGGACACTGTATCTTAAGGAGTAAGTTGGCAAGACATGTAAACAGACATATAAACCAATAACTGTAACACATTTTTCTATGAACATGATGTGGTGATGGAACAAAAGAGGAGGGGATAATTTCTGCTTGGAGCTGGTGGAGTGCAGTCAACAAAGGATTTTGTCCAGAAGAAATGCTTTAATTAGGCCTAGAAAGGACTAATTATGATGTCATCAGTAAAGGAAGGGCATTCTAGAAAGAGGGAATAGTACATGCACATACACAGGACATAAAATATCATAGCTTGTTGGGGAAACTCCAAGAAGTTCCCTCTTACTGGAACAAAGACTATAAACTGGAATAAGTAGGGCATGAAGCTGATGGGGGAGCAAGAGCCAGATCATAAAGGGTTATACAAGCTGTACAGGGCAGTTTGGTTCTCCTCATGCAGATAATGGGGAGCATTTGAGGGCTTAGAGGTGGAGAACAACACAATCCAGGTACTACATGGTTACTAAGATTGAGAGGTAATTTAGTTCTGAGATGCTTAGCAGCCAAGACAAAAAGGAGAGCATCTGTTGTTATATAGCTGCATTATTGATACAGGAGAATGGATATTGGCCTTTAGATCAGGACACTATCTTCATTAGTGTTCAGCTTTGAAACATTTAGCAAACACTAAATAATACCTTTAACAGAAGTGGATATTTTATGAGTTACTTTATTTTTGCAGAGCACTCACACATATAATCCCTTATATAATCATCACAACCCTGCAACATGAGGGTGTTCTATTCCATTTTACAAATGAGGAAACAGGCTCAGAGAGATCACATGATAATTAAGTTGTAGAGTTATGATTCTGAATTCACCTCAGCACAAATACCTATCTAAATTTTGGTTAAGTGACTTAAATAAAATATAAAAAAAAAATCTTTTTGAGCCTCACCTTCTTCTCTTGTAAAACTGATAGCAATAGAAATATTTTCCTTATAGTATTGGTGTGAGGGTTAAAGGAATACTCACTGGAAAGAGCCTTGCACATAGTATGTATATGATCAGTAAGTGAGACTCTTCTCTACTTCCATTCCAATACAGGTATTTGTGCTTTGGGGGCAAAAGCAGTTGGAAAACTTGGACCTTAACTAATTCATGAGTCCTAGCACAATTTTGTTGTTCAAGTTATATTAAAAGCTAGACAAATTAATAGTTTTAGCTGACAAAATGTTATTTAACAATGAGGTTCAATAATGAACCTCATTTCTTCCAGCTGGAATCTTTATTATCATGATTACTCCCTCTGGGCCCATCAAAATAACATTATGAAAGTCACTCCCAGTGCCTCCAAAATAACTCTCCAAAAAAGAATCACCTTTTTAAAAGTATATGTGGTTAATTTCCAATGTAAACCCTACATTTTTGATCTTTCATTAAATTACTAAATGTATAATAAAGGATATAAAATAAAGGCTAATAGAGTGATAGAGCTTGTTAAGTCAATAAAAAGGAAACCACATGTGTGCTTAAGTAGTATTTCTTGAAAATCACATCCTGGCAAGATACGTCCAGAGCAAGGAATTAGAGCAAGTCTTCCAGAGTAAGATACAGACTCTCTCTCAACATTATACTTACAGTGTCCTGCTTAAAAAAATTTTTCTTTATTTAAAAATATGTAGTACTGCTTTTTAAGCCAAGCATTTGTGGTGGGTAGTGTCCTCTTTTGCCAGTGTTTTGCAGACTTTGCAAAGATACAGGTGTTACACTGTAGAAATTCCAAGTTAGTCTCAAAAACCTCTTTTTCATGCTAAGGTATGTAATCAAATTGTATTCGTCTATTGTGTTTTTCTAAAATTGCTTATTTCCCTCTTTTACAAAACGTTTAAGATATTTTCCTGGATTTCCTTGTTTTGATTATTATTGCCCAAAAAAACATCACCAGTGTAGTATGGAGTGTTGAGTCTAAACATCTCTTTTACAAACTTGAAATATTAGAAAATTTGTAGCTTGTGCTCCTTTTGGACACTCACTTGTATAGGGTGTTTCTGATTTATGTGGGTAAATCAATTATGTGGCCTTGTAAAAACCTGCAAGTATTTATGGACACTAATACTAACTGCTGTGTAAGATATATACAAAAGGTGGAGAATATAATCCCTGGCTGGAAAAATCTTTTGATGTTGTTGGGGGAGATTTGGAGGTGCACGTGAAACAAAGCTCAATTTTTTAACAGAGTATATAACCAGGGGTAATTGTGTATGGAAGACTTAAGAATTTTTGTATATCAGAGAGTAGAGAGGTCAGAGATGTTATAGTGTTCATGGAAAACTTGGAGTTTTCAATATGAATAGGACTTGGCAAGGAAGAAGAGAGAAGGAAACATTATCCTAGCAGCCATGAGGAAAAGGAAGCAGGCATGATTATGGTATTATTATGGGAAGGTGAGTTACTCTCCACCCTGAGCAGAGGCTGTATGACGGGAGAGTTGTAGGAAATCGAGTTTAAAAAGACCTATTAAGAACAGTGTATGAAGGACCTTGAAAGCCAGGTAGAGGAGTTTGGATGAAATACAAGAGAAGATAGACAGGCATGGAAGGTTTTAAATCAGAGACATGAAGTGGAACCCTGTGAGGAGTGTGAGTAGGTGGATGGAAGGGCAGTGGCAAGGATCAGGAAGACCAGAAAGGAGGCTGTGGCAGTGGTGTAGGCGTGTGGGCATGAGGGCATGTGCTGGTAATTAGTGATGACGATGACGATGACGATGATGATATTGATGATGATGGGAGGGCATGGAGGGGAGGGACCAGTGCAAGAGGCTCTGTGAAAGAAGAGTCAGCAAGCCTGGATGGTTCACTGGGCATAGAGGGGCACAGAAAGCAGGGGAACAAATAGTCCTGACCGGTTGGTGTTGATGTAAACAGAGGACAGGAAGGGAACTTGGATGAGGGGAAAACTGCATTTGCAAGGATGTCTTTATTTTTAGTTTAGGAGAGAGTTTTCCTGGGTGACAAGGACTTCTTTTGCGTAGTACTCAACACCTTAGAGAGAGCTGAAACTTTGAGGATAGATATCTCAGAATATTGTGCTGGCCTCAGAGAATTTCTATTCATCATGCATGTATTTGTTATTTCTCTTAGAAAACTCTGCTTCAGAAATATACAAAAATATGACTACTGGCTCTGCAGCGTTAACTCTCCTTGTAAAATTCCTTATTATTAAAATTTTGAAAGATTTTTACAAGTCTTTAATATTTAAATATGTATTTTAGGATATAACAACAAAGTTCTTATTTACTTAAAAAAGATTCATGCCAAAATCTCCATATAGGAGATAAGTGGTTCTAAATTTGTGATTACATGAGCTTCTATTTAAATTTTAAATTTAAATTTTCTATTTACTATCTGCTATATACAGAAATATAATGTGTATATATTTATATAAAATATTATAAAATTTTGTATGAAATATATATACAAATATTCTATAAACAGAATATTTGAGAGCCAGTGTAAACTAATTGTAATGTATTTTACATGTGAAAGTAACATGAGAAAATTATTTTTTACCCATTTTAACTGCAATATAGGTAATGGCCCCTTAGATGTATGTTCTGTGGCTGCTATGAGTGACTCCATATTCAGACATTCTTTAGAAACGAGCTTTGAATAAAGGTTGGTAAAGTACCTTTCATTTAGACCATTGGAATACAATATATCACTTCATTGTCCAGCCGTGTCTACCTGTCAAATGAAATATATTTGTTTGTAAAGCAACAAACAAAAAGCCTCTCTCAGCGTGTACCATTTCCACTTCAGTTTGTAGAAAAGGGGACCGTGTTTAAATAATTTGAGGTATGGTACAGGCTGGTCAGTCTCGGTAATCCAGAAGGGAGAGTGCCCAGAGTACCATTACATTTCACGTGTTGTTTTTCAGGAGAAGGCTGCAATCAGTCATCTCACATATGGTTTGAAAAAGGCTTGTGTCGCTGGCAAGCAAACTGTTATTTAAGTACACAATCCACTCTACTACTGAAACAGTTTTGCCAAACTTATCCAAGTATTCTCACATGCTTAAAGATGGTATAAATATCATTTATTGCTTGCAGTTTTCTTCAGACTATACGGATGTCTTCCTGCTGCCTGATCTAAGTGTCCCAGTTTACATTATGGCCTTTACTGCCTCTGTTTGATGGAGTGATCAGTAAAAATTTAATGACACTATAAAATAATAAAAATGTCATTAATTTACCACGGATCTTGGATGCAGTGGTTGTAAAGTTACATTAATAAACAGAATATTTTTTACAACAAAAAGCATTGTTACGTGGGAACGTATAAATAACACACATAAATTTAAGAGCAATTTTACTGTTAGCACACACATTATTATGGAATAGCCAATAAGTGTATAAAACATAGTATATAAAATTTTATTAAAATGTACTGTGCACATCAAAAATTCAGCTTTTATCTAAGTGCAAAGAAAAGCCATTATTGTTTGCTTACTGTTTCATTGCTGTTCTTTCGCCATATCACAATTTTACATTTGTTGCCAGTAAGAGGAAGCTGATTTTTTTTCCCTAGATGGAAACAAACCTCTGTTCTTTTAGATACCCCAAACCCATTCTCTCTCTCCACTGATGCAAAGACAAAATTGATCAATCTTGCCGTGGTAGGGAGGGAAAAGTTGCTAATTTAATGCAAAGTTAAAAATAATGCCTGAGGAGTTGAATGGTTTGTTCAGTGACTCTGGAATAAGGGATAATAATGCAGCAGTCTATCTGTCATCAGTGAGGCTGCCCCGTCATTGACTCTGATAATATGTGAAGATGATGGATGCCACCGTCTTGTGGCTTATAACATTTAACATCCATCAGCTCTCACTAAAGGGGGCTTTATCATTTAAATATCTTTATTTAATATGCAACATCTACCTCATACATCATAATTTCAAAGCACTTAGAGAGCCAACAGTCCTACACACACAGCAGAGCTGACTTTAATTTTTTTCAACAACTTTTATGTGGCCTGTGTGTTTGTGACTGACAATGCATAAGTAAGTGTCTGATCACATCGCTGCATGTAAAAATACACATTTCACTGTCAACATGAAGACTGGGGCATTTTCTTGGGGGGTTGAGATTAAATTAGCATTGTGGTATTTTGCTTATATCTCCAAAATATCGTACTTGGGATTTATGTACATTGTAAGAGCTAGTGTGTGGAAAAACTTGGAGTTAAGAACTTGCCACCCACAGTCTATATTTGTTCCATATAGGGGCATACCCATTGGCACTTAACAGCCAGAAGTTGAAGCCTCTTGGAACTAAAGTATCTTTGATCTTCTCTCTCTGCCCACGTCCACATCCTGTATTTACTAGACTCATGTTCAACCTCACTGGTAAAATCTTTGCTTAGCTCAGCTTCCCAGAGCTAACTTGTAGACATCAGGCCCTCTTATCTTATGGTTATGTGGCTGGCAAATAAATATTCTGAGCTATTCTTTGAAGAAAAGAAGGAAATCTTCTGGGAGACTAGGTAGAAAATTTATATGAAAGGGCCTGGCTTTGCAAGGTCCTTCTTTAATCTCAAACACAAGTGCTTAATATTACCAAATATAAAATGCAGCCCACTGCCCAAAACAATTTTTATCATTGATTTATTTTCTGCCTATTTAACAAGTGTTTCATGGGATGTTCTTCCTTGACTTCTACTCTGTCAAAATATTGATATTTTATAAGGAAAGTATCTCTGCAAAAGAATGTTTTTTTCAATGAAGTCAGAAAAATGTATGACTTCAAAGACACTGTGAATGTGTTGTTCAATGTTCTGAATGTTTTTTGTTATGATTAAAAACAAGCTGATACTACTGAATTGTGAGTGCACTTCATTTTTTATAAAAGAAAAGATATTATCATCATGTAAGCTTTGTGGTCTTAGGATTTTACAAACCATGGCATGTAATTTTCCCTCCTCTCCTTCCTTGTCAAAATATTGATATTCTTTCAGGAACTTTATTTTTTTTTTTACTGAGAATATTTTCCGGTAAAATCAAAGAGAATGAATGACTAGAAAGATACTTGAAATATGCATATTGATAGGTAGCACGGTCTGTTGATTTTCAGAGAAAGTTGTTTTTCCCCCCATGAAAAGACAGTTAAAGGTTGTTCTTCCAAGAAGATTGCAGGTGTCACATCAAAACTCCTTTTGCATTTAACATAGAGGGAAGCATTCACATGCAAATATTTGAAATGCGAAACAATGTGATAAAACAAAGGTTGAATATTTTGCTTTCCCTGGTGCTACTCATCTTCACTTTAATTCTTTTTCTTTAAATCATGACAACCGAAAGTGCTACTCAAAAATAGAAATTGGCTGATTGAAAGCAGCTGTCCTTCCCCTGAGAATGTGTGAAACTCCCACGTGGCCTGTGGTTGCTTTCCATTGTGGCCTGCGTCTGGGTTAATTTGTTCTTGTGCAGCCGTGTTTTCACATAAGAAGATACTGGGGAACCATACCTAATTTGCTCTTTATTTTCATTCTGTTTTTTATAAGTGTCGTATTTCAGACGTTTCACCACATACTGCCATTGTAACTAGTTAGTGTTACCCAGTTGGGGAAAGTCACGATTATCATTTTGTGGCAAATCTTTCATAGAAATGGTGCTAGATTAAATCAAGGTTTATGCTGTGTTTTCTTCCAACACAGATTTCAACATATTCCATGATGAAGGGGAACTGGAAGACTTCCTGCACAATTTGACTGATGGGAATTAATTATAGAAATATAATGATATTCAAAAATAATCA
Organism: Ceratotherium simum simum; assembly: GCF_057802395.1. Taxonomy (NCBI): domain Eukaryota; kingdom Metazoa; phylum Chordata; class Mammalia; order Perissodactyla; family Rhinocerotidae; genus Ceratotherium; species Ceratotherium simum. Next base: position 14,225,118 of record NC_141906.1, read on the forward strand.
TATTAGAAAGCACAAATGTAGTGAGATTGTACAAATGAGACACAGCCTCTATCAAGTAATTGTATGTTTGCTCTTTAAGAATATTTCCAAGTTTCTAAACATCTTACAGAAGAGAACACTCAGAGTGTTTCCATCTAATGCTGAGCATGCTCGGTGCAGAACTAGGTCATTGAACAATAGACTGAACAGCAATCAGCACTCTACTGCTGCATAATGCATTAAGTATAACATGCAGAAACCATTCCTGGAGCTGGAAGCTGCTATTTTATGTCTGTAAATTCAAGCTGACATGACATTTAATATTGTTTCATAGTAATGAACAACAAGGTTTCATTCATTCATAAGCACAACACAAAGCCAAGTTTAAGTCTGGAGAGTAGCAAGGAGGCGAGAAGGGGACACGCACTGTGTTTCTGCAGACAAGAACACCACAGTAATGATGGTCAGTGAGCCCTCTGCTACTGATCCCGAGAGCTGCAGAGGGAGAATCTCAGTGTGATACTGCAGACTCCTGCTCCTAGAAGAACTGGTTAACAAGTAAAACATCTTTGGGTTTCCCTCCTATAGTGGCAGGAGTGTTTAACTTTCCTGACTCAATGGCTGGCTAGGAGTAATATCCTCCTTTTCGTTTCCCAGGAAATTACAGTTGAAACTCCGAAGCAAAATAATAGTATCAATGCCATCGTCTAGTCTGCCTGCTTTGAAATATTTGTTTTTGAAATCCTCTTGCGTAAAATTCTGATTTGTATTTTCCCAGGAATACCAACGCAAACTATGATCAGTAAATGGGAAAATTCCTCTCCCATTTAAAAGCAGTATATTTTAATGGGAACTGCTCTTTCAAGTTTTGTACTTTTGGCTCAAACCTCTCAATTGAATTCCTTTTAGATTGCTGGAGCAAACCCAACAGAGAGAAGATGTGCAGTACAGCCCTGGCAGGTTTCCTGTCACAGGTTTCCTTTCCTTACAGGTACTATGGTTTAGGTGCTGTCCGTACTGTCGGTACCACAGTGGGGCTTTAGCAGAATCTTCCTGGTTTTCTGAGCCAAAGTTGGTCAGAAATGGTGTTTGTAAATCCAAGTTTTGCCCATTAAGCAAGACAGAAACTGGAAGGAAAAAGTGGCTGCTTTGGAAGCTAGAGTAAGCCTCTGATTATTCTTTCCTCTAGGAAAGAACGCGCTTTGAGAATTTGGGGCCCCAGTTAACGGGAAAGTCAAGTGAAGATGGAAAGCTGGGCCCAGGTGTCATCGATCTTACTCGGCCAGAAGATGCAGAGGGTGAGTGGCTTTTCTGTAGCTCTTTTCTGGTGCTCCGGGTGTTTGTGAAGATGCATCTGAGTTAGATGTAGGGTCTTTATGGTCTTTCTTGGGAGTACCAGCTCGATTTTCTTGGCAAAGCAGAGGAAATGTTAGTCTTCATTATATTTTATTGTTGAGGACTTTGAGATTCAGCTAGATCCTATATTACTGAACACATAGTAATCCAAGTACTGCAAGATGCCATTTTAAAGTGTTAAAATAAAAAGACCCTCTGTATTCCAGTGAAAAACAGAATTCTGTTTCATTTACCTCATTGCATTCTTGTTAAAAAAGGACAAACATACAAAGGAGGATTTTTTTAACCCCAAATCAAATGATTCCCAGGTGCAATCAAACCATTTTGGGGACTAAATGATGGTTTGCAGCAGATTTGGCATAAGATTAATAATTGTTTGGGCAAGGTGGTAGCCTATGTCTTGGTACTAACCATTCCTAAAGTCTTTGGAAAATCTGGATGGAAGGACCAGCTTCACTCTCAGTGTGTTTACCCACAGCACTCTCGATGCCTGTCTCTTCCCTTTTTGTTTGTTTGTTTTAAATGCACAAGCAGCAAATCAGCAGAAATTGCTCCCCAGAGGCTGGGTACAATTTATGAGTTAGGTCAGCACTTCAGTAGTAATGTTGCCTGGTTATTTACTGTGTCATCACAGAGTAGGGACTGGTTTTCCCGTTAGCTGTTCCTTTGGCAGAAACCCTCCCACCAGTCAGAGAAGATTAATTTGTTCTCTTCAGAGTAACATAATACTTCACCCATCTTGGGTCCCAGCTAAAGTCCTTCTTTAGGCTGAGGGGAAAAATCTTACTATTATCCCTTTTACAGGCAGGATTTCTTCGAGGACACTAATCCCTTGAAAACACGTGAAGACATTTCATAGCAGCATCTGAACTGTGCATGGCTTCTAGTGATAGCGTGGGGCCATCCCAGGCAGTTCAGAAATCCCTGGCATGAGCACTAAGAGACGGATAGTATCAGACATTAGGAAACACTTCAGAGAGTTTCCAGAAGGCAGATTTTTCATACCAGTAGGAGAGACTAATGTTTAATGATAGTCCCGGGGACAAGGTGTTAAAATAAATCCTGATTGGTATGGAGAGAGAGAGGGAGGGGAAGGAAGGAAAGGAAAGGGAAGAGGAGGAGGAGGAAGGGAGGGGTAAAGAGGACTCGAAACCAGAAGTATACTCCCCGTCCTCCATGAAGAATGTATACAAGGGCACATTGACAGTGACGTTTTTAGAGGCACTTTGAAGTGCAGGTTTTCCCTCTGGTGAGGACTGAGCTTCTGTGGCCTGGGGAGCCAGTTCCTCAGGTCTGGCCCCTCTCAGGTTTGTTGGAAGACTGTACTGGAGAGTACTTAGATCTTTGCCCATACACAATGAAGTTATATTTTTCATCACTTTGGAGTGTTCAGTCTGTTCATTTTCCCTTAGACTAGGAGTCACAGAGTCTTGTCATCTTGCCCCTGTTCTAACAGAGTTTTCTTAATCTGTCATTCAACTTTCTTCATTTGGTTTCTTAACTACACAACGGGTATAAATATAGTCATTTGCCTCTCAGTAATGCTAGTAATCTAGTTGATATCATGTGCTTGGTAAGTTAAAAATCGTGGTCAGAGTTATCAACCATTATAAAAGGAAAAAATGAAAAATTGAACTGTAGAGAAATATATTGTATAGAAATATCTTTGGAAATTTTTTTCAATAGCCATATTGTCTGGATTCAAACCAATTTCCTGATTACTTTGCTTTTTTAGCAAACCTTTATCAAGCACTTATATGCCAGCGAATGTGTTACGCTGTTTACACATACTTTCTCACTTAAACCTTATACAACTCTGTAAAGAAGATATTATTTTTTTTCCATTTTACAGATGAGAAAATTAAGGCTGAGAGTAATTAAGTAACATGCCAAAGGTCACACAGCTGGTAAGGGTAGAGCTGAGAGTTGATCCCAGGCAGCCTGGCTCCAGAACCCTGGCTCTGAAATACCGTGCTGTACTGCACGCCCTGTCTATACAGATAAATATGTGGTGCCTTCATTTTTCTGAACAAACTCCTTATGACTTTCCTCAGTATGGCCCATTTCCCCTCCCCTAAATATAGCAAGTCATGCCATACACCAGCGCTCGTGTTACTCCGCCACACATAGCAGCAGTGCCTGATGAGTGTAATAGTAGAAGGCTGTCGTGGCCCAGGAGCTTAAGGAGCGTGTGAAAACCTCCCTTCAGAAGCTTGCCCAGAGTTGCCATTGAGACCTTGTGTGCTTTTGGGGGACTGTGAGTTCATGAATGGAGTCAAGTTACCTGCTCTGATACCGACAGAAGAGCAATGTCTTTGTGAGGACTGCTGGGATGGGTAGCAGCCTTTTGCTGACTTCAGGATATTTCCTGGCATCTGTTCAAGTGTGAGCTGATTGCAAAGCCTGCTGGAGTTACAGTTCATATTCAAGTCAGAGTAGATAACAGGTACACATAATACTTTCTCCACTTTGCTCCTTCATATTTCCCTTAACAGGAAGAGTAAGAAGGGACTAAGTGAAAGAATAACTAAAAAATTCATCAACTCCTTCAGTCAGTTTGTGGTCACAAAAAACAAAAACAAAAACAAACATTTCTTGAGTGCCTACTGTGTACCAGCCCCTGAACTGTACACTGGATAAACCAAGGGAAACAAAATAGGTATGTTCCTGACCTCTGGGAGTTTAGAGTCTAGAGAAGGAAGACGGAAGATTAAAATGGAAATGCATACACAACAGACAGACAGACATAATTACCACTGAGAACAGTGCTAAAAAGATCAAGACGTCTTTGAGCCCCACAGAGATTCAGAGTGGAAGCTGCTTAGGTAAGCTCGGTTGACAGGAGAGTTCTGTGGCTCCAGCCCGGGATGTCATCCCTTCTCAGACCATACATGATCATCTCCATGTTTCCGCTGGCTTTGGACAGCAATTTAAAAATTTTTGCCAGCTTTATTGAGGTATAATTGATTCATAACATTGCGTAAATTTAAGATGTAAATGTGATGATTCAATACACGTATATATTGGGAAATGATTTCCCCGCTAGGGTTAGTTAACACCTCAATCACCTCAGATAATTACTTTTTTTGTGTGTGAGAAGATTTAAGATCTACTCTCTTAGCAACTGTCAAGTATATGATACGGTATTGTTAACTATAGTCATCATGCTGTACATTAGATCCCACAAGCTTATTGGTCTTTTAACTGGAAGTTTGTACCCTTTGACCAACATCTCCCCGTTTCCCCCATGCCCTAGTCCCTGGCAACCACCATTCTACTCTCTGTTTCTGTGAATTTGGCCTTTTTAGATTCCACATATAAATGAGATCATACAGTATTTGTCTTTCTCTGTCAGACATTTCACTTAGCATAATGTCTTCAGAGTCCATCCATGTTCTTGCGAATGGCAGGATTTCCTCCTTTTTTATGGATGAATAATGTTCCTGTGTGTGTGTGTGTGTTTGTGTGTGTGTATCACATTTTCTTTATCTGTTCATCCAGCAATGTACACTTAGGTTGTTTCCATGTCTTAGCTATTCTGAATAATGCAGAACAGCAATTTTAAGGGGCTGTGCCCTCCCTCCACTTCTCCCTCATCCTCCTGTGGGGCTTCTGAAGTGACTAAAATAAGCCAGCCTCGAAGATGAGGCCCTTTTCCAGCCGGGCTTCCCAGGAAAATGTCTGCCTGTCGTGAAGATGCCATTATGACTTAGTAAGCAACTTGTAGCCCTGCTTCATGGCTCTGAGCATGGAAGCAGCAGGGCAAAGTTCACCAAAAGAGGCAGCTGTGCATGTGTATTAGCCACTCATCAAAATCAAATGACAAAACCATAAGCTAGGAAAACAGAAATTAAAAATATAAAAGGCAAATGCCTTCAAAATTTTATTTTTAAAGTCCAGCTGTTATTTGGCTTGAATATGACAAGACAGCATTTCTTGTTCACCATGATATTTATAAAACTACAAATTCATTGGTGCTAGGGGCTTAGGAAACATGTTTAAGGTCTTGTTATGCTTTGAAGCAGTTGAAGTCTTAATATGTATTGAGCACGCAAAATCAATTAGCTCCTATGTGGGACATGTGAGGAAGAGAGGACTCAATTAGTTGAGTCTGTCGCTGTTTATTAAGAATGACGAACAGCTGTTTAACTTTTTATGGACTTCTCATATGGCATTTCCCCTGTCCTGTTCTCCTTAGGCAAGAGTGCAATTCTTATCCCAATGCTCCCAATGTCAAGGTTGCAAAGCATAGTAAAAGAGGCTCTGGCCTGGTTAGTGGGGGATTTTGATTAAAGCTCTTTTGCTAAAAGATGCAAAAAAGTGACTAATGCCTCTGGGCTTAAATTTCTTTATCTCTTAAAAGAGGTATGTTGGATTCCATTATCTCTAAAGTCCCCTCCAAATCCGAGATTGTTATTAGGGTCTTCATAAAATACAGAGTGTGTTTCTTATAAGAAAGGTGATCTGTCCACAATAGCTTCTACTAAGTTTTCTTCAGAGAAATAAAAGAGAAGACCGATACCTTTGAGAGTATATTCGTGCCACCTGCTGAATCAAGTTTTCAAGCCCCTTGAGCTTTTCTTTTTATTAATGAGAAGATCTTTCTGGTAGTATTTCCTAATTACATTTCACAGATGTGCTCCTCCTCTTCCTCTCTCCTCCTCCTCTTCCCCCAGCAACTAGAGGTGTGGCTTGCCTTCTTTTTTATATTCTTTCCATCCTGTTTCTTCTTTCTGTTATACCTGGGGTCTCTAAAGGGATACTTTTCTTTTTTTCTGTTTTGCAGAATAATTTAAGTAAGAAAACATTCTTCTAACACCTCTTTTAATTCTCCAATTCAATTATTCTATCCCAGCCTCAGAGGGAGGCTGCACCTCATTTTGATGTGGGGAATAGTGGAATACGAGCTCTGAAAGGGATGAGCTCTGAAAGTGATTATCATTGGCCAGACTTTTAGACCCTGGGTTGGAATTGTAATGATGTGCTATTCTCCATGTATCAAAAACTTGCATTGATTTGAATGGAAATAGATATGTACTCCAAGAAAAGCACCTTTTAGAACTGTTGCCCTCGTTCTCAGATTTGCTTAGAAGAGTTTTATAGATTTGTACTGAATTTGTGAATTGGATCCCAGCCAAGATGGCCTTAACCCTTCTGAAATCTTCATTTTTTGTGAACTTCTGATTGCCTCTAAGTTTTATATCTCAGGATAGCTTTATTATTGTCAACTTAAGCTCCTTGTTTAGAAAAATAACAGAGACTGCAACTTTTCCTTTTTCCTTAAAAATGCACTACTTAATGTGAATGTCTTCTCTAGAAATCCTGCTTACCCTTTGATCCACACTCTGGGAAATCTTTGAAGCTTTTCTCATTCCCTTTCCCCTCTCTGGATCCTTACTGTTGGTGGAAAAGGAAGATTGACTTGGTGATACATGGCTCATTCAAGGCAGCAGAGGCAAGCTGTGGTATAATCTGGGTGGGATTTAAAGGCTATAACTGCTTATACTTTGGAATGTAAAGGTCATTATTAGTTCAAGCCCAGCAGAATACAGTGCTTCACATTGCAACACTTAGATTCTCAGGGTTGGAATAAAGGAGAGACATCATCAAATTTACAATTCCAGCCAAGAAATCCTTTCTTATACCCCTGACCAGTGATCATCTCCCTTCTGTTCAAATGCCTCTAATAGTCTAATGACAGAAAACTTACTACTTCTTGAGAAGCTCATTCCAACTCTAATTATTAATTCTTTGTTATTTATATCCAAAATTTTTCTCTGCTTCCTTGTAACTTCTACTCATTGGTTCTAGTCTGACTTCTGGATTCCAGTAAAATAAAACTTACCATTTCTCCACATGACACCCCTTCAGATATTTGCTTAAGGAGTAGGAGACTTATATTCTAGTTGTTCCAATCTAAGCAAGTCACTTTTTTTCCCTGAATTTTCACATCTGTAGGTGAGGAAGTTGGTTTAGGTGATTTCTAGTTGACAGTTTTTTAATTCTCTGATTTTCCTGCCAAATAATTGAAATCATTCACCTTTAAGTCAAACAAGTATCAATTAGGGACCACACCATTTTTAAATAAATGAAATTATTATAGAAATATACCAAGGATGAGATGTCTTTGCCTAACAAGGTATCCAAGAACTAGAGTATATACCAGGAATAAAAGGTGGACATTGTACACATTAAAAGAAAAGACCCAGGGCAATCAGAAGGGAGCACTAACCAGAGCTGTGCTCTGGGCTTCTGGGTCTGGCCTTCCATAGCTGCCTAATACAGTGTTTCCAGGAGTCTCGGAGAAATGAATAGGCAAAGCAGTCTGTATGGAAGCAGCAGGCTGGGGTCTGAGGCCAGGATGGGTGGAAGTCAGGGAGGCTCAAGACATGGTGAAGACTGAGTAACAGTCACACAGGCTGGGAGATAAGCAGAGTTCACAAAGCCCTTAGCTCTGGGCTAAGTCTGTTGTATGAGTATCACAAAAATGTATTTTACTGTGGATATAAACAGTTTTAGAGGATCCTGTGCACCAGTTTATATCAACACTATATATAAAGTGCAGCTCTCTTAAACAAGCAAATAAACTTCTCTTAAAGAAATATATTTGCTGTGTCTTAAAAGCTCCCAAATAACTTTTAATGTTGGTAGAAAACAATTTCCATTGAACTCTCCAAGTGATGGATAGTCCTGATGGGGCAAGAGAGTGAAATGTCAAGATTCTTGTATAACTCCATCCCCTAATACCCCATAAAGGGAACTCACCTTGCTTCTCAGAGTTGCTTAAGCTAGAAAGCCCAATCAAAGACCCAGCCTCCCTTTAGTGAGGAACCTATCCCTGCCGATAGCTGGTTTCTCATTGGACTGCTTTCTCTAAAGAGGTGTCAGTGACAGTGTATATAATCACCAAACACACACACACACACACACACACACTCACAAACTATCTAGTTTTCTGACTGAATATTCTCTACCCTGGGAAAGAAATGCTTGTCTACGCCATGACTGAATTACACAGAAGTACTTTCCCAACTTGCTACAGCAAGTGAGTGACAAAAGATTAGCACCATCTACCATGAAAATTAGACCCAAGTCAAGAGCAGCCAGTGTATGTTCCCCGTGGGACAGCAAAATCAATCCATGCTGCCTCAGCAGTACATTATGTCTGCTTCATGTAAACCAATACATCAGAATAAACTCTGGCTGATAGAGGTCTATCTGCCGTATTTGGACTGACTGTGTAGCTTTTGAGGTGTGGACATTTTCTAGTTCCCTGTCCCAGAAGGCTCCTTTCTTGACAGCAAGAGCCACTTGACTTCCCATCTGTAGGCTGTAGAATTCAGCCCAACCTTAGGCTGGTGGGATTTAAAGAGCATCAGGCAGACTTGAAGTGCTCTTTAAATTCTCTCTGCTTAAAGTCAAGATTGGATTTGAGACCAACATTTTTTTTTTTTTTTTTTGGCCTAATTGGTCCTTTCCTTCTCCTCAAGTTCTGAGAACTGTGCTTCTAACTTACTCCAAAAAGTTGATAACCACCCACCTCTCCCCTATTTTCTGTTAGTGACTTCCTATCTTTTTTCTTTAACTAAGATATTCTTATTTTTGAATATCTCCTTCTTTTAGATTCTTTGTGTCATTTTACTCTGCTTTTCTATTACTGTTTGCTTGCACCCAGTATCTGCCATTTCATACTCTTTAGAGGTGGTTCTCTGTAGGCTGAATTGCCAGTGCAGATAGCCAGGTCCTGTCCCTACTCAGAGCCCCCTGATCTTCAGTTTTACCCACATATTCAAGTCATAATTTACTGATTATCTCTTATTTGCACAGCACTGTTATGGGCATGGAAGGAAGGCCTTTTTAAAAGATGGACTACACTATATTCTCCAAGAGCTAATACTGTAGTTGGGATTATAATTTTAGCACACATAGAAAGCAAAGCAGCCTAAGGTGTTATGTGTTCAAGTACATCATTAGAGAAGCAGAAAAAATGAACTATTTAGTGGCTGAAGCTATAGTGCTTTGTGGACAGCAATGATTCTGGAAGGCCTGATAGAAATATAGCTGGAGATAAGCCTTGATTTGGATGAGCAAAGAGAAGGGGAAGAACTTTCAGTTGAGGGAATAATCCAAGCAGATACAGAAACAGTAAAGCAAACAGACATTTGTAAGGAAGTTCCTGAAGGGAAAAATAGCCTTTCTCATCTTTGTGTTCTCCCTCGAGCCCCCCAAGCAAAGCCTTGCGCACATTTGCACTCAGTAAATATTTGTCGAATTGAATATTTACAGAAATAGTTGGGTTCCATATTGTGGAGGGCATTTAATGCCAGGCTGAGGAATTTGGATGTTGCCACCAAATAAACAGGCATTAACCTTTAATTGTTTAAGATTGACTTAGATTATAGAGATTAAAAATAACGGAAAAACAGCAGTTAGGTTAGTCTCTTTATTCCTCTGCCCTCTTTAATATCTTTTCAGAGGGGATGTTCAGTGGCTGTCTTTTCACATTATATCATGATAGAGCTGAGTAAGTGTTAGGAGAGTTTTCATTCAAGTCATATTAAAAATATCTCCTTTCCTCCTGGGACTGTTGCTCGTTTAAGTATGACTTCACTTTGTCTTCTGTGACTGATCCATGCCTTACAGATCCGTCTTGTACTTTTGCCTCTCACTAGTGGAGAGTGATTTTTTTTCAGTTGTTTTTGTTCAGTGGTTATTTATCCTTAGACATGATGCCCCAAATTATGTCATGGTACCAGAGGGAAGAGATTGTGCAAGATTCCATCGGCATTTGCATTATCCTGTAGACGGTTACTTTTAGGAGTAGGCTGTAAAAAGTAACTCTGAACTAAAACTTCATATCCTAAGTCTCAGTCCTGGAGAGAAGAATTTCATTAGCAATATATTCAACCATTTTAAATTTATACTAAAATACAAATTGCAGCTTACTGGTTTCAATATATATATATCTACTTTCATGGCAGAGAAATCACTTCATGCTGCTTCACTATAAGCTCACTTTTCACGGGGAAGGTCGATCCTGCATGAGGACAAAATGAAAAAAGATAATAGCTACTCTATGCTGCGGACTTACAGAACTGTTAGTAGGGGAGAAAGAAAAACAACTGTCAAATGTCCCTGAAACTTCCTTACCCTCCATTCATTACCGTCTCATAGTCAATAATCCTAATCCTTTGTTATTCCAATAAGTCCTGTTTAAAAAGCTGATCCATAAGTTCGTACAATAATGGTCTCTTCCGTTTTTTCTGGCTCAGACTGAGCAGCATAGTCTGGTTATAGTTCCCACATGTGGCAGCTAGGGAGATGTGAGATAGTCTTTCTTGGTTGGATCTTATGTGTATTTGATGCATTTTAGTTTTATATCACAGAGATCCTTTTGAAATTTATTTTTAGCTTATGGGCATAAAACAGGCTCATTAAGTAGTAAATTGCCCTCCCCAGCTAACTTGTGGGTTCATATTATAACTAGCCTGAAGAACAGGACTGTGCAGGATAGGAAGTATCACCCAGGTTTGAGAAAAGACTACAAGGGAACAAATATGAGCTAAGCACCTGCTATGTTCTCGGTACTGGAATAGACATTCTGCTACATCTCTTGCCATTACTACTGCTACTATTTCTAAGGACGACTACTGTTTAGTGAGTGGGTACTCGGTTCCTGTCACTGTGCTAGGAAATTTACATTCCCATTTAATCCTCACAAGGATCCTGCCAAGTAGAAATTATTAACTCTCTTTTTTAGGAGAAGAAACTACAGTTTGGAGAATTTACCTAAGATTATTTAGTTAGGAAAGATTGAATTCAAACCCCAATCTTTCTAACTACATAGCATCTGAGCCACACTGACTCCTGTTTTTCTCCAGGGTGAGCTGATTGGGTTGGTTGTCTCTGTTGTAGTAGCTTTTTCCTGTTGGTTTTCATTAAAAAGCAGAAACACGTAATGAGAAATAGAAACTTGTGAGAGTTTTTTTTTATTTTAATCTTTCAAACCACACAAATACTAGGTACCTTTTAAATGCTTTCACCAGATTCTCAGGGAGAAGTTTTGGTAGTCCATAAAATTGACTTGATTGCCCCAAATCCTTGAGCCATCTCCTTCTAATACTGTCTACTTTCATATCCCTAACCTAAGAAAAAAATTTAGTTTCTACTACACTCATGATCTCCATCTCTCATTCTAATAAACGCAGATTTCCTAAAACAAATGAAGTAAAATGAAGACAAGAAACCAATTAAATTAATTTTGTTAAGAGTTTTTAAAGCTAAACCTGAATGCCATTGAAACAATTCAGCTGACGATTTTAGAAGTTCATTTTGATGGCAAGTGTGAAACTGGGGATAGTTACATTTGAGTTCATTGTGATTTTGCCATTTACTAACCATGAGACTTGGGAAATTTAACCTCTCTAAACCTCGGTTTCCTCATGTAGAATGAGGAATGTGGATTAGATGATCTTTAATATCCCTCTCATGTTAAAATTCTCTAATTCTGTGAGCATGTTTTATCCATTTCATAATGACTCTGCAATCTAGGGAAGGTCCCGTCATCTTCGTGTTTGAATACATACTTCAGTTGTATATATTTATGCACATCCTACAGCATTAGAATAGTTCCAGATTTAATATTTCCCAAAACCTCAGACCATCCTTTCAAGATTTCCCCAGAAGTGGGGAGGCTGGGATTTCAGAATTGTGCAGTGTGGAGTCAATAAAAGAAGTAAGATTAGAAATGATGGTCTCTGATGAGTCCCAAACAACTATGGGTACATTTTCCCATCAAAGCTATTCTTAGTTTACAGAAGGCTCAAGTAAGGCAAGGTTCTTAACAGAATATAAGAAATAAAATGGGATTTATACCAAGTCTGACTTCAGAAATCCCCAGGTTCCAATGCAACATGTAGACATGAGTCTCACTCTAAAATTTTCACTTTTGAAGATGTCTATTGCTCTCTACTGTGACATTTGAGTACTTACCTTATGCCAGTTTGTGTACTAGACCCTGAGGAAGCAGTTGTGAATAAGACACAATGCAGTCCCTGCCTGTTTGGGGTACACAGTCTAGTGAAGGACGTTGGCACACGCAACTGGTAATTTGGATGAAAAATGGTAAATGTTAAGATAGAGGAAGGCGCAGGGTGCTGTGGGAGCCTAAAATACTTATCCCAACCTGACAAACCAGGTAAGACTTCCCAGAGAAGATGATTCCTGTCAAAGAATGAGTGAATGCAAGATGGACTGGAAATTCCAAGAAAAGGAAAAACATGTCTTCTTAGTATGAAACAACATGATGTATAGAGAACTAAAAGTAGTTCAGTATTATAAAGCAAAAAAATTTCAAGTGGAGTAGTCAGAGATGGAACTGGATACACAGGTAGAGAGCCAGGTCATGGAGAGCCTTGTATACCATACTAAGGAGTTTGGACTTAATCTTTTGGGCACGAGGGAGCCACTGAAGACTTTTAAATATAGGAGTGGACTGGTCAGAATTGCATTTGTGATGGATCATTCTGGCTGAAATTGGGAAGAGGTATTTAAGTGGAGACTGGGGATTCAAAACTGGAAGTAAGAATGTCAGCTAGAAGGGCAGTATTTATAATAGTCCAGCAGAGACAGTGAGGCCAAGGCAATCCGTGTGTGATAAAGACGGAAATGAGAAGATGGATTTAGTAGTGTATTTGTTAACTAACTCTGAGATTTGCTTCATCTTGCTTTGTGCTTCTTAATTTCATGTAGCGTCTATGGTAGTATATTGAGTTGGTTGAAGCCAGAAGCTGCTGAGCAACATGAATTATTTAGTCTACCAGCTTTTCACCAGCCTCTGCATTCTCCAAGGGAATCTACTTGAATCTGAGCCTGGTTCTCCTGAAAACTTGGGAAGCCAGAACCTCTTATTGTCTTATTTCATCCACAGTGGTCTCTAGTTCACATTTAAATGATGTCTTTTTGCCTGGGCCCAACAGCTTGTAAGCATTCCTCCTGTGCATACAAATAGCAAATAGATAATAAGTAGAATATTTGATGTTCTCTGCCACTTTCAGGTCATTAAAATAAAGAATCACATAAGTTCTCCCCGTTGCCCTTGGCTCTTTTGGTTGAAACAAGATAGAGGGCTCTGTTTAGCTATCTGTGTAAAGCGAATATAACTTGAGAATTAAAAAAAAAAAGTAAACACGGGCACCAAAACTGAAAGCAAGAGACTCTTGAAAACACAGACTGGTACATCACTGGTTAGAATTTCCTTCATTTTGCAAAGCCACGAGCCACATGCATCAGCTCACCACAAAGTCATTAAGCCTTTTTAAGCTCAGATGAAAAACATTAACAAATACCACAAAAGGCTTTAGTATAGCCCCTTTGTTCATTCACATATGGCACTTTATAACTCCTGCGCCACTCCGGTCGTGTGTTTGTTTAAGCTGCCTCCATCAGGCTGGTCCTGAAAGAACAAAAGACATCTTGAGCAATCCGAAGCAGGAAATGGGCTAATCTAAACATGGTTTGTGACACTTTAAGTAGAATAGAAAGGGGAGGGATTGATTAGTCATTAATGTCCAATTGGCTCCATATGGATGTTGCAATAATAAAGCCTTTTTTCAGAGCAGTAGCAGAGTTATTGAATTAGAGGTTTATGTTTCCTCAGAGCTGACCTTAGGGAATTCCCTTTTGGTTCTTCTTGTTGATCTTTTGAAAAGAATGGAGTTTCCAATAGGAAGAAATAGAAGCCTTATCCACAATAACACTTGCTCATAATCCTGCAACCAAAAATGCCTTAATTTAGCATCGCTTTAATCCCTGCTATATTTTCAGTCCTTAGTGCTTTCTTTGCATGCTCTTGCATCTTCAGTGAGGCAGTATTTCAGAGACCAATTAGACAGTGGCATGAACTTCATAACTGATAATGGGCTCCGCTAATGTGCTTAGCTGTGTAGGGAAATGGCATCCTTACAGGGTGAAAGTAATGTTCCAGCCAAGGAATGGGATGCTTTGAAATTTAGAGTTATTTCAGATCACTGAATGGTGACTGGGGTAGCTTTGGTGTAGGGGAAATGCACTAGACCAAAAGTCAGAAGACCTAGGTTCTAGATCTGGCTCTGCTCCTTATTAGCAGTGTACTAGCAACTGGTTATTTCAGAGGAAGGTAACATAACCTCTTTGACCCTAGTTTCCTCATCTATAAAGTAGGGCAAATATATCTACCCTTCTACCAATTGCAAAGGATTATAAAGAGGATTAAGATAATGTATTGACTGAAAGCATTTTGTAAATATTATAGTATGTAAAATTACTTAGCACACCTGATGTTCCTATCCTGGAAACGGACCTCTGGTCTAGTCTAGTCAAAAAGATAAATTGCTCTTTAGAAAATTATTTTGGTACTCTGCTTAGTGACATGTCTTTTCCTAAAGTGCCCAATGGAATTTTTTCTTTATATGTATACTATCTATATCTATATCTATATATCTATTATCTGTCTATCTATCTAGTTTATTTAGCGAATTTCTTGGTATAGATAAGTTCAATAGTTGACGTAAGTAGGGTATTTGTTTTTAGTGGGATTGAAGAACCTTAAGATGAAAACAGGGTAATGAAAATTTACTTATGGCCTTCCCTACATTGGACAAATGAAGAATTAACACCTTAATCAAAGTACCACAGGTTATTCATCTTTTGTTCCTACACTACTGGTTCCTGTTTTTTCACCAATGTCTAGCTCAGAAGAACTATGCATCCATATTTTACATTTTCCTTCTTCAAATCATGGCGCTCATCACCTACTGATGAAGGTCATTCTTTGCTAACCTATCTAGCTAATCTTTTATAAAAGACATAGAGAGCAAATCATACTCCTCACTCCTGGCATTTCTTCTTTTCGGAAGATGAATACATCACTTCTCTAATGATTAAGGCTCTTGCTCAGCCATGGAATGTGTTTTCCTGCCAAATAAACCACTAGGATAGCCAAATTGTTTTTTTTTTTTTTTTTTGCATCAAGAAATCAAATTTGAATTCCAAGCAGCCTTCTTGTAATGAAAGTTCACATTCTGGCAGTGAGCAGGAATGTGAAGTTAGCAGAACTTCCATAATCATAGACAGACAGCTGTCAGCCATTCCTACAACACAGTTCATTAGACCTCTGCAATATTAAGATAGAGTTGAGATAAACATGGCAAAAAAATCCATCCTGTGTAATATTAATACCCTCCTTCTTTCCTAATTTTCCATATTCCCTTCTAAAATTCCTTTATCTTTTACGTTTTTGTTTCTGATGCCCTCATTTTCATTTTCTCTATTGACCCAAATAAAGGACTATCAAATGTATCATGTAACTCTTTCCAAAACCTCACAGGACAAAATCAAAAGAATGAATGATGTGGTCTAAAGTACTGTGATTGTCAAGCAACCCAATGGTATATATTTATGTCTCTTTTTATTGATAAGCTTTTTTGCCCATCTTAATGATTCTTTTTGAGTTCACAGTGGTCTGAATATGCTACACACTCAAGTCCACAGAGAAAAGAACCTTTCAGAAAAATATCACTTTTGTTTGTTTATTTGGTTGGTTTTCTGTTTTATATTGGTTCTTTTGTTTTCGCTTTTTTAAAAAAAACTAAAAATTAAAACAATTTTATTTTGACTAGTATCCCATGGTTGTATAGATATACCACAATTTGTCCATTCTCCAGTTATTTTCAGTTTTTGGTTGTTGTGAATAAAACTCTATGATATTCTTATATAAATCTATTTCTGGACAAAAGTTTTCATTTGTTTTGGGTAAGTACCTAGGAGTAGAATTGCCAGGTCATAGGTAAGTATACATTTACTTTATAGAAGCTGCCAAATTGTTTTCCAAAATAGTCATGCCATTTTACATTTCCACCACCAATAATGAGTTCCAGTTGCTCTATATCCTTGCCAATATTTAGTGTTGTAAGCCATTCTAGTGGGTGGGAAATAGTATCTCATTGTGCTTTTAATTTGCGATTTCCTGATGACTAATGATATGGAATACCTTTTCATGTGCTCATTGGCCATAACTATATCTTCTTTTATAAGGTGTTTGTTCAAGTCTTTTGCTCATTTTTAAGTTAGATTGTTTACTTTTTTGTTATTTTTTTGTAGAAGTTCTTTATATATTCTTGATACAGGTTCTTGTCAGATATGTGTATTGTGAATATTTTTTCCCAGTCTGTGCTTTGGCATTTCATTTTCTTAACAATAATTTTTGATGAGCAGAGTCTTAATTTTGATAAAGTTCAGTCTATCATTTTTATTGTATATTTAGTGCTTTATATGTCATATCTAAGAATCTTTGCTTACTCCAAGGTCACTAAAGTATTCTCCTATGTATTCCTTGAAAAGTGTTATAGTTTTTGCTTTGATTTTGTTATGATTCCTCTCAAATTAATTGTTGGGAGTAGTGTGTGATAAGAGGTCAAAGGTGACTTTTTTCCACATATTTATCCACTTGTTCTAGCACTGTTTGTTGAAAAGACTATCATTTCCCGCTTTAACGGCCTAGATCTTTATTGAAAACTGACCATATATGTGAGGGTTTAATTCTGAACTCTGTTCTGTTCCACTGATCTATTTGTCTATGCTTATACCAATACCAGACTGTCTTTATTACTCTAGTTTTTATAATGTCACGAAGTATTTAGTCTTGAAATCAAGTGGTTTGAATCCTCCAATTTTCTTCAAGTTGGTTTTGGCTATTCTTCCTGCTTTATTTTTCATATAAATTTTAAAATCAACTTGTCAACTTCTAAAAAGTCTTTTGGGGATTTTTATTGGAATTGGGTTGAATCTATAGATAAATTTGGAAAGAACTGACATCTTAACAATATTGAGTCTTCTGATCTATGAACATGGTGTGTTTCTCCATTTATTTAGGTCTTCTTTAGTTTAACTCACTAATGTTGCATTGTTTTCGGTGTAGAGGTCTTGCACACTTTTTTGGTTAAATTTATTCCTAAGTATTTTATTTTCTGATGCTATTATGAATGTAAACTTAAAAAAATTATTTTCTGATTGTTTGCTCCTAGTGTATAGAAATACAATTGATTTCTGTATTTTTATATTGTATATTGCAATATTGCTAAATTCACTTATTAGTTCTAGTAATTATTTTGTAGATTTCTTAGGATTTCCTATGTAAACAATTATATTGTCTGTGAATACAAATAATATTACTTCTTTTCCAATTTGTATTCTTTTTATTTCTTTACCTGCAGAAGAGTGTTGATTAGCAGTGGTGAAAGTGTATATTCCTTGCCTTGTTCTTTATCTTGGGGGAGTAGTTCACTATTAAGTATGATGTCCTACAGGTTTTCCTTAAATGCCCTTTATCAGACTGAGGAAGTTCCCTTCTATTACTTGTTTCCTGAGAGTTTTTAACAAGAATGAATATTGAATTTTGTTAAAACTATTTTCTGAATGTATTGTGATGATCATGCTTTTTCCCTTTGTTTTGTTAATATAGTAAATTACATTGCCTGATTTCAAATGTTAAATTAATCTTACATTCCTGAGATAAATCTTACTTGTTCATGAAGTATTATTTATTTTACATATTGCTGGATTTAACTTGCTAATATTTTATTAAGAATTTTTACATTTATGTTCAAATCTCTGTCAGGGTATGATGTTGCCTCATAAAGTGAATTTGGGAAGTGTTCTTTTTTCCTCTCCTTTCTTAGTGTGTATAAGATTATTATTAGTTTTTCCTTAAATGTTTGAAAGAATTTACCAGTGAAACCATTTGAGACTGGAGTTTTCATTGTGGGAAGGTTGTTGGTTGTAAGTCTAATTTCTTTATTAGCTACGAATATTCAGATTTTCTGTTTATGCTTGAATGAATTTTAGTAGTTTGGTCTTTCAAGGAATTTGTTCATTTCATCTAAGTTGTCAAGTTTATTAGAATTAAGTTATTCACAATATTCCCTTATTATCCTTTTAACATGAGTAGTATCTATAGTGAAATCTCATCTTTCAGTCCAAATATTGGTATTTTCGTTTTCTCTTTTTGTTGATCAGTCTTACTAGAGATTTATCAATTTTATTGATCCTTTCAAATTACTAACCCTTGTCTTTGAAAATTGTCTTTATTGTGTCTGTTTTCTATTTTATTGATTTCTATTCTTTATCCATTCTGAAAATCTCTGATTTTACTTTATTTAATTCATTTATAGTTAATGTAATTATTGAATTTGATGGCCTTAAGTCTTACAATTTGCTGTTTGTTTTCTATTTGTTGTCTCAGCTTTTGACCTTCTGTTTTTCCTTTTCTTCCTTTGGGTTAATTAAATCCTATTATTATTATTGTTGTTATTAATACTTTATTTTTTTAGAGCAGTTTAAGGTTCACAGTAAAATTGAGGGGAAGGTACAGAGATTTCCCATATACTTCCTGCCCCCACACATGCATAGCCTCTTCTATTATCTACATCCCCCACCAAGTGGTACATTTATTACAATTGATGATGCTACCTTGACACATTATAATCACCCAAAGTCCATAGTTTACATTAGGGTTCATTCTTGGTGTTGTACATTCTATGGGTTTGACAAAAGTATAATAACATATATCCATCATTATGGTATCGTACAGAGTATTTTCACTGCCCTAAAAATCCTCTGTACTCTACCTATTCACCTTCTCTCCCTTCACCCATGACAACCATTGATCTTTTTACTGTCTCCTTTTGAATCCTTTTTTAGCCTTCCATTTGAATTACTCTATTGACATTTTAGCTATACCTGTTTGTATTTTTTTAAGTTGTTTTTTCTAGTGATTCACAGTGCATCCTTAATTGAGTATCCTTTCAGTTAAAATTATACCACTTCTCATAAAGTAAAGCAACCTTTAACAATTTAATTCCATTTATTACCCTTGTTTTTTGTGCTAATGTGCTGCTATTCTCACATATTTTACCTCTTCATATGCTATAAATCTCACAATACAATGTTATATTTCGTATTAAATAGTCCTTTGTCTTTTAAAAACATTAAACAGTCAGTTGTTTATTAATGAAATCCGGAGAAGGAAAAATTTTTTTTATTTGGTCACATACTTATCATTTTTGATGCTCTTCCTTTCTTCCTATATATCTAAGTTTCTATCAGATGTTATTTCTCTTCATCTTGAATAGTTTCCTTGAATATCTCTTTTGGTATGGTCTGCAGGTAATGCATTCTTCAGCATTTATTTATCTGAAAATTTGTTTTATATTTATTTTTGAAGCATATGTTCACCAGATAAAACTCTAAGTTGACTTGCTTTTTTTCTTTTAGTATTCTAAAGTATTCTATAGTCTTCTAGCCTTCATTGTTTCTAATGAATAATCAGCTATCATTTGTATTATCATTACCTTGTATGTAATATATCCTTTTTCTCTGGAATTTTCCCTTTGTCTTTGGTTTTTAGTAGTTTGACTAGTGTCTAAGTATGGTTTTCTTTGTATTTATTCTGCCTGCATCTATCTGAATGTCTTAAACCTGTAAGTTGATGTTTCTTACCAAATTCAGGTAATTTTCAGCCAGTGTTTCTTTAATTATTTTTCAGTCATGATTCTCTCTCTCCTCTCTTTCTGGAACTCCAATTACACGTATTTTTGGACACTTAATACTATTCTACATATTTCTGAGTCTCTGTTTACTTTTTCAGCTTTTTTTTCTTTCTGTTTTTGAGACTGGATAATTTCTTTTGATGTGTTTTCAAGTTCACTGACTCTTTATCTGCACTCTAAACTCCTGTGAAGCCCGTTCAGTGAATTTTCATCTCAAATATACTTTTCAGTTCTAGAATTTCCATTTGTTTCTTTTTATAGTTTCATTTCTCTCCTGAGTTTCCCCCATCTATGCATTCATTATGACAATCTTTTCTTTTAAGTCCTTGAACATATTTATAATGATTGCTTTAAAGTCCTCGTCAGCTAATTACACTGAGTCATCTCAGTTTCTCTTTCTGTTGACTATTTTTTTTTTTTTGTCTCTGGATCACATTTTCCTGGTTGTTTGCACAACTAGTAATTTTTTATTATATATTGTGCATTGTGGATCATACATTGTAGAAACTCTGGCTTCTATACTTTCCTCTATTAAGAATGTTAGTTTTTGTACTAGAAGGCAGTTAAAGTACTTGCTAATCCCATTGAACTTGTGGAGGCTTAGTTTTGCACTGTTGGGGAGAGTCTGTTTCAGTTTTGTCTTTAGTCCTAGGGTGAATACTTAGTCCTGGCATATAGTTTTTATTTCTAAAGAGTGGACCCTCTGGTGTTTCAGTGGAAAGCCTAAGGTGTTCCTGAATCCTCTCTAACTTGGTAGGATTCGAATCCAAATGCTGTTTCTCTTTCTATGGGCATCAGCTGAAATTTCTGCTCAGATTTTTCATATATACAGCCCTACTTTCCACTGGAATTATGGGAGTCTTCCATATACATGTGGAGTTCAGAGGTCAGCCACTCAGAAACCTCAAACTCTATCTTCTGACACATTAAGCCGATTAAGAGTGACTTTCTGTTTGCATTCTAGCCACTCCATGCTATGCAGACTGCAGAGTGTCTTCGTGGAAAAGCTATGAAAACAGGGATCTCACTCAGTGAATTCCTTTCTTTCTAGAATTGAATCCTCTCCAATTTCTTCTTAATTTTGGTAGATTTTAAGTGACTTCAGATGGTTGTTTTTTAATCTGTTTTCCAGAGTTTATAATTATTATCTGCTTGAAAGTTAGTCTGATATGAGCTGTCCTGCTATTACCAGAACTAGATCCCAGAAGAGAATCTTTTGTGCCAACATTTTGCATATATCACATTCATTCTGTCTGATAAAATGTAAGTTATAATGGACCTGTGAGGAGATATTTATTCACCTTATTTTCTCTATTTTTTATTATGAATTCACTAGTAGTCATTGAGACTATTCAGTGGTAATTTCTCATTTAGTTTCCATCTTAATCTCTTCTAGAACATATTTATTCATGTCCATTACCTTTCTTAAAAACCTTAAAGACTTCTTAGCTTAGCGTTCAAGGAACTTAGCAATCTGGCCCCTACTTACTTTTCTAATTTTGTCTCTCAGTGTCTCTCTATTTTTTCTGTAAGCCCAAAAGCCTAAAATACTTTCACACTCATACCTGCTGGTAAATTCTTACTCTTCCTTTAAGATGCTGCTCAAGCACCGCTTTGTCTCTGAAGCTTCGCTGGTTCATCTCTGTCCATTCCAAAAACGCTAATAGCTTCTCTTCTCTGCTTTCATAGTATTTTAAAATTACCTTTGTGAGCACTTAAACTGTTTTGTAATTTTCTCTTTATGTGTCTGTTTCCCTCACTGGACCAAATTCCTTAAAAACAAAGAAATAACATTTGTTATTATTCTTTGTATACCCTATCACAATGCTGGGTACATCTGAAATTTGTCAGAAATGTTTGCTGAATTAATGCATAAATAAATGATTACTAGGCACATTATAGAATTAGCCAGAGTTCCTCCTTAGGGAGAACTTTATATATATACAAACCCACACCAAACACTTACTCATTCACTCACATAACCTTTGGAATTTACCCAGAAAGGGGGGCCTCTCTAGGATTAGTTCAGGACCATTGCCATGGGCCATGATGGTTAAACTGGCCTTCTTTCCAGCCCACCTGGAAAAACTCAACTTTCTGTCTTCTCTTTAAATCATTTAAATCACAGATTCCTAAGGAGGTCTTTGCCTTGGCAATTTCTATTTTTACCCCATAGACTATCTTTCTTTATCTAACTGAAAGTTTGCCTTTACACAAACTGTGATGTGGGAGACAAAGAATGAATTAATCAACCCAAGCCCCCTCAGGGAAGTTGCAGAGAGCAGGAATTTCTGGAGTGCAGGGACTAGTGCTTTCCCTTGGTGCCTAGTGTGGTGCTGTTGACCTCCTGGCCTCTCAGTAACTGCCATTTAGGAATGCCATTGCTGGTGGTGCAAGACTCTTAGGTCAGCTGGAAAGCATTAGTCTTTAGGTACATAGCTGTGGGTCTAGGCTGTTCCAATTGCTTTTCATGAGAAGGCATATCATGAACATTGAACTCACAAATGACTCCTCTGCTATTAAAAGTAAAAGAAGCTACCTCATAGAATTGTGAGACATTCCCTGGGACAATTCTGGATTCTGACACAGAACACTGGCTATTTTAGAATGAAGTGCCTTTTTTTTTTAACTTGATGTTATTTTCAAAAATGAATGAAGCAGTATGAAGTCACACTTGATATGTAGATTTTAAAGTTAATTATAACAGAAAAGGGATTTTAGGCTTCAAATATTCAGACTAATAGCATATCTTTTGGAAAAAATTCTATAAAAATCCTATAGAATTTTCCTTATCTGTTTAAAAGAGCTTTCATAATATACAATCTCCATTTTAAAATGTCTGAATTTATACACACATATCCAGTCATATGTATTTCTTCTGCTGCAATAATAATTCCCTAACTATTTTGTCTCATGAGCAAAGTTTAGGGAAGTTAAGGACACTATCTAAATATTCTTTGGACTTTGTGGCCTCTTAATACTTTCTTAAAATTCTGATTCTGATCAGGTATCAGGTCCAGTTTAAAAGTGGTTTCAAACCTTGGTCTCCCTGGATAAGTCTCTTCTTCTTCCCAAATCTTGGTTTATCAATACAGATTCCTAGTTTAGCTTAGGATGTCCTCATATATTTCTCAGTTGACTCCCCTTGGAAGAGAGAAGAGGAGGCAGGAAAAAGGAGATGTGCACATGCGCTGGAGTATTTTCTATTTTCCCTTTCTTAATTCACATTTTTATACTATGTACTATATTTGGATTTCTCAATTTCTGGGAGCATTCCTGTGAGTCCTAGAGATCTGCTGTGTCATGTCAGTGTCAGTTAGTGTCGTGTAGACAATATGTACCATGGGAGGAAGGGGCAAGGTCAGCGTAGGGCAGTTGGTGGGATGGGACCTGAGCTCTGTTCCTTGGAAAAGGGTAGAATTTAGTAAGGTAGAATAGAGTAGGAAGGATATGCTAAGACTACGGTGTGGAATGAGAGGGAGAGAGATTGGGCACATATACGACATGTCTGGGAGAATCAATTGGTATGGAGTAGAAGATCTACTAAAACCAGGGTCTAAAAATCCACCATGATCTCTATCAGTCTGTAGGAGATTCAAACTTCCCATTCACGGGCCAGCCCCGTGGCTTAGCGGTTAAGTGCATGCGCTCCGCTGCTGGCGGCCCGGGTTCGGATCCTGGGCACGCATCGACACACGGCTTCTCCCGCCATGCTGAGGCCGGGTCCCACATACAGCAACTAGAAGGATGTGCAACTATGACATACAACTATCTACTGGGGCTTTGGGGATAAAAAGGAGGAGGATTGGCAGTGGATGTTAGCTCAGAGCCTGTCTTCCTCAGCAAAAAGAGGAGGATTAGCATGGATGTTAGCTCAGGGCTGATCTTCCTCACACACACAAAAAAAAACCCAAAAAAAAACCTTCCCATTCACAATGAAATGCATCTTTTAAATGAATAAATAAATGGAAGCTGACTATTTGGTTTTGCTAGAGGTGGAGAAAAAGCTATGACAGTAAAAGCAGGTCTCAAATGTTAATCACCTGTGGCATAGTAGTTAACTTAGAATAATATTGAAATGTTTTTGCATCTGACACTCTCCACAAGCCTGTCTCCTTTTATGTGTATGCATGCAAGTATATAAATTGCTGAATCCATGTCAGTTGTAAAGTAATGGCACTGAGGGCATCATAAATTACCATGGTGATCCTCAAGAGAAGACACTGTCGTATCTGAATGAGTGTTTCACTTCCAGAGTAATGTATGCCTTCATCTGGCCCAGCAGTCAGCATATTGCCCTGTGTTGATGGATATTGTCAGCTGGAAGCTACACTACATTTCACTGCACAATAAACATGGCTGTCAAACCCATATAAAGTGAAATCAATTTATCCTGTATGGTCAGTGCATTTTAAATGAAATTAATGTACTGTGGGTAAGGTGGCAAAAAGGTAGCATATTAGTTATGCATCTTGGGATACGAGACTTCTCATGTAAGGGATCATTCTGTCTAGTAGGCCTAAAAGAAGAGCTGTTTATAAAATATGTTTTTTTCTCATGGTCATCAGAGGATGACCCCTGTGCTTCCCTCATGTTTGGAAAAGAATTAACAATATGAGCCAATTCAGCCCTTTTATCCTGGCTTTTGTTTGCAATAAATGATGAGCATATTTGCCAAATAGTGTACTTTAATGTTCTAATTTGTTACTAGCTCTGACACAAACAAATTTCTACTTAATCAATGTATCTAGGGATAGAGTAGAAGGGCCAGAGATTGATTGGGTCATGTTGTTCCTGCATAATCACTCCACTGAACTGAAAGGATTTACTTTTTCCCAAAAGTAGAAATGTTGGTTTTAATGTATATTTTGCTTCTAAACTTTTGGGAGTAGGCTTTCCTGTTTATGCAGTAGAAGCCCTGGCTGAGGCCATCATTCCAACCACTTTACATTTAACTATAGGAGTTCTCAATCTAGAGGGAGATATTTAGCAGTTCCCACATCACAAAGCGTACATCAGTGTGTCATGCTGGTAGGGTGCATGAAAGCAAGCAAGAGCTATGTCCATTCATTCGTTTATTCAATCATTCATTCTTTTACCATATTTTACTAATTGAAACTCTATATGCCAAGTGTTTTACTGGAACCTAGGGATACAGCAGTGAATGAGAGCCAGTTCCTGCCATATCCTCAAGGAGCTTTCAATCTAGTATGTTACTAGAGTCACCTCTTTGGAAACTATAAAATATCAGGAATTTAGACATAGTTTCTTATGGGAATGTTAAAGAACTACCCTTAAACAGCAGAAAACTATATCAGGACCCTTGAAATGAAGGCCTTTAGTTTACTACTTTTGCGTGTGAGTTGAAAACCAAACAATCTTTTACTTAATAAATATTTATTGAGTATCTATTATGTGAGAAATCCTGGGGATACAAGAATTTGTACAACACAAACACTAACTTTAGAGGTCTCATATTCCTGGGGAGGGAGTGGAAAGATTAGAGAGAGAGAGTCACATAGACAAGTAACTACTGTGGAGCATGGAGCATAAAAGAAAGAGGAATGAATGTGGCCTGGGGATCCTCACTGCAAATGCTGTTCCTTTGGCCTGAATTACCCTTCCTATCTGTCTTTACCACCCTCCCCTATTCACGAGCTAATTCCTGTTCATCCTCTGAGACTCAGCCTGACATCACCCCTCCTACGAGGTGTCGGCTTACTATCCTGTGTGGTGTCCTCTTGGTGCCCTGTTCACTTCAATATCACAGCACTTCCCGTACATTGTTATAATTGTCTGTTTGGGGTTGGGCTCCCCTCTGAACTGAGAGCTCCTTGAAAGAGGGGGCTGTTTTATTCACCTTACTGTCCCTAGGATCTGGCGTAAAGCCTAACTCATAGTAATTGTTCAACTAATACTTTTCATTGAATTAATTCATTCATTCGTGAAACACACCAGGCCTTGAAGGATGAGTGGAACTTAGCGTGAAGAGGTAGGAGAAGGGCTCCCAGGCAGTGAGAAGAGCACTGGCCAAGGCACCATACTGTGAGAGAGAATTCTGTTTGAGGGAAAGAGAGAGTTTGAAGTGGCTGCAATTGTTGGCAAATGAGGCTAAAATGATAGGTAAGAGCCGGCTTTTGAAGGGAGGAATCACAGCAGGAAAGATTACCATAAAACAATACCAGTCATTGCTTTATCATCACCTGGAATTGATTGTAGTAAAAATGTACTAGGTGTATAAAAACATGCAAAATTAATTCTGCCCAGTGTGTCTTTGAGGCCCGCATCACAAGGGCCTGTAGAATTGTCATTTGGAACTGTCTTCTGCTTCTAAGAGGTCACTTAAAAAGAAGAGAAGGCATAGGGAAAACAGCTGAACCAGGCAGCAAGCTTTGTCACATTATCCAGATAATAATGCTTTGCACCCATCTTGTTCTTCCTGCCCTGACATTACAGGAAGTAAAGCAATGAATGGCTCTGCAGCTAAACTACAGCAGTATTATTGTTGGCCAACAGGAGGTGCCACTGTGGCTGAAGCACGAGTCTACAGGGATGCCCGTGGCCGGGCCAGCAGCGAGCCACACATCAAGCGACCAATGAATGCATTCATGGTTTGGGCGAAGGATGAGAGGAGGAAAATCCTTCAGGCCTTCCCTGACATGCATAACTCCAACATTAGCAAAATCTTAGGTGAGTGCAGCAGCTGATGCTGATCTTCTACCCCATGAGTGGAAAGCAGAATTTGATACCTAAGGGAGGCTGTGGTTTGCAGAAGTTAGATGTGGCTCAGTAAGCTGCCTCAGGAGACTTGGTCATCACTTCTGCATCCCCCCACCCCACAATGCGGCATTTAGGTTTAGGAGTTATTACATACACCAGGTGCCACGGCAGGACTGACTAAAAACTTAGAGACAAAACTATTTATAGTATGTGCTAATACTGTGAATTTAGTAACTCTGAGAGATCATTGCTAAACAGGAATCACGGAGACGAACTTCATCGCCTTTTCTTAGCCAGTCATCTTAAATTCGTAAGTTGCTATGAAACCTTGGAAACACTCATAGACCCTACAGTTTACTGCTTTAGTGTTCTTGGGTTCATGTGGCCCTCTGAAAGAACTCATCAAGGACTAGGGGTGATCCCCAAAATAGTGTAAAATTCATGGAGTGTAGAACAGTGCCTCTAACGATAACTTTAAAACTTGTAAAATAAAACTCCATTTACTTTAATAAGATATGACTAGTTCGGATTTCACAGCAGCAACTTGAACACGTAGACCACAGGGCAGAGGCCCATTTTGTGGTAAATTGCCAGAGTGATTCTCTCATTTCTCGGGATTAAACTGAAGCCTTGTTCTATTAGTGTAAAGCTTGCCTAGCGCAGATTATACAGTTTGGAATTATTGTGCTCAACATGTTGAACATATTTTATTCAACATGCAGCATTACAGTCAACATGTTTCCTCTTTAAAAAGAAAAAACACAGAAGGCACTGTTCTATTTAAGCTGTCACGATGTGACAAAATCTCAAAAGGAGCCGTTTAAGAAGCCGAAAAACATTAGAGACTTAAACTGTGGTTTTCAGTTTTTAAATGTTTTGTTCAAAAGCAATAAATATTTAACCTGAGTAAATATCAGTGATCTGGACATACACAAATACACATGTTTTGTCAGTGTATAAATAATTTAACTTGATTCTGAGACATTTTGAGCCAGTGACCTCTAAGAAAATTTAAAACATACATAAGATCAAATAGTGGTGAAATGTTAAAATACAAGTTTTTCCTTTTGACTTCTGAATTTCAAGATGGATACTAGGTATGACAATTAAGTGGGGTTTTATTCTGAGAGTTTCAGAGATGTGCATAGGAGTATTCTTTTGAATTTAAATATCTTCAAACTGAAATGCTCCTAATGGACATTTTAGATTTTTTTCTGATTAATAGACATTCAAAAGAAAATCAATGTTTCTCTGTCCTTAAAGTTTGATATCTAACTTTGAAATTTTCATTTTTTCTGCCGTTTTAGTAGCAGTATGAGTCAGCTCTCAGATGGGCACAGAACCTCTCTGTTTCCGTTTTGGCAGCTGTGGGGAATCTATATTATTGGTGTGATTCTGTGAAAAAAAAATTATTAAGAGTATAGTAAGTGCATTCATTAAAATGTAAACTTTTAAGCACAAGCATTTCAAGAGCACCAAGAATCCTCTGTTAAGTGGGGCTTTCAGCTGCTGGGAGCCAGGGGCACACAGAGGCCTATCTCAGAGGCTTCCTACACAACCTTTGCACAACAATCAGGAAAGAAAAGGGATGGATGTGCTATTAAAGCAGACCAGGATATTGCTGGCTACAGAGAATATTTGTACAACTTTTCCATTTGTTTATGTATGAAAAATCTCCACCGAAGAATAGCTAGCCTCCAGTCAGCACAGCTGTTACCGCTTTATTCACTAGTGAGACACAAAAATGCAATTTGATACATGTAAAAAAACACATCCCTTCTTCGTCAAGTGTTTAGATAATTCTTTATAAACAATATTAGAGAAGTGAATACTTTTCCTTCTTCCTGTATAAACCGTATTAAAAATTTTTGTACTTTCATTGGTACAGCTTTGAATGAACGTTTATAGTACTTGAAAATGGTATATATAATTCCAACGGTACCTTCCGGTTCTAAGCTATAACTTCTTAAGTAGAGTTTAGGCTTTTTAATTACCCTAGGCCCGGGGAGACAGTGTGCACAGTAGGTTTTTATATATGGAAGGCTATCAACATCTGCTGACCTATTATCAAAGGATAGCTTCGCTAAAGATGCTCTGAGTGTGGGAAATGTTTAAATTTCTGGAACCAAGAGAACTTTTCCTGAGAATCCTGTTGTACCTGAAAGTCTGCTAAGGAAGTTTAGGTTTTTAACCCTCTTGAGAGAGGCCAATGGATGTGGGAAAGACCTTGCTGTAGGAGATGATCTTTAAGCAGCAAAGACATGTTTTTAAACAATATACTTCTTGTAGCATCAGCTTTAAATTACTGAGAGAAATAATATAATAAATGTATCCCATACAAAATTATTCTGTGCTCTATAGTCTAAAAGACTAGTTGTGAGGCTCGATGGTACGTGGTAACAGGAGCTACTCAGAGCACAGGTGAGTGATGCGCTGGGAAGGTATATCCAGTTGTTTTTACCAGGAATATGTTGCCTTGACCACTTGGGTACTTAAGGCTATTTTTATGTCCAGGGTCTCGCTGGAAATCCATGTCCAACCAAGAGAAGCAACCTTATTATGAAGAGCAGGCCCGGCTAAGCAAGATCCACTTAGAGAAGTACCCGAACTATAAATACAAACCTCGACCGAAACGCACCTGCATTGTTGATGGCAAAAAACTCCGGATCGGGGAGTATAAGCAACTGATGAGGTCTCGGAGACAGGAGATGAGGCAGTTCTTTACCGTGGGGTAAGTGTTCCTGAATTTAGCCACCTGGGCTTTCCCTTCCCAGTAAGAAACCGCAGGATGACTCCTAGCAGTGTGTTTGGGCAGGAGATTAGGGAAGGGAGGAGGTTGTGACAGACTGAAGGGGCTTGGCTATGGTAATCTTCACAGTGTCACAAGCCCACAGCCTTGCCGCGTGGCTCCTGCTCAAATCAAAACCTACAGCAGATCGCTCCCAACTGATCGCCCCTTTCATTGTCTCCTAAACTAATCTAAGATGTTCAGTGCCCACACACACAGTTTCTGGTAGTTTATTTAAGCAGACACACAGGGAGAAAAAATAAAAACTAACCTTAAGAAATCCCCAGAAGCTTTCCAGCTTCTCTGGGTGGTGCTTCTGACTGTAATCACAATAGTCTGCTTTTGTTGTGGGATCTACCACAAGATAATTGGCCTTGACATTGGTTAAAGGACCTCATTTTTGGCATAAGATCCAGAACTCCTGTTGCAGTAAATTATTCTGTGGTGGAAGCAGTAACAATGTGGATTTTCTTGCTTAAATCAGAAACTAGACATGTTTTTGATATCTTCAAGTCTGATTTCATGTCATTTTGTTTAAAAATTAGGTAATAGATTTCTGGTATAAATTTCGACTTGGCTGACTGGCTGTCTGCATTCACAAGAGGCTCCTTGTAACCGCAGTAGTCAGGACGAGTGGGGATGCAGATGCCTGTGGGTTCCAGCACTCCCAGACCTGGAAGCACGGGGGGGCGGCAAACCAGGGGGCCGTTCTGGAGGCACCGCATGAGACAGCTGGAGTCAGATGGGAGAGACACTTGGGAAGGGGCTTGAGAGAGAGAAGTAGAGTAAGGAAAAAGGAGGCTGTGTTCACTGTTAACCGGAAGGAGAACTGAGGAGCTGTACTATGTCAGGGAAATAAGAAAGCCTCACTTAGAGGTGAAGAAAAGGATGCCTTAAAGGAGAAGTAAAGAAGTCTTTATTTTTAAGGACACTCAAAAAAGAACCTCATGGAACAAAAAGCTGGTTTCAGAAGTGTGTGTTTAAAAGCATAAAATTAATTTGGAGTGGTAAATAGTCAGAATACCAAAAAAAAAAGGCCAATAAAAGCAGTCTGGGTCACGAGTCTATACAGTACACTAGAGAGTATGAGGAGGAGCGTGGGCTGTGGAGTTTGCTGCTGAGGTTCAGACACTGACTGTGCCACCTGCTTTTCTAAGCTGCTGTTTTCTCATGTGTGAAATGAAACAAATAATGGTACCCATCTCATATGTTTGTTGAGAGCATTCAATGAGGCAATGCTTTTAAAAGTCCTATATAGTACTTAGTACAATATCAATAAAGGTGAATTCCTATCATTATCATTACTATTAAATATAGATTTACTTATCACAGTAAAACTATATTTAATGTCGCATTAGATAATCGATAAATTTCTTTACACTGTGGCAGAACCTTTTCAAGGTAAAGAGATGCTTAAGCCACTCTGTTATCTGAGGATCCCAATATATTAACAGATGAAGACATGCCAAAATGGGATTATCACATTTTTCTGTATTATAAATGTTTGCATTTTAAAAAGTAATACTTTTAACACCAAAAGTACAATGCAATGTAATTGGACTATTTACATGCTAATTAGAGGATTTATGAAAAATACCAATTCATGGTACACTTTAGGAAGTATAGTCGTAGGTAACAAAATACAAATTTAAGACTGTGTGATAAATGTCTTCTTTTCATCTTGTTGGTATATCTCTGAGTATAGTCTCTTTGAAGAGATAATTGAAAGTTTAAATTTGAGATCCTTTGTGATTCCGCCCTTCTCTCCAGTTGTGTTCCCTGTGTATCTAACGATGCATAGTGGGTCTCTTTCACCATAGTCTGGAAGGCTATCAAAGGTGCCATTTAGTTCCCTGATACTTATCTGAAAACATGAGATGCAGTAATTCTATTTAATTTAGTCCCCTTTACCAAAGGGTACATTGAAACAGGTCTGGGTCAAAATACCTAAACACGTGACACTGCATGTAAAATAAAAAACTTAAACAACTCAGTAGCATCTACCATTTATTGAGTGTCTACTGTATACTGGGTATCTTAGATATACAAATCACATAATCTTCTAAATGAGAAATCAAGTCTTCAAGAGGTCCAATGGCTGCTGAAAGGTGAGAAAGAGCGCAAGTTTAAATCTAGGTCTCTGCGTCTGTCATGCCAGATGACTGAGGAGTTGTCCTCACCACATTGCCTCAAAATCTGCCGCATAGCCCTCTTCTGGCACAGCATGAGTATGGCTGTACTATTTGAGGAGGAGCTCCTAGAGCCTGGAGAAAATAGGGGCTTTGGTTGAGATGTATGATGGCGTAAAAGTTTGAAATTTAGAGACTAAGGATTCTGTTCCTGGTAGTGCAGGAGGCCCTTTATGGAAGGCTCATTTTTAACTGTGGAATGGGGCTACAGACATGCAGGCCAGGGCCAGGATGTCTTATTGTTTAATTTTCAATGCTGAGTACTCTCCTCTGCTTTGGTAATACTTGCTACATAAAGCCAGGTATTATTTCCACTTAAGGATTCATGTTCTCTTTTCAGTAGTTGTATTTGATAGATTATTAACTCCCTAGGGTTCATATTTGGAAATTGATCTTCATTAGATGTGAGGTTATTACAAGAGGGAAAAACAAACAAGAAATTCAAAGATTGCAATTGACTTCTTGAGGGAGTGGGGGTGAGATCAATTTTTATGGCTGGTTTTGAAAAGACATGCATAACTTTCAAGCCAAGAAAATTACATATATTGCTCAACATTGTCATGCATTTTACTGACGATACAACTATAAGTTCAGTGAGTTAGATTTTTTTTTTACTTAGCTATTATGAAATGAGTTTGTCAATAATATGAAATGGATTGAGGTTAGCTCTTACCTTGGATTTAACCCTTTGGTTGACAGGTTAAGTATTAGAATTTTGTAATAATTCTGATAAGAATACTATTAATGTTGAAATGATACTCGTTAAGTTACGTATAGCTACAATGCTATCTTTTCCCAAAGAACTACAACCAAATGTACTTCCATTTATTTGAAGCTTACTCAATAATTTACCTGTGAACTAATAGAGAATTATTCAGATACTATAAAATATTAAATTTGGGGCTACTTTTAAAGTAATATTAATAGTAAATTATTGAATACTTACTATGTGCTATACACTGTGCTGAGAGAATTATACAGATTATTGCAAATACAACAAATTTACAAGATAGGCAGTGTCATCTTCACTATAGGGTTGAAAAACACAATGTTCAGAGATGTTAAATAATTTATTCAAGGCCACACAGCTAGTAAATTGCAGAGCTGAGATTTAAACCAGGCTTATGTGAATATGAAACATATGTCCTTTTCACCATTACACATACCTCTCCATTAGAGCCTACAAATTGTTTAGAGGCTGTACAGTGTAGTGATTAAGAACATCAATTCTGGAGCCAGACTGTACTGGCTAGATCTGCTTCTTCCTGACTCTAGGAACTAATGCATAGCAATCTTTATTTCTCTGGAATCTCCACTTCCCTTTGAGAAACATAAATTCTCTATACCTCAGTTTCCTTATATATAGAATAGGAATGACAATAATACCTACAACATTGGACCCTTCTGAAGATTGAATAATTTAATGTAACTAAAGTGCTTAGAACAGTGTCTGGCACATAGGAAGCCCCAAATTAGTGTAAATATTATTATTCTAGAAAAATAATGCTATGTGCCAAGTATATATTTCATATTATAAAGAATTATATTCTATTGCCTTATGCTATAAGTGATTTGAACATTTGGCATTTTGATCTTGATCCTAAAGAGGTTGAATCAAACCTATAGGATACTTATAATGTAATTCATTGGCACAGACTAGCCATACTCTTTTCAGTATTGTCCTCCTGTAGAGGAAGCTGGGGCAGAACCTCTAAGAGGTAATGTGAAAAGATTGCTATTACTTCCGTTCCTTACTGCAATATCAGCTGCGGAGATGTGCAACAAACAGGCTTATCTCCTAATGACATAGACTTCGTTGTCTTTGTTTATAGATGCTCTCAAGGTCTGAAGGATCAGCAAACAAGGAGACTTTGCCAACATGAATATGTGGTTCCGTTGCAATTGACAAAGCTAGACTATATTCCAGAAATACTCTTGTGATTTAGAAACCAGGCAACAATGCTGGACTCTATCAGGGTCAACTTATACTCTTTACTGGGGCTGGGAGGGAGGGTTCTTAGCCATTTCTGCTCATATCAGCTGCACGTGTATACTTTTACCTACATCTACAGCTTTTGTTTTGATGTACACATTTATTATTTGTAAAACCCAATACTTGCCAGCTATTCCTCTTTGTGAAATCTGCAGTGTTTGAATTTTGACTTTGCAATTGATCTGTAAAGGAAGGAAAAATGCTTTTTAGGAAAGTAATTACCAATAGATAAAACTTGAGCCTGCTGGCTGGATTTTCCGTTTTGTTAATTGATTAGTCAGTCAATTGGTAAGGGCCTATTTGAAACCAGCTATGTGCCCACTACTGTACTAAATTAGTACAGTACATGAGGCATTAATTCTGTACACAGTGAGCTTTCAGGGAATGCTATAGTCAGAGAAGCCAGACACATACATGAGTAGATTAGCAAATACTAGTGTGTTATATACACACACACATACACAGAATGCATTGCATAGTGCTGCACATAGTGTATAATGAAGTACTAATTTTGATTTTATAGACAAGAGCAAGTGAAGCTTAGTGGAGGAGAGATTACTATGCGTTAGGTCCAACAGTAGACCATCCTTGAGGAAGAGGATTTGAGATTTGGGTAGGGGCATGCTGGCAGAAAGTAGGGGTAAGCATTCCTATTTTAGCATGAAGGAGAGCAAGAACACATGGAGGAAATGTGGAGATGTTCAATAATAAAGAAGATGACTAGCCTATGAATTTTCCCTGGCAGTAAAGGAAAATAAGACAGGCATAGTGCAATATTTTGGAAACCTGTGAAAGTCAGGCCTCTTCAACTATAATTAGCTATGCTCACTTAATTTTTTTAGTCTCTTTTTATGCTGATAGTGACAATGAGATAGCAAGACCAGCGTGATGGTTAGCTTATGATTTCGCATCCATAGAATCAGTGGTAACTTAGAAGGGGCCTCAGAAGTCATATACTTCAAGCAGCTAGCTATTGTAGGAGTCCTCTCTAAGTTCTGCTCAAACTCTTCTAGGGTTAGAGAGCTCACCACTTCCCAAGAGAGCTAGCTTCTTTGTGGAACATTTCCTAATGCTAAAACATTCTTTTCTCCTAACTGAGCCAAAGTCTGCCTTTACACTACATTGTAGATTGATGCTAATTCTCTTATTTGGTCTCTTCTAGAACAAATATCTTCATTATTTATGAAGACAATCATTGAAGCATCTAAAGATGGTTATATTCACATCCCTTCTCTACCGCCCTCCTTCCCATATAGCTGGTCTCATTACATCTTTTCTTCGCTAGAATAGGTTACCTACCCTTTTCATTTATTTTCCCTCTCATTTACTAGTTCATTCATTCATTCATTCGTTCCATGTATTCAACAGATTTTTATTGAGTGCCTCCTATGTTTCAGGCATTGTCTAAGCTCTGGGGCTATATCAGTGAAACTCCTGTCCTCGTGAAGCTTATATTCTAGTAGGGGAAGTCAGACAATCAATCAATCAATCAATAAGTATCAAATAGTAATAAATGCCTTACAACAAAGTAAAGTAGAGAAAGGGGTAGGGAGTTTCAGAGGATGGAGTGCAATTTTAAACAGAGTGGCTATAGAAAACCTCACTGAGAAGATAATACTTGAGCAAAGACCTGAGGAGGTGAGGGAGTCAGTCATGCAGATATCTGGGAGAAGAACTAGGCAGAGAGAACAGCAACTACAGAAGTCTTGAGGAAAGGTTGTGATTGGCTTGTTCAAGAAATAATGAGGCCAGAGCGATAGGAGCAGAATGAGTAGGTGGGAAGAGTAATAGATGTCAGAAAGCTAATAGGGAGCTGAATTGTGAGAGGACTTGTTGGCCATTTTGAAGACTTTGAATTTGACTCAGCAAGATGAAAGGCTTGGAACAGTTATAAGCAGAAGAACGCTGTGATCTGACGTAGGTTTTAAAAAGATCACTCTATCTACTGTGTTGAATATTGTCTGAAGGGGCATGGCTGAAATAAGGAGGCAGGCTCTTACAATAAGCCAGATCAGTTGATGGTGGCTTGGACCAGGTTGTAGGAGTGGAGGTGGCAAAAAGTGGAGGGATTCAGTATATATTCCTGACAGCAGACCAATAGGATTTGCTGGTGGATTGGATATAGAGTTTGAGAGAAATATAGTTACCAAGGATTGGCCCAAGCAACCAGAAAGATGAAGTAATCATTAACCAAGATCAGAAAGGCCATGAGAGGAACAGGTATATGGGAGAATGAGCAGGAGTTCAGTTTTGTACCTATAAGGTTGAGATGGTATTTTGACATCCAAATAAAATAAGAAGTTATATATATATATATATATATCTGTGTAAGTCTGGAATTTAAAACTGTAGTGTTTATTGGAGATACAAATTTGAGAGTTGTCAGCACATAGACAGTATTTAAAGCTGTGGAGTTGGACAAAATCCCCAAGGGAATGGATTTAGATAGAGAAGAGAAGAGGTGTAAGGACTGAGTCCTTGGGTACTTCAATGTTTAGATGTCAGGAGATGAAAAGGATGCATCAAAGGGACTTAGAAGGAGCAGCTAATGAGATAGGAAGGAGAGCAGGAGAGTGTGATATCTTGGAAGACAAGTGAATAAAGTGTTTCAGGAAGGAGAAAAGTGATCAACTGTACCAAATGCTGCTCGTGGCATAGGTCAAGAAAGATAGGGACTAGGAACTGACTTTTGAATTTAACCACGTGGAGATCATTGGACTTGTGACCTTTACAAGCTCTGTTTCAGTGGTGTGTTGGGAGTGATTGAAGTGGATTTAAGAAAGAATTGAATAGAAGAAATATAGAGAGTGAATATGCACAATATTTCAAAGAGTTTTGCTTTAAAGAGGATCAGAGAAATAGAGCAGTAGCTGGAGGGGGGAGGTGAGACAAGAGAGGGTTTTTGTTGTTTCTTGTTTTTAAAGTAGGAGAGATTATGGCATGTTTATGTGCTAATGGAAATGATCCAGGAAAGAGGGAAAATTGATAACGCAGATGGGAGAGACAATTGCTGGAGAGAGCTCCTTAGTAAGCGAGAGCAGATAGATTCAGTGCACAAGCAGAGGGATTGGCCTTACATTAGATTATGAATTGATTCAAAATACAGGAAGGTGGGCAGGGAATTAGGAGCACAGATAGAGGTAGATGGATAAATGTGATGGTGGGAGCTTGTGAAAAGTTTCCTCTAATTCTAATTTCTCCGTGAAATGGAAAGTCAGGTCATCAACTGAGAGTGAGCTTTGGGGAGGAGAAGTCGGACATTTGAGCACAGTTGAGAAGGTATGAAATAATTATCGAGGAGAGTAGAAGAAGGAGTGGGCTAGGAAAAAGCGCAATATGAAGGCTCAACAGCCCTGGAGGCCAATTTGAAGTTGATGCTCGTAAGTTTAGAGACTAGTAAGTGTGGTGGTGTGTTTTCTCCAGCCAAGTTCAGCTGTGTGGGAGTAGTCACAGAGGAGGCAGAGAGTTTGATTTTTGCCATGTAAGAGAGTGGAAAGAGTGATTAATTGTAGAATTTATTCTGGGTAAAGAGGTAAGTGAAGACACATGGGGAGGGAGAGGGACAGTAAAAATTGGTTGAAAGATCAAGGAATTGAAGATCCTCGTGGGCTGGGAGAATTGTTAAACTGGGGTGTTAGAGGAGGAAAACTAGACAGATAAGATGTGGTGGTCAGACAGTGGGGTTTGTAGACTTGAGATTAGGGAGGGGTTACAGTTGGAAATGACAAGGTCTGCTGTATGAAAAGAGAGTGAACAACTGATATAAAGGAGGGGGGCACTATCACAGTGGAGAGGAGGTCGAGAAACTGAGATAGTAGGTGTTGGAATGGTCGTCTATGTGGATGGTGAGTCATCAAGAATTATGGCAGGAGTAATGTTGGAGAGAGCAACAGTGAGCCAGGAGCTAACATCTTTAAGGAATGAGGGAGAGCGACCAGGCAGGAAGTAGATGGGGGGGCAGTGGGAGACATAGTCTGGTCTCTCTCCACTACCTAGTAGTAGGCTTTTGAATGTGTCTTACTCTGGGAAGTAAGTAGTACAGATGTTTTGTTTGTTTGTTTATTTGTTTTTAGTGTTCCATTACCAACTTAATGTGCAAACTCTATTAAATATGTGGACCCCAGTTTAGGAGAGATTGATTCTGCTTCAAATTGCTAAATATTTTTCTGATAGTATGAGCATGGCTTTCTTGCCCCAATCTTGATATCTAGTAGAGAATTTGTGACATAAGGAAGAGTTCAACTCCTGGCTGTGGTACTTGTGTGGCCTTGGACAAACAGCTTAAATTATCTGAACCTTAATTGGTTACTTCATCTGTAAAAGAGGAAAAATAATATTTACCTCTCAGGTTATTGTGAGGATTAAAGAACATAGTGTGAA
Organism: Ceratotherium simum simum; assembly: GCF_057802395.1. Taxonomy (NCBI): domain Eukaryota; kingdom Metazoa; phylum Chordata; class Mammalia; order Perissodactyla; family Rhinocerotidae; genus Ceratotherium; species Ceratotherium simum. The sequence goes on from NC_141906.1 coordinate 14,263,107, forward strand.
AGCATCTAAGCATTGCCCCCAGCACATAATAGGAGCTCAATTCAAGTTTATTTAATAGATTTATACATGTAGATATTTTGGTTAAAAAATACTGCCAAAATGACCATCTATTGTTTGTGAAAAGAAAATGTCCTTTGTGGAAAGAAAGTGTGCCATTCAATAATTTGTGTGTGGTATGTAGAGTTTATATTATAGATTAGCTCATCGAATTGGGAAATCTGTAAAATGGGTTAATATTGCAGTAAAAGTTTTTACTCTACTCTCATTGTGTGATTAAGACAAAAATATTTTTATTGCAATTATCCAAATTCAGTAAAAAATTTAATGAGGCATTAACTACCTTGGGAAGGTTAGCATGAAATTTAATTTGTGTTAATTTGCCCAAAATTTAGGACGCAAGAAGTATACTGTTTTTCGAATATGATTCTATGAAAGGGAAACTGGTATTTTATAACATGGTTCTACACATAGACTTGGATTCCTCTATCATCTTCTTCCTTCAGGCAATAAAAAAAGCACCATGAGCGTCACAGAAAATGGATCAATATCAGGTGCTTATTGTCAACTGGGTGCTGACAAGATCTATAAAAATCAGGAATTTTTATGGGATACAGTGAGCATAGTGTATCTGTATATTGAATATCTGTAAAGGAAAGAGTGATGGAATTCCAGTCAGGTGACCTAGGTTCAAATTCTGGCTCTGCTGTTTATTGAATGCAGGGCCTTAAGCAAGGCCTTACTTTCTTCATCTGAAAACTGGGAATAATAATACCTCCTGGAGTTGCCGTGTTGATTGAATGAGGCAATATATATGAAAGTATTTTATACACTATGTTAGTCAAAGGTTGAGGAATCATTATTACGCTTCCTAGTGGTTGAAAGAGGTTGTTAAAAGTAGCATTATCAGATATCTCGCGGAGTGATTCTAGGCCATTTCCCTCATTTCTCCCTCTACCAGGCTGGAAGGCATGCAGGCCTTTTTGAGGAAATTATGCTCCTTCTGGACATGTCAAAGAACAGCTGGTAACTAAGCTACTTCTTTGTAGATTCAGGGTATTTTCCTGTTAGACTGAGGTGGGTAGAAATTTCAACCATAATGGAGAGGGTCGGTAAGGATTGTTCAAGTGATGAATGACCTGAAGCCATGAGTATTAAAATGTGGACGGCCCTTCCAAGACTTCTCTGACCCCAACTTTTATAAAAATGGAAACTGAGGCTCAGACAAGATAGTTATAATGACATTTTGAAAGGAATTTATATTCAATTACTGTCCATAAAGACTGAGAAACACTCGGTGAATATTGCATCCATGAGAATACTGTTTCAGTCCATACTCTCTGAGCTAAGTAGTAGGTCTTTGATTCTTCCCACCAGTTATAATATCTCAAGGGAAGCTGAGAGACAGATAGCCATGTCTCCCTGCAGAGGGAGAGACTGACCTTCATAAAGGGTCTGGTGAGTTTATTTGAACCAGAGTAACACTGTCAGGGAATGATCCGGTGTGACCGGGCCTTGGCAACTGCTGGGATTGGGATGAGGCAATGTGTGCTATTCTGTGAAGTGGCAGAGCTCTCACTGCTCTTCAGTCCTGACTCCTCCAGCCCCAGCTCCTGCCCAGGGCCTCAGGAGTAATGACAGCCAAGATGATCCTTCCATAAGTAGGAAAATAGCAGGTCCTTGAAGGAGCTTCCCTATAAGTTCAGCCACAGAAATAAATCGACATTTGCGTGGATACCAAAGATATGCTTTGCTAAATCGGGCTCTTGGGGACATACTAGATCCTTTCGCATCTTGATCTTTCCTCTGTACAGTGCTCAAACCAAGGTGAAGACACAAGCCTGCCTAACAGTGTCATTATAATATGGCTCATGCCAACAGTTTATGTTTTTTTAATGTTCTGGGAGATCTTAAAAAATGATCTCACATGTAACTTTGTGAAATTAACTCTGGCATTTGTTCCAAATGCCAAGCATTATCCAAGCTTTGCCATATTTGCCATGTTATAAGAACCCTGCCTTTATGTTGCAAAACCACCAGCAAATTGCTCTGTTATATTGCTTAACTCCCAACCATAGCATCAAGGGGATTTGCAGGACTCCTCCAGGGACCACCTTTGTCACATTTTGTCATTTACTTAGAATGTCAAACGGCCCCATTTGGGAATGTGTGAGGGATGAATTCCAGTGCCACACAGAAGAACATATTATATATCGATATTTGCTCCTGTTTTATTTTATGTTTTGAATCTATACAGGCAACAGCCTCAGATTCCAATCACCACAGGAACAGGTGTTGTGTATCCTGGTGCTATTACTATGGCAACTACCACACCATCCCCTCAGATGACATCTGACTGCTCTAGCACCTCTGCCAGCCCAGAGCCCAGCCTCCCCGTCATCCAGAGCACTTACGGTATGAAGACAGATGGCGGAAGCCTAGCTGGAAATGAAATGATTAATGGAGAGGATGAAATGGAAATGTATGACGACTATGAAGATGACCCCAAATCAGACTACAGCAGTGAAAATGAAGCCCCAGAAGCTGTCAGTGCCAACTGAGGAGTGTGTGTTTGCTGAATTAAAGTACTCTGACATTTCACCTCCCCTCCCACAACAAAAAGTTCTTAAAGAGCCCGCATGCATTTGTGGCTCCACAGTTACATCAGCAGAATGGTCTTAATTGTTTCGTAAAGTGTGAGACAGATTAAGTTTTCCCTGATTTTTCATGAACTTGAGTTTTTTGTCGTTATTGTTATTGTTGTTGTTGTTGTTTTTTTAATTTAGGTGAAGACATATTAAATATGAGACACCAGGACTTGAAAACCTATCTCAACCCATAGCTGTCTTACAAGTCTTATATTTTTGTCTTACATTTTTTTTCTTTTGGATGTTGATAAAGGTTTAAGTTACTGTTTTAGATGGGGTTAAACATTCTCACTCAGGTATGCTGTGCCGGCCTACAGGTTGTGAATGTGTTTTTATTCTGAATTATTTTAGAAAACAGCTGAGGATTTCGTGTTGTGAAACAGAACAAGTCCATGGCGTGTGCAGCTGCATGTAGAGCATATTCAAAAGGCCTCAGAATTCCATTTCTCCATTTGTAGAGTTGAACTTTGAATGTGCCAAACTTTTTCATAACTTTTGAATCTTAATATTTTGAAAGTCTTAAAGGAGACACTGCAAAGTCTTAGACAATCTTTGGCATCTTAAAATAAAATAGCAAACCACACATTTTTTTTTTCCAGAAAATGGTAAAGTACTCAGGAATCTGGAGACAAGATATTGTAAGGAATGAACAAGGTTGCCACAGTGCATGTACCCAATTGTGTTTGCCTCCTGACGTGCCATCAGTGTGTGACGTGGTACGACGTATGCACACCAGAGCGATCACCACACCAGATACCAACAGGGTGGTCTTCTCTGCCTGAGACCACCTCTCACTACATCCATTATCCCTTTGCCTTTAACCCTGACATTCAGTCTTAACACATTTTCTCTTAAATAATTTATTCATTCCAGAATGTCAAGGGTCCACTTACTATTTATTTAAAAAAAATTGTTGGTGGCATTAATTTAATAATTCTTGTTTTTTGCCCTCCTTCCCCGAAGAACTTTTCAGCCCTTTCCACCTCCTTCTCCTGCTAGATACAAAAGATGTACATAGTAATTTTATGTCCCCAGAACATCTGGAAGCATTTCTGATACAAGATACTATTAAATACCTACATTGTTATTTTTACACAAGTGTGTATCTGGCTGCAGAGCTGTGTATTGGATGCAGGTGTAGAGTCTTACACTTCAACAGGTATGCCCCTGAGGTTCGCTATGACCTCAAATCTTTGCCAGAATTTCCCCCTAATTCAGTTCAGCAACAGGTGATAGGATCTGCATCAGTGGCATTTCCCCTGAATGCCATTGAGCAGCAAGGGTCAACAGTGGTGACTGCCAGGCAGGAGAGTCCTGCAGCCAAACCTAAAGCCCACGGCTGCGCGCCGTGGAGGAGGCTACAGTGATGCTGTCATGGGCTGGCACCTTTACCCTGAGTTGCCTTGTCCCATCTGGCACATCTAGGGAGTTCTTTGCAAAATCCCCAGGATGCAAGAAGCCACGTGACAGCCTCAAAGCAAAGTTAGAGGCAAATAGTCATGATATATCCAGAGAATGAAAGAAAACCATAGGGAAGGAGAAGGAGGGGAAATACATTCCCTATATGGGATGTTCCTACTGTTAACTCTGGGGAATAGATCACTCCTGGGGCAGCAGACGAGCTCCTCTGGCTCACTCCGTGTATCTGTGGCTGCATGGGGGGCATGCCTACGTGTGAACAAGATTAACTGCACTTGTCACACAAGGATTTCTCTGGAGATGTGCTGATGGGCTGGGAGGTAGTGAGTTTTCATTCCCCATCTCCTAACTACAGGGAGCTCGGCCATGCTATTTTGACCTTCCTGAAACCAGGACTGATTGCCTATGGGGGGGCCTCACCCAGAGTGGTTCAATGGGAGAATGTCAGCGAATGGGACAGTTCACCTCATGGGACAACCCAGAATCTGATCACCAGGACATAGGAACGGCCCCATCAGATTTCTTGAGCCATTTTGTCACTTGGAAGAAAATAGTGTACCTTCATATTTATTTAAAGAGTGCTCAAGGCCATACCTAATAGCAATAAGTAGGTCTAGCCAGGATATTATTGGCTATGTCATTAGCTGGGAGTGCTCTCTATAAGCTGATTAAGGTACTGATAGGAATGTTTTGTTCTTAATATTGTTTGGGGATTGGAGCTTTGTTTTTGTACATTTATTTCAAATGAGGAGGAGGTCATTTTTTCTAAAAAAAAAATGAGTATTTATTATTGTCTGACTGATTTCTTTTGATTCTATGCCTCTCCTCCTCAGTTCATTCTCGCGTTTCTTCTCTTTCTCTTGACCTTTGCTTTTGCCCTCTCCTACTCCATTTTTATTTCGTTGCATATGTAGAGAGCTGTATGGCTAGCATTGTATTGTATGTAATTAATTTTGCACAAAGGCAAACATTTAGAAGAGTAGGTTAATTTTGTTTGTTTTTATGACCATGCCAAAATAATATTCTGGGCTGGTGGAGAACAAAGGACTGTTCTTTAGGACTGAAACTTGATTTTGCTTGTAGTAAAACAAAAACAAAAACAAAAAAAAAACCAACAAAAAACACACACACTCACAGATGTTGTTTCGTAAGTGTTATAAGCACTGGATATAAATGGTATTTTTTATCACTTCTGACTAATGTGAAACTGTTGTACGACAAGGACATGAACAAAAGTCATCTGTCTCGACTCGTGTGGGCTTGCCTCACAGTTGCCGGATTTGAGTCATTTTTATGTCTTGTTATTTCATTTATTTATGCAAAATACATATGTGTATGAACACTTTGTTTTAGCTCCAGCTCTGCCTCCGTACTGGGGTTCAGTTACTTCTAGCCGTGTTCTTAAAAATGAAAGGCTATTCAGGAATGATCTGATTGTAAACATCTCTTTCATTGGGTCAAACAGTGATGCTGTATTTGAATCTAAATTATGCGCATAAGCAGTTTATTCTATTTATTAGCCAAGTTTGGCTCTAAATATCCATGGAAATTAAGAATGACAATCATAGGGATCACTTCATTTTATTTTCAGTGGGGCTTAAACAAAGTTTTTATGACTTTACCATCTCATTGTAGACTTTTCTAATTGTGTAAATATAACATAGAGATAGAATTTATTTTTGGTTCATGAATACTTAGTGAGATATAAGTTATGTATTTCCTTTTTGTTCTCTATCCATATATGTTGGTCCAGACTAGAAGTTGACGAGTCTCTGTACCTCCTGGGGCTAGTGAGAGATCAGCAGGGTGAGAGAGCAGTGTTCGACCCGGAGCTGGGGCAGGAAGACCCTCCTCCCGGCTTCTCATGCAGTTGAGAACTCACTGTCCACAGACTTAGACTTTTACTTTCTTTTCTTACAGAAAGTAGATGAATTGAACACACTAAATTTCCAGTACAGCCAGGAGAGAGTCAATTCACTTTGTGAGTCCACATCAATCTTATAAGGTAGTTCTGTGACTGTTTAATAGCAAGAAGCATGAACACAGTTATAAAGGCAAAAATCGGCCTCTGAGACTAGCTATTAATAAAAGTTCCACTGTGCCAAGTAGATTAGAGAATGTTCATCAACTTTTTTCAGTGCTCCCTATTTCATAGTATCTTCAAATCAAAGATAAAAATTATCTCCATTTTGTTAAAGAACTTGCAGGATCAGGATTTCCCTTGTCACTTAGAATAGGGACACCGGCAGACAATCCTCTCCTAAAAAATGGACCGAATGGAATAGGAAGGAAGAAAAGAAAGAAAAAAAGGAAGGAAGAAAGAAGGAACGAAAGGAAGGAAGGAAGAAAGGAAAGAAGGAAGAAGGAGAAAGCAAGAGGGAGAAAGGAAATCTCAGTCTGTGGACAGGAGCAGCAGGCAGGCAGTTTCTCTGTTTCATTGGCAGATGCGACGCAGTATCTTTTCCAGAAAGGTCCGAAGGCTGTGTTGTTTTCACATGTATTCAGCTCGTCCTTTTAGGAGCACATCAGTTTGCTTCATTTGGTAGTTGATACTCCCCAGCCTTGTCCTCAGGCCTGATTGGATTTGCCGGGCTCCTGACACGGACTCCCAGGCCAAGATCTAAATTCAGGTGTGGGCTCACAGTGCTGTTGAGCTTGTCAAACACCGGCCTCCCCTGATGGTGAGCCCCGCTGGAGCCGGGGGTGTTTGAAAAGGGTGTGATCACTCTAGGGCTGAAATTAAAGGCTTCTTTCTTTTCCTGATGAAGCCAGGCTGCTGCTTTGGAGCATGCCCTCCGGAGCCAGGAGCACAGGCGTAGCTGAAAGCAGGGATTGTTCTGAGGAAGCCCATCTACCCCAGCAGGAAGGCAGCCTGGTCACTGGAACACCACAGCTGAGGCTGCTTCTCTCCATTTACCCATTTTGCAAAGAAGTGACCTCTACCTACTCATTAGGGAAAGCAAAAAGAATCACTTAGTAGTTTTAAACCGTATGAGAAGTCCTGTACCAAGTGCCAACAACTGCAAAGAATGCAGCTAGAGGAATGTATTGAAATTATTACTGGGTCTTCCTTTTTAATGAGAAAATGACAAAAATGGATGCTGTAGCCTTGCCTGATTTTGTACACATTTGTCTAAGGACTGAGTTGGCACTTAAGCTCACTTCTCAAAGTATAATAATATTGTATGACCTCATTTGTCCTTTTACAAAAGCACTTGCATCATTTCCTTAAGTCATCTGCCCCCTGACATGTTTTCTTCCTGAATAAACAACTTCTATCTGTTATTCCTGCCGATCATGTTCTGTTTCTGATGCCATATCCTATTGAGCGTATCCCTCTGCTACTATCATTGAAAATCTTGATATGCAAACACATTTCCCTTTCTTCCCCATCCCATCTTTTCTTTTGGGGACAGACTGCTTTCCAAAAGCTTGTGAGCAAGTATTCGGAGTGCTGGTACCTTTGGCGCAGAGCTAGAGGGGGCGGGGCGGAAAGGTAAAGCTTGGTGCCCACACTTCTCATTGGTGTCTGTGGCAATATGGAAGCTTGAAGGCAACTCAGTGACATATCTTGCTCAGTAGTTTCTTATTCCTGAAGAACCACAAGCATAAAGTGAAGCCCCAGCACTGGTGCTCTTGGAGTATGGGGGACGTGCAAATATTTAACTGTTTTGTATGCTGCACATTGCAGGTCTGCTCATGTGCGTTCTCCGTTTGTCTTCCTTTGTCATATGTGTTTTTGCTTTTTTGGAAGTGCAGTCTTTATTGTACCTTCTCCAGCTTGTAGCAAATTAGAATGCTTAGCATTTATGTCCATTCATTATTGTATTTGCCATGTAAAATTTTTATTACCTTAGACAAGCTTATAAGCTGTTACTACATAACTTATCTTACTGTAACTCTTTTATTTCCCGACATTGTAATTTGTTTGTGATGTATATTGTGAGATTGTATTCTATGTTAATTTAATCAGCACAATTCACTGACATGCTGGACTGACATGCTGGCTGCTGTTTCAAAGTGTAAAGTGTGTGTAGGGCAGTTGGGACAACTGTAACTCTGTTGTCAAGGTACTGTGCTTGGGTTCCTCTAGCGACACTGCGGGTGTGGCCCTTGAGATGCTAGGGGCATTTACTACACCCTCAAGCAGATGTTAACTGCAAATTTTCTTTGTAGAAATTCTATGTATAACGCAGGTACCTACTTGGCCCATGGCTGGTAACTATTTGGGCAATTAGAAAAAACAAAAACCATAAAAACTAGTGTCTATTGCTGCTTTGAATATGTTTGAAAGTCTGAAAATGTAAATAGTTTATCAAAAAAAAAAAATCTTGTACAGTCCAGTGTAAAGTTTTTAAATGACCTTAAGGGTTGCCATCACATCTTTCTCACACTCTCCTCTTGATAAGAGAAAAAAAGTTTGCTAAGGATTAAAGAAATGGGAAAAAAAGAATCTCTTCAAATTTGAAGGAATGAATCATTGTTCTTAGCTTTGTTGCATACACAAACTTCTTGGATTTTGTTGTGCAGTATTGACGTGAGATAAAACTCAACATTGAATAATCTTTCAGTGGTACTTTTCAAGGTCTTCCCCTCCTCTGCCTCATAATTAAGGGAAAAGACAAAATTGAAAGACACACTGTCTTTATCTATCCTGGTGTATATCGGCACCTTAGCTACTTTTTTTTTTTTTTCCTTTTTGCACAAGGTGCTTTCCTGATATGTTAAACATGCCATCTTTGGGTGATAATGTATATGCCATGATGGGGCCTAGACCCCTCAGGGGAGTGTCTATAAGAACTGCCTATTTATGCTCATTTACCTCAAGACTGTCCTCTCTACCCTTAATCTAGTCGTCATCACTCCATCTTTTGTACTGCTGTTGACACTTACAAATTAAAGATAAATTTTGTTTTATGACCTCTGTGTACGGCCTTGTCTGTGCCCTGCAAACTGTCCCCACCATGGAGCCCGATAAGCCCTGGGCTCGCCCCCTCTTGCTGCTGGAGCCTGCAAAGCTCTCCTGCTCCCTGCTGTTGCTTCTGCCTTGCTGGGAGGTAGGTCTCGGGAAGCCTTCAGACCCCTTAGCCTGGAAGGACTCGCCTGCTTTTCTCATTGTGGAGCATACACTGCTGCAGCAGGAAATGCTTGTGGATTTAGATGGTAGGAACAGGATCCAAGGTGGATTTTTGTCAAGAGAAGATGAGAAAGAATGTCACTTCCTATTTGCCTGACTTCTTCATGAGAGTGAAACAGTTTATAAAAGCTCCTCACATCCCAGGGTATGAACGAATCTCAAGGGCCAGCCTCTCATCTGACACCAGCTTCTACAGCCTAGCAGCCAAGAGTGGAAAATGCCACCCTTCTGGAACCTTTGCCTCCACTGCGGTTGGGAGTGGTTGGCTGATTTCTTAGTTGCTTCTGCTTCAGAGAAAGAGAGCTCCCATCTCTTTGTCCAGCCATGGGTTGGACCAGGAGCAAAACTCGGCTCCAAATGACATCAGCTTCTACGAGTCTGCGAGGTGGAGGTGGGGTAGTGGGCCGAAGTGAGCCAGGCCCTTAAAGGAGACTTGCCAAGCCAGCCAAGCCAGTGCCTGGCCTCCAGAGGTTAGTGCCCAACACCTTACAGTGACACAAGGGTTCAGGAGAAAGAGAGGAGGCCCAGCCACTTCTTTTTTAGTATTTTAGTATTTCCTGTGAAAAATGCCTCACTAGAGAAAAGCCAAGGATTTGTGGAACTTTTCTTTATCACAGTCAAACTGTAAGTTTGATACAAGCTGTCGTCAGTCCTGAAAACCTAGTGTTCCATGACCCTGCCTCCTGCCCCGCGGGGTTTTAAAAGTCCAGCTAAGCATAGGGCATTGCTGTGGAGTCACACTGACCTGGCTCGGCCACCGTGTGACCTTCCCCAAGTGTTCGCCTCTGTGAAATGGGTCATAGTCCCTCCCCCTCAGAGTTGCTGGGGGAATTAAGGGGAACGGCCATGTGAGCCCTCCTGCAGCAGCCTGCACGCAGAGCACGAATGAAGCCTGCCACCTCTGACCAGAGACTGGCTGAGACTGGTGGGGGTGAGGGGGCCCGTTGGCATCTTGGCTGGGCAAAGTGAAGGACTTGCCTGAGGCCTTTATTCAGAACATTCTCAGACGTGATTACCCAACCTTCCTCCACTGCAGCCTCTAGGCCACAGTCCATTTCTCATTTCCAGTCCATCCTCACCACTGCTTTTGATCTTCTTTCTAAAACACGATCTGATCCAATCTGGTGGGTCCTCCCTCGCTTATCCTCTCCTGAAATCTCGTTTTCCACAGCAGACCAGATCAAATCCCAACTTCCCGCCCTGACAGTGAAGGTCACAGCCCTGCCAGGCTCATTCCTCCGCACACTTACCTGCCCTCAGCTTCTCGTTGCTTCTCTCACACCCAGCCTGTCCATGACCCCGGGGCTCCCTCTCCTCCTTTCGATTGGAGTAAATCTGTCCCCTTCTCTGTTTGGGAAATTCCCACTCTTCTTCAAACCCGTCAGCCCAGATGTCACACCTCATCAAGTCCTCCCCACTCCCCAGGTTTTTTCAGGCTCTCCCTCGGGGCTCCCACTGTGCTTTGAAGGGACCTCTATGATCACGTTTACCATATTGTAATAATTTATTTCTGTGTCTGTCTTTTCTGCTAGATGACGAGCTACTGAAACCAAGGACTGTGCCTTGGTCCTCCTGGCTCCCAGCACAGTGCTTGGCATACAGTAAGTGCTCAGCTCTTGTTTGTGGAATGAATGTGTGGATGGTGGCAACTTGGCCTCCGTGTGTGGCATAGATGCCTGTGAGTATCAGGGTCTTCGATGGTGGGGATCAGGGAGCCTATAGGGTACCTTGGTATTAGTTGCTTCATTCGGAGAACACTTTTAGTTAAAACATCTCTGTTCATTTTGGGGGAACCATTTCAAGTCAGTGTGATGGCTTGTCCTGATCAGGCATGAGGGCACTAAGAGGCCCCATGCTCTGGGGAGAACTCACACTGTTGGATGCCCAAGTTTCCAACTGGATGCCACTGCTCTAGCCTTCCTCCTAGGCATCCTGGCTGGAGTATGGAAAGGACAGACCAGAAATAGGAAGCTTTTGTGGGTTTGCCTTACTCTTTCCTTGACATCCCAGGGCCCAAGATTACCCTTCACTCTGCCCAGGGAAGAGGGGTTCCAGGAGGTCAAACCCCTGGGCATCCATCATGGAAGGGGAGGGAAACTTAGCTGCTCTGCCTGCTGGGGACAGGAAGGGCAGTGACCCCACAAGGCTGCCTTGTGAGCAGCTCTTCACTTAGTACCCTCTCCTTCTTGGGCAAAAGAAACCCATGGTCCAGATAATAGTGGCTCTTTCCCTTAAGGGTACTCTAGAGCTATGCTTACTCAAAATGTGGTCCATAGAGCTGCAGCATCAGCATCACCTGAGATAGGTTAAAGCACCGTGTGGACCACGTGAATAGCAGGCTCTGGTACACAGGAGACTCCGAGAACTGTCATCTACCTCTTCCTAGTCAACAACACTCATGGGATGGAAAGGTTAAGGACTATTGGCTTCATTTGAATTGTGAAGGCCCAGAGACAGGAGATGACTCACCCAGAGTCACACAGATTAAATGGCAGTGCCTGAACGCACACTTGTGCTTTCTAGTTCTAACAACAGTTGACCATGTTGCATATGGCCGCACAATAGTCTGTGAAGATTGCTCATCAATGGTGCAGCCCTGGATCTAGACTCCAATCATCACCAGGAATCCTGGGCTGTATCACTGTGGAAGCACGAGACATCTTGGGACAGTGGCCTCTGACAGCTCTGACACTATCATCTCTTGCTTTGCCTGGGCCTGGTACCTGGCCCTGACTGAGGGCCCAAGAGAGACCCCAGGCCAATAGGGCGACTCTCTTCAGAGCTTGTTCTCCAGCCCCCTTTGTCAATTGGCCACCTAGCAATTTCTGTACTTTGGCACCAGGCTGAGTAGCCATTGAAGTAGATCAATGAGGAAACCTGTGGATTCTAGGGCCCCATTTCTAACTCTGGGAGTGGGAGACAGAGTGAGATACCCAGTAAAGGGAGTGATCAGGGAAGGTGTCTGAGCTACATGTCACCCTGGCACCTGGGCTCCTAGGACAACATGTGGATTGTTCATCTACCAGGTTGATGAATAAACCCACCCCCGGCAGGCAGCCCTGGCCCCACTCCATCTCCCTTCAGTGACTAAGGCCTGTGAGTTCTGCCTGTGCCACCTGCTTGGATGGTTTATCCAGTCTCTGCTCCCTCTTCCACTTTCATCCTCTCCCCTCCTGCTCCACAGAATGATCTTCCTCTCATAGATTAGTTATGGTGTAAAATACACAAGACAAAGCCTAAACTGTCTGCATTCGTGCAGGCCTTCCTGATGCACTCAGGCCCCATCTGCCTCTCCAGTCCACGTCCCATCGTGCTCCTGACACAATCACACTGCGCACCTTACCTGCATGTGCCACAATCCGAAATGTCTCCTCGTGCTTGGGAGTCCCTCTCTCACTTCTCCCGCTGCCATCACCTCCCATGCTTCAAAGCCCAGCCTAAATGTCACCTCCTGTGGGAAACCTTGCAATATCCCTCTTTTACCCAGAAAATGTGAATTGCACTGAAATGATCTGATTGTGTTTATGTGTCATGTTGTATCACAGGAATCTGATTGATCTGTATGTCATTTTCACTTTTTTTCTCTAACTGTCGTGGCACATAGTAGGTGCTTAATAAATGTGTGTATTATAAAAAGATGAAGGAATGAATTCTTTCTCCTCGAATTTCAAGTACTCCATACTCTGCCAACTGGCTGTTTTTCTTCAGCCTGATCTAATGTCTTCCAGCTCTCTAGACACATCAAACTATTAGTTTGTAATGTGTTCTGCCACCAATTTGGGCTTTTGGTCAATTCGTGTCCCCTGTCCTAACTGCCCTTCCCCTGTATCTGTCAATCACGATCTTTCCTTTAAGGTCCAACTCAAAGTCTATCTCCTTCAACAACCACTACAGAATCCTGAGTTTACTATGAAGCAGAAATTTTACCACATTTCATTTGACCCTTAACAACTGCTCTGAATGTTAGGAATCAGTTTCCCTGTTCTACAGGAGACACTGAAGCTCAGAGAAGTCAAGTCGCTTGGTTGGGGTCTCCCAGTTAGTCCAAATGTCTTCTGCTTGGACAGGCTGCCCCTCAGATTTCTCCAGCTCAGAATGAACCTCTCTCTACCTCTAGTTCAGAGTTTCTCCACCTTTTTTTTTTGTTGTTGTTATCACCACTTAAGGAGCCTTTTTACACATCTTTCTCCCTAATAGCTCTCTACCACCCATGAAATTTTAATACCACAAATACACTATCTGCTTATGTACTCTATGTATATCTGTGCTTCATTCATTAAAAAAAAAAAGATATTTTTACCCCCTAAGAACAAATTTTTGCCCCCATGGGGGCGCAATCTCACCCCCATTGAGGATGCATGCTCTGCATCAAGTCCACTTTGAGGTCTGGCTCTTACCCTAGAGTTGTAACTGGTTCCCTGCCACATTGTGAGTTGTGTGTTCTGGTTACTGTGGCCTAGCAACAATTTTCCCCCAAAATTAGTGATATAAAACAATCATTTTTTATCCTCACAAATTTGAATGGGGCACAGCAGAAGGCTTCTCTCTGCTCCACAATGTCTGGGACCTCAGCTAGGAAAGGCAAAGACTGCAGCTGGAATGAAACGAAAGCTCACTGGCTCTCCCGTTTGGCCGCTGACGCCAGCTGTTGGAGCCATCGGCCAGAACACCAGCATGTGGCCTCTTCATGCACTTGGGCTGCCTTGCAACACGGTGGCTGGGTGTCTTGGTGAGCAGCCCAAGAGAGAGAGTGAGAGCCAGGTTAAGTCCTCCTTTACTGCCTGGCCCCAGAAGTCGGGCAGCATCACTTCCACTGCATTCTCTGATTGATGCAGTCACAAAGTCGTGCCCAATTCAAGGGGACAGGAAAGCAACCCCACCTCTTGATGGGAGAGTGGTAAATCTCTGAATAGTATATGGGATTGCATATGTTGCTGTAGCCATTTTTGAAAAATACAATCTGCTATTCTCTGATATCTGTGTCTCTGTGACCCTTGTGCCCCACCTCCCACTACCACCCCATCTTCATAGAGCCTTGCACATGGTGCGATGTTGGTATATATATGAAGTTTATTTGGGTAAGTTGAGAGGATGAAGACCCAAGCCTTGGCCCATTCCTGCCATTACCAGCATGTGGTTACCATGGTCCAGAGATCCCTGGAGAGACCAGTTGTGGGCAGGAAGCCCATTGGTGCACCAGGGTACCCTAGAACAAATGGTAAGTGAGTGGCAAGCATTACAAGTAAGATCCTGATGAAAAGTTCTCTTTTTTCCCTCTTAGAGGCAGTCCAGTTATTTCTGGAAATGTTCAAACCAGTCAAATTCCAATACAGATAGATAGATGATAGATAATAGGTAGATAGACAGATAGACAGATAGATAGATAGAAGATAAATACATAAAGTGAGTGAGTCACCCAGAGTATTTGCAATAGAATTTGACTTACATTCATTTCTATAGAAGCCTTTCAAAGAAACTAATGATGTCACTAATCAGCAAAATACCAGTCTATCCCCCCTTTGGTAATATTCTACCTGTGTTGATATTTCATCAACACTACTATCATCAATACAATAAATGATGTTTTAAAAATAATCAGTACTAGGAGACGTAAAGTACATAAAAAAACAATTTAGCATTTTTCAGGCTTGGGAAAGAATAGTTTGATGTTCTAACAGTCTGTGACATGACCTATGTCGTCAATTAAACCCTAACAGTTAGATTGAGGAAAACAATGTCCACCTTAAAACAATTTATTAAATTCCTGATGTTGGATTAACATTAATCAGCTAATGGATATTATCAAACATACCCAAACCATGATTAAAGAAGCAAGGATATTTAGAACATTCTTTTATTTGAATCTTATTTATAATTCTATTTTAAAGTACTGTTACATGTTAATTTTAATAAAAACTCAGTATTTCAGTTATAAGTCTTCTTGTATGAAAAGAATATATGAGGCTGAATCCTTATTGTTAAATGCGAAGTATAGAATTTAAATACATTTTTGGAAATGAAGGAAGCACTGATATTATTAATGAATAACACAAGCAGGAAGGAAAGCTAGGAAGAAACAAACAGATAATTATAACATAAGCACAGAAGAATAATCAGGATCCTGATCCATGGGCAAGCCAGTTGTTCTTCCTTGATGTGACATTATACTGCCCTGGCTCGCCCTTGAGTTAGAATATATTTAATTGCAAAAAGTACTCTTGTATTCTATACTTGGATAAAAACCTTTATGAAATCATTTAAATGCATTTATTACACATTAAAAAAATTAATCCACTTAGAAAAGGCACTTGTTTATTAATACTGAAAATAACAACACCTGCTAAATACATGGGTTTGAGCCACTGGAGAAATGAGAAGTAACTATGTAAGCAGCCACCTCTCCTAAGCCTGGGTCTGGGGGCACTTTGGTACTCCACTTGCAGAGATAATCCGAACCCTTCTCGAATGCCAGGAAAGCAGGTAGTTAATGTGCTGGGGGATTTCGGCCAAGCATGCCTGCCCTGGACAGAGCTGTGGAAAAGACAAGTGGTCTGGACCTTAAACTGTGTCAGATAAGACATACCAAGGGATAAATACTGCAGCTATAAATACAGCTCAAGAAACCAGATCATTTTTCAGGCTGTTGAATTTCAAATGCCTGCCAACCAGAGTGTAATATCTGGGACTCTCAATTTTTGCAACTTTACTGCAAGGAATGGCTGAAGTCCAGTTAATTTAACCAAGAAAATCTGGGACGTGAGGACCAGAAGAGTTAAATTGTCCAATGAAAACTCGGAATTGAAATTAATTTCACAAATTTTAAGATGATGTGTGGAGGAAATTCAGTTTAACCCTAAATTTCAAGCAACTCCACAATGGTAGACTAAAGAAATACAGGACACACTAAAGAAGGTTGAATATCGATTAATCGCTCTATTGCAGCCCTGGGGGTCAGACCACTAAGACATAAGAATTGCATCAAGTTTTCTGGTTGGCTGCCTGGGGGAATAATTTAGAGAGCTGAGGACACCCGGGAAACTCCCTCTTCCAAATATAATAAAACAAAACAAAAACCCACAGAGCTTTGTGGAGATCAAATACTGCATTGTTTAGATTGTGTGGATTATAAATGACAGAAACCTAATTTAAATGGCTTCTGCAGCCAAAAGGGATTTAGTGGCTTACATAGCTGAAAAGTGCAAGGACAGCACGGCTTCAGGCACGGCTGAATACAGGTGTTCAAACAGGGGCATCAAGACTTGATGTCTCTATCTGTCCGCTCTGCTCTGCTTGGCCTTGCTCCCGGGAGGTCTCTTTCCGTGCGGTACTCCTTTGCAACTCCAGACTTACACGCTCTCAGCTTCAAGTTCAACAGAAAGTGAGCTTAGAGAGCTGTGTCCTGGTTTTTCAGTTTTAAGAATTAACAACAGATTTCCTCATCTGGGCCTTCACTTTGTATATCTACTTTGCAGTCAGAGTCCACAGCTGAGACGGAGAAGATTATAATCATTTTCTCTTTCCTGGTTGTTTTTCCTGTAGTTCAGAATTTTATCTAGTTTCTTTCATTTATGAAGTTGTCTATGTCCTAATCACAAATTTAACTCTTCCATTTGTGTAAATAACCTCTCAGTGTGTTCAAACACATTTTATTAGTCATTTATCAGTTTTATCTTCTTGAAGAGCTGTTTTCTATCCCAACATAGATCAGTTGCATAATAGGCCTATTGCACAACTTTGCTCTTGAGCTCTTGCTTCCCCATCACACTGCAGATTTCTCTGGTGTTAGATACCTTGTTACCTAGATCCCATGTCTTTCTCTTTCATTGTTCACTCCCTTGCTTGGGGGGAGCTGATCCTCCAGGTGCTTCCTGAGAAAGGGTGTCTGAGAGGTACGTTTTTATGAGACTTTGTCTTAAATATATTTTTTCCACTTTTCACACTTTGTTAATAATTTGGCTGGATAGAATTTTGGATTGGAATTATTTCTCATTAAAATTTTGAAGTGTGTTGCTTCATTGTCTTCTAGCTTCCAGCATAGCTGTTGAAAAGT
The DNA here is from genome assembly GCF_057802395.1 of Ceratotherium simum simum. Classification (NCBI taxonomy): domain Eukaryota; kingdom Metazoa; phylum Chordata; class Mammalia; order Perissodactyla; family Rhinocerotidae; genus Ceratotherium; species Ceratotherium simum. The sequence continues at coordinate 14,280,358 of NC_141906.1, forward strand.
CTGATGTCATTCTGAATCTTGTTCCTTGGTGTGCAACATTTCTGTCTCTCTCTCCCCGCCCCCCTTTCCCATAACTTGTAAGATCATCTTCTTGTCCTCAGCATTTTGAAATTGTTCATGATGATGTGCCTTGGTGTGGGTACACATTTATTCATTGTACTGTGCTAGGTACTCAGTGGGCCCTTTCAAACTGGAAATTCATATCCCTCAGTTCTGGAAGGTTATCTTGAACTATTTCTTTGGTGATTTTCTCCTCACAGTTTTCTCTATGTCTTTCTCAGGAACTCATAAACTCAGATGTTGAACCTTCTGATGTGGTCTTTTAATTTTATTTTTCTTTTCCATTTTGTTTCTTTGCATTTTTCTTTATGTTTTGGAAAAATATCCTCAACTTTATCTTCCACAAGGCAATTGAGTTTTTCATTTCTGTATCATATATTTAATTTCCAAGTGCTCTTCTTTGTTCCCTGAAAGTTTAGTTTTTATAGCACCCTGGTTTTGTTTTATGGAAGCTATAACTTCTTTTATTCTTCTGAAAATACTAATGATAGTTAAAAATGTTTTTTTCTTGTTACATGATAACTGTTTCCTCCTAGTCACTTCATTCATTCATTCATTCAACTAACATTTCTTGAACACCTACTCTGTGCCAGACAGCTAGGAACTTGGGGTAATTTGGGAAATGAAACAAAGATCCTGTCCTGTACAGCTTACATTTTGGTGGCTCAGTGTGTTGTCTTTCTTTAATCTTAGAGACTTTGCTAATAAGATGAACCTCAGCTCTCTGTTTGTGTTTAAGAGTAGGGTGCAAGAAACACAGTGGGAAGGAATGCGAATGAGGGAGGGCTCATCACTTCTTATCTTTACTGTAAGTGACATGGCTGGGCTGTTCCCTTGGAGAACTTCTGATGTCAGCATCTTTGGATCTTTCTGGATCACCCAGAAAAGACCTTCCATTCTCCTGCCTGCTGGTCTCAGCCTGGCTGCCAGAACCCTGGGGGATAGAGCAGGGAACTAGCCAGTATGTTAACTTCCATGTAATCCTTCCTTCTGGTGGCTGCTATCTAGAGATTCCCGCTTCGCCCTTGTAGAGACTAAGGGGAAAGGGCAGTCACGGCATCAGTGCAGAGTTGGGGAGGCATCCATCCCCTTCGACAGACTTTCAACCAATTCTTCCATTTTAGGCTCATCTTTACTTCCACCTCCAGGGACATCAGTGGCAATCCTGAGCCTTTAGACTCCAAGGTTTAGAGGGTTCTGCTGTGTAAGGCATTTTGCTTCTGCATTTTCTGACTGCTGGCTTTGGCTTCCACTTTCTTGGGCCCGCTCAGTCATGACCTTGCACAGTCTGCTTTCTGCTTTCTGAATTTTAGTGGTGAGGTCTCCTCTACTGTTCCCTCTTCCCCTGGATTTATGCTTTTAAAAACATCCCTTTAAAAACATTTTAGTAATGTTTCAGGAGGAAGCAGAGCTACAATGTATGTTTTCAATCTGACATTTTTAGCTGTCCTCTGAATCCTTAGTCAATTTTTTAGAGAGTGAAGAACTTGAAGTTCTTTCATACCTACTGTGGGCCAGATACGGAGCTAGGCATTTTTTCCTACGTTATTGGACTTAATCCTCACAACAATGAATTTCTTGGAAATGGAAAGAAAGGCTCAGAGAGATTAATTAATTTGAATATGATCAATTTAATTCAAGGTAGAAATAATTGGTTAAACAACTATTACATTCCTCTAACTGTGCTAGATGCAGAGGGTGAATGAGTTAACGTTCACATTCTGTCATTTGAACCTGAAAGGCAAGGGCATTCTAGACTCCCGTTGTCCTTCCCATATCCTGCTGTTTTTATCTGCTCAGTATTACTCAGCTGTGCCCTCCACTGCTTCCTGGAGAGCCCTGCCTTGGTTCAGGGCTTTGCGATCTCTTTTCTGACCCTGCAGTGATGTACTACCTGGACTTCATGCCTCCAAGCCCACCACCCCATCTGTAGTCAAGGTGGTCTTTCTAAACTGCAAATCTGGTCACCTTACTCTTTTGCTTAAAACCCAAATATGATGGACATGACTGCCGCATGCCAACATCCAGGACAGCTGCCTGGCAGTCATTTGCACTTGGGTAAGTGCCTAACTTGTCTCCAAGTCCTCAGCACTTAGCGCAGGGCCTAGAATACTAGTTAGCACCCATGAATGTTTACTGAACTGAACTAAACATAATGGTCCAAGCCATCAGGAGCTGACATTCCACCTCTTAGATGGATTGGAATCCACCAGGATTGCAACCTTCCCTCTCCTCACTCTTTGGATGCCCTCAGTGAGGTCCCTCTGCTCACATCCTTGGGCTTCTCCTACTCCATCCCTAGAGAAAATGCAAAGCACTGAGTCTGATATTTATCCAAATACCAGGAGGTAGGAAGGGAAGGAGTCATAGTCCCCACTTTGGCCAAGGCAGGAAATCCCTCCATCATCTTGGGGTGGCCTTGGAGGCCCAGCTCAGTTTTATGTTCAGAATGTTCCAGAGTTGTCCGTGCATTTAACCTCCACCCTAGGAGCAGTCGATTAGATTGTGGGGGGAGGGAGTGGGAAAAGGAAGGGTAGAAAAAGTTTATTTGGTTTTAGCATTACCCATATAGTATTAGGTGGGAATTTCCAAGAAATTATGTGGCAATGATGTTATAACTTTCACACGACGGCTAGAAGCAACATTATAAAAATATTACCTAACACGATTCCATATGGACATATGAAATTTCATTCCATTTTACACATGTAATTAAGTGGTCCACATAATGAAGTACTGTGTGCGCAAAGAGGGAGATGCCTTTTGTAGGGGAAAGATAGCCGGGGCAGGGACAAGACTGGCATTTTAAAGGGAGAATAATCAAGCAAGCTGGCTGGAAATTATTGTACTTCAGTCTAGAAACAACTAAAACTGGTTGGATTTTTTCCCCTTAATGCTAGTCTTCCGGTTGTAAGCAAGACAAATACATTCAAGGTCGGCTGTTAAAATACTCTCCCACCCTGATTACTAAAGGTGGTGAGTAGAGAAAGTTCCGAGCTTGGAATCAGACAGAGTGAGGTTCAAATCCCAGATTGCCACTTACTAGCCAAGTGACCCGGAGTAGGTGGCTAAGCCAGTAGAACTCAGAATGCGGTCCCTGAACCAGCATCGTCATCTCGGGGCTTGTTAGAAATCCAGATTCACGGGTACCACCTCAAACCTGTTGAATCTGAGTCTCTGAGGGTGGGGCCCAGGAATCTGGGTTGCGCCAAGTCCTCCCAGTGATGCTGATGCCCACTAAGAATGAGAGCCACTCGCCTAAATCATCCAAGTCTCAATTCCCTTCCCTGTAAATGGACCCTTTATGGCAGAAAACCCAACTCCAAGTAGCTGGAAAAGAACCAGAATTTAATGCTCACAATAACCGAACTCCAGACAGAGCTACCTTCCAGTGAGGCTGGACCCAGCACCTCAAACAATGTTGCCCACGATCCCTTTATTTTGAGTTCCTGAGATCCCGGCATAAAGAGGGCTCGAATGGGAAATTCAGGTGAGGTCTAGAGTTGCAGTTTTTGCTCCTGGGGTTTAGAACTCATATTCACATTGTTTACATGTTTGTTGAGCAGCTAACGCATGCTGAGCGTCGTGTGGGTGTGGAGACACGATGTTAGGCTGCTCTGCACTTCACCAGTATCAACTGGCTTGCAGTTCCCCAATGTGCTGTGCTATTTCTTGTCTCTTTGTTTTTGTTTTTGTTTTTGTTTGTGAGGAAGACCAGCCTTGAGCTAACATTCAATGCCAATCCTCCTCTTTTTTGCTGAAGAAGACTGGCCCTGGGCTAACATCCATGCCCATCTTGCTCTGCTTTATATGGGACGCACGCCACAGCATGGCTTAACAAGTGGTGTGTCGGTGCGCGTCAGGACCGAACCGGTGAACCCTGGGCCGCCTCAGTGGAGTGCGCGCACCTAACCACTTGCGCCGCTGGGCCGGCCCCTAGCCTCTTGGTTTTTGATTGTGCTGTTCTTTTTTTCTGAATTACCCCTTTGCCAGGGCCATTGGGGGAACTCCCATATTGTTCAGAAACTACTTAGATATGGACTATTTTTTAAAGTTTTCCCCAGATTCCTTTCTAGAGATAATCTCTGCTCATTTGTGCTCCCAAGGCCCCTACCATGTGCTCTTTCCTCTGCCTGGGGTCTATTGGGTCATTAAGTGTTTATATGATCTGCCTTCCCCCCTACACAGTGAGCTCCTTGAGGAAACAGCCCTTGTCTCATCATTTGAAAACCTCTAGCGCCTGGCATAGGGCCCAGTACAACAAAGATGCTCAATAAATCATATTGAACTGAATTGAGCCTTCTCAGAATTGTGGGTATCGAGTTCAACACAGTGCAGGGCACAGTGGAAGGTACAGGCTGTTAGCCCCCACAACACCCTACAGTCTCCATGGAGCTCATGAAAGACCAGTGAGTTCAATATCAGTTTGAAGAGTCTCAGTGATTATCTAGACTAGAGCAATGCCGTCCAACAGAGCTTTCTGCAATGACGGGAATGTTCTATATCTGAGCTACTCATGTGGTAGCCACCAGCCAAATGAGACTGCTGAACAATTGAAATGTGATCAGTGTGATTCAGGAGCTGAATTTTTAATTTTAATTTAATTTTACTTAATTTAAATTTAAATAGCCAAATGTGGCCTGGTGGCTACCATGTTGGATGTTGCAGACCTCAAGGATGACTTACAGTAATCTGGTAGAAATGGGAGTGGAGAGGTTATTCTAGAAGAAGTAGCATATACTAAAGCATGTTGGGGAAACTTCAAACAACCTTTGCTACAACCTCCAAAGCCGTCTCAGTGGCCGCCTGCCTCCCCCTCAGGGCCCTGGGGCTGCCGGATTTTCAGCATCAAGTGAGTCAGCAGAAGCCAACGGCTACTTGGAAGCTGGATTCCATTGATCAGTTCCAAAGACATCCTATGGTGCTGAATTGGAATATGATGAATTACATCAGGAGATATTCATATTCCTAACCTTTCCTGGAAGAAATCTGTTCCCTCTGTCCCATGAAAAGGTAAGGGGGCTCATTGATTACAAAGGTTCTGAAACATTTTTCTTGGGTAGTATTTCCCTTTTACAGGCTCTGTGGGAACTTGGCCATCCACAGAGGCCAATACTTCAGGATGACGCTGTGTGAGACGTGCTTAGTGAGGTATGAGGGTAACTAGGCTCCTGAGGGTTGGGGGATAGGAAGCTTCTAGTCTGAGTCTCTTGTTGGGACTCCCTAAAACAGATAAATAGAGAAAGCAAGAAAGCTCCTTTGGGAAGAACATTTCCCATGAAGGCGTCTCAGCCATGTGTACAAGCAGAGGCCAATGTCTGAGTGCCCCCCATCATCCATGGGGAGGGCCTGACCCGTGTGGACTGGGATCCCCAGATGGCCCTGGAGGGATGGGGCTCACCTCCCGAAAGCCAAGAGATGGAGCAGAGCAGGAAGGTGAGCAGGGCAGCTGAGGATTAAGCAGCCAACTGGCGCTTATGAGGCGGCACATGGAAGTGATGGGGGTCTGGATGGGGGAGGGTGGGACTGCAGGTGGGTAAAGCCTGGAGTCAGGCATCTGGGAGACATTCACGAGTGAGCCAGGAACCGATGACAGGCACGTGTGTGGTGTAAGGTGGTGATGGTAGGAGTACTGAGTGAGCAAAGAGAACAAACAGCAGTTCCAATAGGCCATTGAATGTAACAGTTGCCTTTGGGGGAAAAGGCAAAAATAGAAACAAAATAATAATGAATGTACACATTGACTGTAAGAAGTATACAAATGGTGAATTATATTGATTGCTTTTCAAATATTAAACCAACCTTGCATTCCTAGAATAAACCTCACTTGATAATGATATACTTTTCTTTTTATATATTGTTAGATTTGATTTGCTAAGGTGATGTTAAGGATGTTTTGTGTCCACATTCACGAAGGATATTGGTCTGCAGGTTTTCTTTTCTTGTAATGTCTTTGGTTTTGGTATTAGAGTAATGCCAACCTCTTAAAATGAGCTTGGGTAAACTTGTAAGCTTGGTATTATCTTTTTCTTGAATATTTGAGAGAATTTACCAATGAAACCTCTGGATCTGGGATTTTTGTGGTGTGAAGGCTTTTGATTACAAAGTCAATCTATTTAAAACATATGGAACTATTCATATTTTCTATTCTTTTTGAGTAAGTTTGGTAATTTGTTTCTGTTTTAATGAAATTGTCCTCTTCATCTAAGTTTTCAAATTTATATTACTCATCAAAAGTCAAAGAGACTTCGCATAATATTTCCTTATTATCCTTCCCTCTTTTATTCTTGATGTTTGTAGCTTTTACGTTCTCTTCTCTTTTTTTTTTGTTCAGTCTCACTAGAAGTTTATCAATTTTACTGACCTTTTCAAGGAGCCAGCTTTTGGTTTTATTGACTTTTCTCAATTGCTTGTCTGTTTTCCTATTTCATTGATTTCCACTCTCATCTTTATTATTTCCTTCCTTCTACTTTGAGTTAAAAGAGGTTTTCACGCTTTGCAAATGCTGTTCCCTCTTAATGAAACCTTCTTCCCCAAATCTTCTCTAGTTCATTCCTACCTGTCCTTCAGGTGGACTTAATCATCACTTTCTAAGGAAAGGCTTTGACAGCCTCTTCAGCAGACTGAAAGAGTCTGTGGCAACTTCGATTGTCATTTTGCGGGCATGGAGGGGAATAAGGAGTTAAGTTCTTTAAAAGCCTGAGGAGCAGAATATTTTAGGGCTGTGGTTAGCCAACTCTAGCATCTCCAGGAATCACCTGGAAGCATTTTAAAAGACACCCACTTCTTTCTTTTTGTTTGGTTTTGTTTCTGAGACTTCTTTCCGATATCTCTTTGGACTGAGAACTATTTCCCTGGTCACAAAGGTCCTTAACAGGGAAAAGGCCAGGTGCTTCAGACAGGCCAGGGCTGACCCTCTTGCGTGCGTGCATGCAGCGTGTTCCAAACAGGTGCTGGTTTTGATTTTTAAAAATACTGCATTTGAACACTGTTTCTCTTGATTACTGAGTTTTTTGGGCATCCCCCTTAAATTCTGCACCCAAAGCAAGTGCCTCACCTGCCTCATTCTAGTCCCAGCCACGAGAGAATGCACAGATGAAGGATGTGTGAAGTGCCCAGCACAGGATGGGCCTCAGAGCAGGCCTAAATGAAATACAGCTCCTAAGGTCATTGTCATAATTTTACTAGGGCTAAGTGAGGAGTCAGTGGAAGCTCCAAGGCAGGAGTGCCAACTCTGCCTCAGGGAGCAAGAGGTGGTGATATTTGAGTGGGTCTTAAAAACAGAGTAGGAGTGTGTCAGGCAGAAAAAGGGAAAGGATCTTCCAGAAGAATTTTTTGGAGAATAGCAAGACATTCTGCACGGCTGGAACCAGGGTGGGTGGAGGGCCTGGTGACGGATGAAGCAGCTTAGTGGGCAAGTCCAATCCAGGCGGGCCTGGAGAGCACAGTCAAGGGCCTGGAGCTTTGTCCAGTAGGTGAGGGCCTGGCCAGAGGCATTTGAGCAAATATTCCCTGACCTCTGCAGAGCACACTGCCTTAGCCTCAGTTTCCAAGACTGTACGGTGGAAATCATAAGCTCTTCTGGGAGAATTAAGTGAGATGGTGAATGTGAAATCTGGAATCTGTAAGGGCCATGCCAGCGAGTAATTGTATAATAAGATTCCCTCACACTCTGTGATTATTCCATCCTCCTGTCTAATGCCAAGATGACCTCTGCATACAAGTTCAGATCAAATGGGAGACCCATTATGATGATCCTGAAAAAGCAACTCCACCCATCTGGGAGCGGGAGGAGGGGACTGCACAGCCCGGCAAAGTACTAGAAGTGGGCTGTCTTCTCTTCCCCTCTTGGCCTCAAGCATCCTCCCCAGCTCTCTCCATGCATTGTGACTGTCCCCAGCATCTGCTCCTGGCACCCCACTACCGTGGGATCCATCACCAAGATCCTGTTCTTGCCACTCAAGCCTACGGAACAGCCAGACAGGGCAGAGGGGAGGGAGAGGGACACGCCCTCTTGGTTTCTCGGAAGGGAGTCACCACAACATGCATCAGCGAGACTTGAAGCAAATCATCGCAGGCATCACGAGCAATTAGAGCGGATGTGTTGCTCTCCAATAGCCGTGCACACCGTGGGAGTGTTACCGGCCCATCCCCCAGGCGCTCCTCACACTCGTTCAGTCATTTTGCACATCCAGGTGTGGCACACACAGGCGTTGGGCTGCTCATTCACGTGGGCCCCCGTGAGAGGTTCCACACTTGCTCAATGCCACCTACACTCATTGTCATCTACCCGCAGGAGAGGCCAAGCTCCACGACTGAGGAGCTGGAAGAATGAGGGGGGCGGGGGCAGTGGGTAAGGGGGGGACCCTCGTCTTCTTATGGAGTCGTTTTCCTTTCTCAGGGAAGTTCTGTCCGATGTTTTGGCTGGAGCCCACCATCTTGTTTCTCCTCTTCCTTTTGCTCTTCCTGTCGTCATGGACTAACTTCCTGGAAATACTTGCTCTTCTAAGGGTTATTCTACCCCTCAGTCTCCACCTCATTCCTCGACACCACAGCCTGTCCCACAGTCAGTTCTGGAACAATTCACATGCACAGCACTGTAGAGTTTCTGAACCTCACTTGACTCTCCGATAGGGAGGGTCTGTCATGATTTCTACCACATGGATGAGGAAACTGAGTCTCAGATCAGCGAACTGGCCGTCCAAGCTCACACACTAGAGAGAACACCTGTTGATTTTGCCTGCCTGGCAGCCCATCCATGCTTCTTCCAGTGACAGCCCTCCATCTGCCTTGGGGACTTGGTCTACACTGCCTGACTCCCTGGCTCTCAGTTTTCTCATCTGTAAAGTGGCAGTGATTACAATAGAATCCACCGCCAGGCAGTGGGAAACCAAAAAAAGGTTGATAATTCTGCGTTTCAAAGCTGTGTGCTTCAACAATCTGTTCTATGTTCATTTAGAGAGGGGTAGGTTTAGAGATGGGCGTGGTTTTAGAGACGATGCTATTTGCACCAGGCAAGAAGACTCCAGGCCTTGGCTGAGGCTCTGAGGGGCTCTGGCCTCCAGCCCCGCTGCCGTGACTCCACGAGGTTTGGGAGCTGCGGGGAGGCCTCTTACTTACTTCTCAGGGGGCAGAAGAGTCAGTTCACATTTCTCTCTTTGTGCGGGGTCCGGAATTAGCATGGCATTTCTAGTTTATTCCAGTGATGTTTTCGTGCCCCTTAAAGACTGGGCCCTGGCGGTGGCCTGGCTGACCCTCCCCGAGACTTGGTTGTGAGGAAAATGCAGGGCAATGCTGGGCACATAGTAGATGCTTCAGTAAAAACTGGTCGTTGAGCCCTGAGTCCAATTCCCAGCCCAGGACAGAGGAGTCCAGGGCTCGTCCCAGGCGGCGGATCCCCGGGCCCCCGCCGCCAGGAGACCTCTCTGATCTTCCAAACGGGAGACACCGAGCCCCGGGGGCCGACAGCGATCCTGCTTCCCGCCCAAAGGTGGTTGGTTTGGCTGCCGAGTTCCCCGAAAATTGGTTCCGTATGTTGCCGACATCAGGCCCGAACGTCTGCTCAGCACACAGCCGTGCGGGCCTCCGGGGAGGCTGAAACCCCACACCGGCCCCGCCGTCCGCCCCCGGCGCACCCTGCCAAGCCGCCGCCCGCAGCCCCTCCCAGGCCGGGCGGCGGAGAGCTGAGCCCTGCGAGGGGCAGGGGCGCCCGGGCACCCCACCCCCACCCCCAGACGGCGGCCCCGACGCCACCTGGTGGCCGGGTGGGGCACTGCACCAGCATGGCAGCCCCTCTCTTGCCCTGGCCTGGGACCCGGGGCGGGTTGCTGGAGGGCTAAATCCGCGAAAGATGGTCCTTCTCTCGCTGCAGAAACTCCCCAGGGCAGGGAAATGCGGTTCCCAAGGCTGGGCTATTTTTAAACGCCAGCGACCGCCATGCAGATGCTCTGTTTAGGGCTGATGTTCCAAGTTTGTGAGAGGAGCTGTGCAGTTAACCAAAGGCAGATGCCGGGTGGGAGTAATTCAGTGGGCTGGGCCTGTCTATTCCCAGGCCTGGGCAGCTGGGCGGGGAGAGGGCCAGTGGGCCGCCCTGAGGCTGAGCTTTCTACTCAGCAAGGAGACTCTGGGCCCTGGCTGGTCGCTGAGGGGCTCTGGCCCCCAGGCCCCTCAGGATGACTTGAGGAGGTTGACAGGGAGAGGGGAGGCCGCTTACTATCCTCCTCTGATTATTATCATCACTATTGCAGACAGCCTTTGCCCAGCAATAGTGCTTTATAAAGGATGGGCATTATTTTTCCCGTTTTGCTGATGAGGAAGCCGAAACTCAGAGCCATTAAGATACTCACCCAAGGTCATCTAGACAGTGAGGTCTTCAGCATGTTTTGAGATTTTTCCCAAAGTGGAATCTGACCAGATATTCCGCCTTTCATGGCTTCCTGTCACTTTCAGGACCAAAGCCCTCCAGGGGCTGTTCAGTCTGTCCAGTGAGAGCCCGGCCTGCTTTTGCAGCCGCTCTTCCTCTGTCCCTCCCTCTCCTTGCTCTTTGGACATCCCAGAGTTGTGCCAGCCCCGTGTCACCACCTTAAAGAACGTTTCCATGAGTTCTTTCTCTGGGTTCTCTTCACTCTTGCCACCACCTTGATGGGCCCTGATCTCAAAAAACCTAAAATCTGATTCCAGGTCTGATGACCCCTTGACTAAGGTCACCTTTGTCCTCTATCTCTGCCACTAAGCATATGGCCTGGCTCAGGAAATCTTAGCTGCTGTTGAATGAGTGAGTGAGCAAATATGTGAGGACACCTCCCAGCCCTGTGTGGAGTGAGTGGATTCCAGAGGAGAGGTTCTGTGTGGATCCTTGAGGACTCAAAGTTCTCCTCTGAGAAGAGACTGTCTAAAATAAGGCAAGGCCGTGTGAGTGACCTGTCACCCAGACCTGTTGATCAAAGCAGGCTTGATGGGGGCTTCCTGGAGGAGGAGGAGCAGAAGGGTGCTAATGAGGGAGAGCAGATTGAGTCTTGAGGAGTGAGTACCATTGGTGGGGGGTCAGGAGGAGACACTCCAGCTGGAGGCAGGGAACACAGCAAGAATCTCGAAGGGCTTCTTACAAGGGCTGCCATGCCAATGTGTGTGTTCCCACGGGCTTGTACGTCAACCATGGTCGAGGCAGGCTGCCCATCAGAGGCCTCAGCCCCCAGCCCATCCTGGGAGGCAGGAGCTAAGGTGGGCAGCAAACCAGGCCTGGATGAGGACTAATGGGAGGTTTCCTACCCCACTCTGTCTTGACAACCCAGAGCTGCTCTGGGGTCCTGGTGAAGCCTTTGGTTCCCTTAGGAGCCAGGCCCTGGCCTGAATCCCCAGCAGCAGCCTTAGTCCCAAGACTAGTTCAAGCTCCCATCAGCTCTGCGTCTCTCCAATTGTGCCTGAGCCCCTGACACACTGCCCACCACCCCACACGGAGAGCTCCCAAGGGCTGCATCCTCAACCGAGCTCAGCCACAGCCCTGGCCCAGGTCAGCCTTCATCTCCTCGCCCGCCCTGGATCCGCTCCTTTCCTCTTCCACTGGTCCTCTGAGTCTGGTGTCCCAGCATGCTTTGTGCCTGAGAGTGAGGGCCAGACTTTGAGAGGCCTTGAAGGCCAGGCTGAAGAGTTGATATTGTGTAGTGGCCAGTTCCGCAGCTGCTGTGGGCTCCTGCAGGAGCACTGTGGACGTGCCCACTGCAGGCAGGGAGGCAGCTGGAGGCCAGTGCAGCAACCTTGGGGTGGATGAGGAGGCCTGAGTGAGGGGGGTGTGTTCTGAAGGGCAGAACTCACCATGGTCAAGTGTAAGAGACAAGGGAGACTAAGAGAACATCAGATCCTTGCCCTTCACTGCACAGATGATGGCACTCCAGACCAGAGAGGAGAGGACAGTTGCCTAGCCTTGCACAGCACAGGCATGGTGCCATCCCCAAGTCAGCAAGAGTGTTTGGGTTCCTCAAGAAGCTCTCTTGCGCTCCCTCATTTCTCCCCAGGAGGCAGCAGGAGGCAAAACCATGAGCTTTGGATTGAGGCAGTTCTGGGTTTCTGTCCAGCATCCCCATTCACTAGCTGTGTGACCCTGGACAGGTCACTTAACCTTTCTGAGTACAAGTGTTTTTACTTTTCAGATGGAGACAATGCTACCTTCTCACAGGGCTGTTAGGAGGATTTAATGAGATAATAGCCATTAAAGTGCCCAGTACAGCACCTGACACCTAGCAGGGCCTCCCCAATACCTCTCTCAAACATTTTTAGCTTTTAGAGGATCCAGGAATCACTAGAAAGAGGCAGTGGCTATTTGGATGGGCCAGAGGGGAGGGGCCCCGAGAGGGGACAGGAGGCAGCCAGATGTCCACTTGGCCCTGCAGTCACTTCTCTAGTCCAGAGGCTAGAAGAACCTATGCAGTGGGCAGCAGACTAGGCTCTAGGCCCAAGAAGTCACTCTCCACCATCTCCTGTGGCCTCCAGAATCCGCCCAGCTCTGCCAGGAAAAGCTACAAGGCCTTTGAACCGCTCAGGCCCTGGGCTTCTTGCTGGGCTGGGGCTGGGAGGCAAATGTTTGGGCAGCCAGCCGCCGCGTCTGGGCCTTGCTGTCCTGCCTGCGGGATGGGCTGTGCCAGGCGTGGCAGCTGCGAGGTTAGCGCCGAGCCCCGCGTGGGCGGCGGGCGGACCTGAGGCTCGGATCCCGGGCGCCGCCAGCGGAAGCCCCCGGCCGGGCGGAAAATGCCCCTCGGGGCGCACAATCCGGCCTGTGTAATCCCCGGGGCCGGCGTCACCGGCCTTCCGACAACCGTGTCGTGCAGGGTCTGAACTCATACTTGTGTGTCTGCCCGGGAGCAGAGGCCCATAAAAACAGCCCCAAACGTTTCATTCGCTTTTTTCCTTTTTTGAGACAGCCCACTTGGCTGCCGGGACCAGCTGGGAGCTGGGGCCCAGCGAGGGCGCAGAGTTATGGGGCAGCGCTAAGTGCTCTGTTTGTACGAAACTGCCAAAATGTTAGTACAAAGTGGTAGGTGTTTGTGCTGCAGATAATAAGTGATGGGCTCCCGGGCGGGAGGCGGCCGCCGTGTTATTACGGCCGCGGCTCTTCTGAGAAGCGCGGCAGCCGCCTCGAGAGCAGCAACAATATTTTTCTGAGCACCCGGGGCCGGCTTGGCAGTTAATGGGCACGCCTGGGCCTCATGAATCAGCCCCCAGAGGGCTGGAGGCCTGTGCTGGTGTTTATCTGATTTTTGGGGTTTGCCCTCACTGGCCGAAAAAGCCGGTTCCTCAGAATGTTCCAGAACCCACTGTGCTGTGGAAGGAGTAGAGTGCCAAATGCCTGGGTGTCCTGCTTTGGGGAACCCGAGGAAGCTGTCACTAGGGGGGCTCAGTGCTTAGGACTCTGGGAGGCGGGCCAGGGACCCAGTAGAAGGATGTAGATTCTGCTGGGAGAGAATGTTTTCCTGAGAATGAGGGTCTTCTGGAAGGGAGTGAGAAGATCTATTTGACTTGTGGCGTCTGGGGGCAAGGTACCTCTTTCCCTTGAGCCGTGTCCCTCTGACTGTGTCACATTTCAGTTTCTCAAGGAGGGGATGATCCACCCCATAGTAGCCTGAAGGTGCTAAGGTCCTGGGGTTCCCCCTCACACCTGGTGAACGTGTGTTTATGTGCACATGAACACACAGACTTCATTCAGCTTATCCCTAGAGGTGGGGAAAATTAAGGCATTGGTACAATCTGCTAGACATTGATTGATTCATTTATTCATTAAATGTACTGGGTGTCCATTTGTATAATCTGCTAGACGTTGATTGATTGATAGATCCATTCATTACTTGTGCTGGGTGCCCACTCCTTGCTAGCTTTTTACCTAGATGATGAGATACAGCAGTGAATAAAATCAGAAAAAAAGCCCATCCTCCCTGAGCCTGCGTTCTGGTGCACGGCGACTGACAAATACCAATGGATGAACGGATGTGTAACGTGTCAGACGAGGAGAAGAGGGAAGAGGAATAAGAAAGCAGGGTGGAGAGACAGAAAACAATGGAGTGAGGGCGCTGGGGAAGTGGGGAGACGCCGGGTTAGAGCAGAGAAAGGCCTCCAAGGGCCCTGTGGCGAGTGGAGTCCACGGTCGAAGTGGGAGACAATAAAGGGAGCAACACTGACCCAGTGCGTGTCACCCCGTGAGTGCTGGAGAAGAGCTGGACGCTTCACGTTGCGTCTGTACCACCGTACAGAGGCGGGGGGGGGGGACCATTATTAGGCTCTGGAGGAAGAGGAGGAAGTGGAGGCTCGGAGAGGCTGCTGGTGTGGGTCTGGGGCTGGGATTTGCACCGAGGCTGCTGGATCCTGAAGCCACGGCCTCCACCCCTCTGAGTTTGCTTCTGGTGCAGTGGCGGTGACACTTGCTGGTCCTTGGGCCTGGAGTCCTTCCCCACACCGCTCCCAGCGATGTGATCTGCAGCAAGTTATTGCACTCCTTTTAGATGACGTTTCCTCTTTCCCCACAGGGTTTTTGTGAACAATAAATAAGAAATTTCTCTCTATGAAATATACATAGAGTCCTTAACCTGATCCCTGGCACAAGGGGCCCCCAATAACCGGCGAAATGAATCTTGGCACTCTGATTTTCTCCGACACGTCCCGGCCCTGTAAGAGTGCAGTGCACGTCACCCATGTCCCCGGGTGCCAGAAGCTGCATTTGGCCGGCGTCATTGAGCGGTCCTCTTCTGCAGGACTCTGCAGCTCTCCTTGAGGGACTCCTCAGCCAAGGACACACTTGCCAGCTCTGGTGTCCTTGAGGCCCTGAATCTGCCAACAACTCTGATAGCACGGCCTCTGCTGGGGGGCACGGAACCCCTTGAGCCCCAGCTCTGAGCTTTGTGCCCTGTTCCCAGCTGTTGTCAGTCATTGCCTTCTGCAGGCAGGGAAGTATGTGGTGGCAAAGCCTAGTGAAATGTCCAGATACTAATATTTCTGCTCCCAGGTGGTGAAAGGTGGGGGACTGAGGGCAAGACCTCCAGGGCCTCTGGCTATTCGGAAGCCCCCTTCGCTGCCTCTGTCCCTCAGCAGCTGGTTCAGGTTCTCATCTGCGAGCAGGGTGGAGGTACTCCTGATGCGCTCTGGAGTCGATCTGTGTGAAATGGTGTTGATTTGCTGAATTCTCTGACTTAGTGTCTCCAAATAGAGCCTCTAAAAGTCATTGCAAATTCAAAATGCAGGCCAATCTAGAACACCACTAGAAAGCCCATTTTCAGTCTAAGAAGATCCTCATTCCCTTTATGTGTGGAAAGAGAGGGATGGTGTGGAAGAGGCTGAAAATTCCTTCAATGTCTGTCCCCCTTTTTTTAATATTAGTAGAAGTTTTGACTGGCTATATGGCTGCTCACCTAAAGACTACATCCCAGTCTGCACTGTAACTCAGTGTGGTTATAGACTAAGTTCTGTTCAATGGGATTGAGTGGAAGTGGTGTGAACAATTTCTGGATTTCGTTAAGGGGGAGAACGAGCTCTCGTTCCTCCAGCCTGCTTTCTGGAACACAGAGGTGGTGGCAGCCATTTGGACGATATGGTAAGGGTGACACCCAAGGGATGGCAGCAACAGATGAAGAATCCTGGGCCACTGACATTATGGAGCCATGACCAAGCCTGGGTTGCTTGTTACATCAGAGAGAAATATACTTTTATCTTATTTACTGTTATTTTCTGGGTTTGTTACAGCAGTGGAACCTCTATTCTACCTAATACAGTTAGGATTTGTGGGTCTCTTGGCCATCCCCCAAAAGCTAATGCTCAAGAGAGGCTGCTGAGCTGGAGAACAGACCTGACTCCTGGAATGAAAAATACTAATGCTGCAGGTAGCATTTTCTTACCTTGACACCATCTCATCTCTCCGAGTCTAGCACTGCACGGAAGCCTCAGGGGTGTGCATTGTAGACGAGGCTCAGAGGGTGAAGAGATTTGTCTGAGATCACATGTGAGTGAGTGAGAGAGCCAAATCAGAACTCAGGGTGTCTGATTCCTAATCCTGTCCTCTTTCCCTACAGCAGAGCTTCCTGTCCATCTATAAATCTATAAATAATGTGTGAAGTGTGTGTGTGTGTGTGTGTGTGTGTGTGTGTGTGGTGTAGGGAGGGGAGGAAAGGAGAGCTATAATCCCACTCCAGTCTTTAAATGGGGATATCAAAGGAGCAGGCTGGGGGCTCCTTCCAGGGACAGCTGGAGGAATCACACGTGCTGAACCCAGCCTGCTGCCCTTTGCCCTCTGGCCTGCAGCCCCTGGCCCCTGGGGCTTCCCAGAACAAGGCTGTCTCGTGGCCCCAGAGACACCTTCAGGAACATGAAGTTTTCCCACAGGGAACTAGTCGTACAATTCTGCAGGGAACATGTCTAGGACCCCACCAGTGGCTGAGACCTCTAGGGATGAGCAGATGGCCAAAGCAACCCACAAAGCCAATTCTGGCTTGTTCCTCTGCAAATTGGCAGTAACACCAGCTACCTCTCTGGGTTTCCATGAGAATTAAAGGAATAGTGCACGTCAGGGCGCTCTGTAAAGTAAGTGCTGTGCAGGTGTTCGTGAAATTAGTTAATGAGACAAGAAAATCAAGGGCTTGTCTGATTTGTACTGGACTCAGAAACTTGGCAATAACTGATGTGTAACTACAAAGGGTGTGGTCCCCTCCACTCTCAGGTTGGGGCAGCATCCAAGCGGGGGAGGGTGGGGGTGGGGCCTTGGAGCCTTCAGCTTGCTCTGTGACCTTGAATGAGTCAGTTAGCTTCTCTTTGTCTTGATCTTGATTTTCTCAACTGCAAGAATCAACTGATATAGTTCCACTCTGAGGTGATCATTTAAAAAAATCTGTTAGAATGCTTAATTCTGTTTATATATTTTCTCAATTGTTGGAAAAGGATTTTTCCTATTCCTGTTTCAGATTTTTATATCTCTTTTCATGAGTGAGATTGGCCAACAATTTTCTTTTTTTCCTACTATTCTTTTGCGGTTTTGGTAACAATATTATACTTCAGAGTATGAGTCTGGGCGTGTGGCATACTGCTGGTTGATCCCTCGGCTCTGATCTCTGCATTTTCCTGGACATGACTGCATAGCCAGAGACTATATTTTTCAGCCTCTGTTGAGCCAAGTGTGGCCCATCCATGTGATTAAATTAGCACTGATGCTATGTGAGTTTAAAATAAAATCGCTTGCCCCAACTCTTTCTTTCTCCTTTTGCAAGCTGGCCGACAAATATGTCCATGATCAAGCTTCGACCGCGCAGATGAGGACAATATCCTAAGAAGAATCAGACATCAAAATGGAGGCGATGGCTGTCCCTGAATAACTTGATAAAGCAGATCTGCCTCGCCAGCCTGGCAGCGGGGGTGGTGGTTTTGGTTGTTTGGTTATCTTTTTGTTATTGACTTACACCTTAATTGCACAATAGGAATACGTTTGAAATTGGTTGAGAACTACTTTACGGCTTAATATGTGGTTGATCTTTGTAAATGTTTTTCACGTGCTTGAAAAGATGTACACCAACTAACTACTGGGTACAGAGTTTTAACTAAGCCGGTTGATTAGGTTGTTCAGATGTCTGTATGTTTCCTAAATTTTTATCTGCTTGATCTGTCAGTAATTAGATATATTGAATTCTCCCACTATGAAGGCAATTTTTCATTTTTCTCTATATTTCTAACGAGTTTAAAGCTATTTGATGGGTGAATGTAAGTTAATAGCCTTTATAACTACCTGAAGATTGAGCCTGTTGTAATGTAATGACTCTAGTGCTTTTTGTCTTAAAGTCTATTTTTATATCAATATAGCTATCCCAGATTTAGTTAAACTTGATCAAGTATATTTTTTCCATCTTTTTACTTTAAACTTTTTTGTGCCTTTTGTTTTAGATCTCTCTCTTTTAAACAGCATATAATTATATATTTTATGCAATCTGGTAAGCTCTATATTTTAATTGGTGACTTTAGTCCTTTTATATTTGTCTCGGTTATTGATATATTGGTATTTGTTTCTTACAGTTTACTCCATACATTCTCACACTTTTTTTTAAATTGCTTTTTATGGTTATTGTTGGTTTAACTTTTTTATTCCTTTTTTTACTTCTACATTTTTGTAAGTTATACATTTAATTTTTGCTCTTTTAGTTATTGCATTTGCTTTTTACCTTGTGCACTTAACATCGTGAAATAATATCTAAATCTTTCTCTTCAACAGTACAAGACACAACACAAAAATGTTCAAATGCTTTAATACAGTTACCTTCTCCTCACTGACCTGGCGTTGTCATTGAATATTTTAGGTCTGTCCTTTTTTAACCTCATATGTGATATATTCTTATATTGTTATTGTTGTTGTGGGTATTATTATTATATTTTCCATAGAGACAGTGTCTGGTTTGTGTTTACCTACATGTATACCAATTTCTTTGTTCTTTGTTGCACTTCTGAGATCATTTTCCTTCTTCCTGAAGTTTCTTATTGGGAAATTCTTCTAGTGAAGGTCAGCTGAGTGTAAAGTCAGTTTCTGTTTATCTGAAACATCTTTATTTTGTCCTCATCCTTGAAGGTAGTTTATTTTCAGCTCGTTATTTTCCCCAAGCACTTTGATGATCTCATTCTACTGCATTCTGGCTTCTGTTACTGTTGAGAATGTTGCTGTCAATCTAATTGTCATTCCTTTGGGGATGACCTGCCTTTGTGCTCTTGCTGCTTTTAAGATCTTCTCTGTCATTGGTTTTTCTGCATGCTCACTACAAGATTCTAGGTGTGGATTTGTTTATTTAGCCTTGTTGATAAATGTATGTTTCTGCATCTGTAGATTCATAACTTTTCATCAATTCTGGAAGTTTTCTCATCCATTACTTCTTTGTGTATTCGCTCTCTTTCATTTTCTGTTCTCCTTCTCATTTTATCCTTCATATGACTTACCCTCTTATATTTCCCTTCTCCCCATCTGAACTACAGTCTCATAAATTTCGTCAGCTCTATCTTCCAGATCACTAATTCTCTATTCAGTTGTGTCTAATCTGCTGTTTAACTCATTCACTGAATTTTTAATTTCAACAACTTTGTTTTTCAGTTTTACAAGTTCTATGTTACTCATTTTCATATTTTCCTTGCTATTTTTGATAATTTCTTGGTCCTTGCACATTTTTAGCTCCATCTTTTAGTTCTTTATTTATATAATATACAGTTATTTTATAGTCTGCTTATTACAATTCCAATATCTAAAGCTTTTGAAAGTCTAAATCTGCTTGTCATTCTGCTGACTCTCACTCATTTCATTTACGTTTGGTAATTCCTATTCTGAGCTCATCTTGAACTGAACTTGTCTGAGAATCCTGTCAGACCTAGACTAGGAGGTGATCTTTTTCAGACAGAATTGATATACACTTCTGCTGAGAGCCAAGGAACTCTAGAGCTCGGGATCCACTTTAGTCCCCTTCAAATGCCCCCTGATTAACGTTGGAGTCTTGGGCTCAGATCACTGACCATGCCTTCTACAAGGTCAGAGTCTTAGTCTCCTTATCACAGTGTTGACATTTACCCTCCAGGAAACCCTGCCCTTTACATGTGAGTTTCAGTTTGCTGATCTTGCTCTCTCTTTTTTTGGCCGTGTCAGGCAATGGAAATTTCCTTTACTTTCTAGGGAGCCCAGCAGTGCATTAAGAATTCTGTTTGTTGTAATTAATGCAGGATCCAGTGGGAGGGCTTTTCAGAGTTCACTGGGGCCTTCCTGCCAGGCAGAGAAGCAGCACACAAGTTCTGCACTCTGAGCCCCTCTGGTGGGAACAGGGCAGGACGGGTTGGCCAGAGCATTAGGATCCATGTGAACTTGGGACAGGGCAGGGTCCTGGGTGATGGTTGGTTCAGACATGGGTCTTATCTGAGTGGACTCCTGAGGCACTTCCTGGGTGAGGTCAGCATTAAGGGAAGGATCAGATGGCAGTCCTGAAGGGACATGCCACGGGGGGTTGGCATCCCTGGAAGTGGCCAAGACAGAAAGGCTTTGAGGCAGTGGGGGGTGTTCCTCTCAGGCATCAACTTGCTGCACAGTCCTGGGGTGGGACACTTGTTTAAAGAGGCAGGGACCAGCCATGCAAATGTGCCTCTATGGACACAGGGGAGACCAGCACGGCACCTTCCACCAGGCATTTGATTAGCCCGTGGGCATCCCAGTCAGTGCAATAGGATTTCAGAAGAGAATGAGGTCAGCGTGGGCTGGAAAATGCACACCAGGCTTTGGTCCCTGCACAGCTTTGTGCCACCTGTTCCGTCTGTGATGATCTCTCCTCCATTTCTACCCTGATGGACTCCTACACATCCTTCACGGTTCAGCTCAATGGCAGCCCTTCAGTGAAGACTTCTCTAACTGTCCTGGGGAGTTGGTGGCCCTTATGTGACCCACAGCACTTGCTACATCATTCTCTTATCTGCTTATCTCAATGGTTACAAAGTATCTCCTGCTCTGCCGACTCATCACTGGACTCTGGGACAGAAACCAGTCTTATCGACTTCTGTGTCCCAGACTGGCAGGTGTGGCCTGGGGCTATGAGTGTGGACTCTGCAATCAGACGCCAACCCCTCTATTTAGTGCTGGGTCACCTTGGCACAATTGCTTAACTTCTCTGCATGTACCTCAGGTTCTTTATCTGAAAATTGGACATAATATAGCACTTCCTCAAAGCACTGCTATGAGAGTTTCAAAATGAACATGTGTCGGGCACTTAGGGCCTGCTCAGCACATAGGAGGCGCTTAGTCCATGTTGTCTGTCATCGTCCTGCATCAGCACTGAGCGCACAGCGCCTGGCACAGGGGTCAGGAGAGAACACCCTGAGTCGGTCCTTTCAGGCAGAGTCATGTTTAGCCAGGAGGGGAAACACATTCCTGGCAGGGATTTCCAAGTTGTATGAAACTGAAACCCACGTGATCGAGTTCTGGCACAAGGAGGGGTCCTCGAGAAGAAGGGCTGGGTTTGCAGGACTAGAGGGGGCAAGATCCCATAGCCCCTCTGCACCCACCTTCTCTTGTCTGTCAGGTTCATTCTTGTGCCTCACTCTGCTCTCCACAGGACCCCTCATTTCTATTTCCCGTATCTGGGGCTTCCGCGTGGCTCTGCTGTGGGCCCCAGTGCCCACGGATGCTAGAGCCCTGTAGCTGACCTCACAGCCAATGGACTCAGTGTCCCAAATCCCAATCTTCAAGGGAAATGTTCTGACTGTCCCAGCTTGCCTGAGGAGCTGTGGCTCTGGGCTGGTGAGCTGACGCCAGGGAGCAGAGGGGGGTGTTAACCTGGCACTCAAGTGGCACAGTGAGGTGGGAGGAGGGTGTGGTCAGGGAGGCTGCTGTGGGCGTCCCTAGTTGACAGAGGGGCAGCAGGAGCAGAGGCTCAGGGCCAGAGCCCCCACAGAAGAGGGCAGTGGAGCACAAAGCACGACGTAAGCTCTCTGCCTGGGCGTCCCAGGGCAGCCTACTGGAGCTGGGATCTGAGAGGCAGGTCTGAGTGGACCCGGGGCAGGGAGGAAGCCTCCCAGTCCTTTGTGTTGGAGCAGGTTCCACCATGGCCTTTCCGGAGCCCACCACCCGCACCTCCAGCTTTAGGGCTGGGAAACTCCTAGTTCCTCAGAGGGACAACCACACAGCGTGTGTGAGCAGCTGTGCAGGCAGCTCCATGACACGTCACGGAAGCATCATCCCTGACACCGCCACAGCCAGAGGCTGCCCTCATGCCAGATGCGTCATTCGCGTCCCGCTGCTGCTGGCCTCCAAGCTGCTGAAGACGCTGCCACAGCCAACCCAGTTCTGGGCCCCTCCTCAGCACTGCAGCCTCTTCAGATCCAACTCCTGTTTACCGGAGACTGCAGGGGCAGGCCACACACTGCCTGAGGGTCAGACAGTAACCTGCGGTGTTTATAACGGTGGTGATTATTTCCATCATTCAGAGGAGCAAACTGAGAACCAGAAAGTGTAGGGGTTGCTTGAGGTCACAGAACTCTGAAGTGGCAGAACTACCACTTCTGATTTGGACAGAGTCTCATAAACACAGTTCTGTCCTTTATTCCCACACTGCCTCTGACGGGTGATAGCTGGAGGCCACCTGCCCTCAGTGATCACCTTTTCAGTTCATTCATTAAACAGGGCATGTGTACTGAGCACGTCCTATGTGTTGGCCATGGGCATTGCGCTAGATACGAATGAAAATCAAATGTGGATCTTGCCCTCAAGTAGCTCACAATTTATTATTTGCCAAGATTGCAAAGGAAACACATAAAATCCATAGAAGTAGAGCCAGAACAAACTCGTCCACACAGAACAAACCAGTTGTCTCTTCGGTGGCTTTGTGTTGCCCATAGGATCAAGTCCAGATTCCTTCACCAGGCTCTCATCCCCGTGAGAGTCTGGCCCCACCTCCCTCTCCAGCCTCGTCTTCTGTCACTCTGCCTCCAGGCCCCAGCATGCCACACTGCTCTTAGTTCCTGAAGGTGACTGCTCCTTCTCTTTTCCTTGCCTCCGACCTGCTGCTTCCTGAATGCCCTTCCTCCCCTTGGTTCCCTTATAAACTCCTGTTCTCCTTTCGGAGAGCTCAACCATGCCCTCCTCTGTGAGGACATCACTGCCATCACCTTCTAAAGACAGAAAACCACTCCCTTCTCTGATGCCTCTCTGTACTCTGCACAGTGATTGCTGTAGGTGGAATGGTGGACCCCAAAAGATATGTCCACCCGGAACCTGTGAATGTGACCTTATTTGGAGGAAGAGTCTTTGCAGATGAAGTTAAGGATCTCAAGGTGGTATCATCCTGGATTAGGGTGGGCCCTAAATCCAATGACAACTGTTCTTATAAGAGAAAAGGCAGAGGGAGATTTGACACAGACACTGAGGGGATGGCCATGTGAAAATGGATACAGAGATTGGAGTGATGTGTCTATAAGCCAAGGAATGCCAAGAGTTGCCAGCAGCCACCAGAAGCTAGGAGAGAGACATGGAATGGTTCTTCCTCAGAGCTTCCAGAAGGAATCAACCCTGCCAACACCTGAATTTCAGACTTCCGGCCTCCAGAACTGTAAGGGAATACATTTCTGTTTCATGCCACCTAGTTTGTGGTAATTTGGTTTGGCAGCCCTAGGTAAGGAATACAGTGTTGTCTGCAGACACTGAAAACATTGGTTCACAGGCCTGTCCCACTCTATGGGCTGTGAGCAGGATCTGGGTCACCTCCCTCTCTGCATTCACACCCTAGCAGTCTATGACATACAGTTGGAGCTTAACAAATGCTCGTTGGCTTGAATTGCAAAAGGAAATTCCTGTGTTCGAAGTAATCGAAAAGGGATCTGCTACATGGAGTCAAACTTTGCTGAGTGAGGAATGAAAGGACATGTTAGCGTTAGCCCAGAGGGACCAACTAGATTTGGTGGGTCAGTTAATAAATCATCAAATGCCTCCGGCCCTGAGTCCACACCCAGAGAGATATGTGATGCCCGTTTGCTCCCCATTAAAGGATTTCACGAAGCACAAAGTCAATCTGGAAAAGGAATAAGTGGGTCCCGCAGAAGCCATTTTTCCACGGTGGGCGGGTGTGTTTTGAGCATTTATACAGAGAAGTGGTTCCAGTGGAGGCCAAGGCTGAGGCCAGTGGAGGCTCACTGCAGGCCCTGGGAGCTTGGGGGACGCTGTTGCTGTGACCTGATCTCAGCGCCTGTCTTCTCTTAAATGATCCTGGAATTTCCTTCAGGAAATCTCATCTCCTCAACTTTCAGCTCTTTCTGGGTGGAGATAACACCACCCTGGCATTCCTGAGGCCACAGTGATTGGTTCAGGCACAGCATGTGCCTCACGCAGCACCACTGAGGAAAAAAAACACTTTTGCTGAGAATTCTAGGACAAAGACAAGTGCTTCTCTCCTCTGGATATAAACTCGGATGCTCGTTGTCAGAGCTGTTCCCCAGGCCGGTACTGCGATAAGTCTAAGAAGAACAGGGCCGAAAGACAGAGAAAAAACAGCCCTGTTGTTATGGTTTGTACTCCAGTCAAGCTGAGGCAGAAACTCCTTCAGACTTTACAGTTTTGTGAGTCAGTTAATTCCCTTTTCTCACTCTAGTTTAGGTTGGATTTTCTTCCATTCGTAACCAAGAGTTAGAATCCTATTATAAGGGTGATGTGGTGGGTCCAGTTACTCCAAAATCCAGGTAAATGAAATTGCATCACATGGAAAAATAGTACAGGCTTTGTAGTTGGGGAGACTTGGATTCAAATTAAAGCTCCATCTATCGGCTGTGTGACCTTGAGGCAAATATTTAATTTTTCTGATCCTCAGTTTTCTCATCTATGACATGGAGAGAGTACCCACCTCTTGGGTTTATGAGGACCAGAGATAGCATCCTCAAGTTGCTTAGCATGGTGACTGACCAAATGTGCCTTCCATACGTGGGACCTGAAGAAGGTGTCACTCCTTTCCTGGCCCACCCTGGCAGTGCTGGTTATCCTCTGGACTTTCGTGTTGTCCTCAGAGGCATTTCTACATTTTTTGATTTGAGATGTATCAGATTATTTTTTTATTAGGTTGTTTACTTTTTATTATTAAGAGTAATAAATGCTTATTGAGGAAATCGAGGTCATATGGAAGAGGAAAGAAATAAAAATCACCCATAGTCCTGAGACAGAGTGAATCACTATTACCACATTCAATACTTAGGTTGTTTTTAACACATGTTTTTGACTTGAAAAAGGTTACACCTCGCGCATTCCTTTGGTACATAGTCTTCAAAGGTTATGGAGTTGGTTGTGGAGAAATCTGTATAAAGACCCTGGAGCCTATTGGGAGAGGTAGGGAGGATGGGGCATCTGACCATGTTCCATTTAGAGGGCTGCTGGAGATGATACCAACTGAGATTAGTGGGCAGGAAAGGGACCCTGTACTGGGTTCTGCTGCAGGTAACAGAGACTCACACACGCAGTCACTCAACAAAATCAAAAGGAAGAGAGATTGTTATTTCGCTCTCCTGTACAAACCTGGAGATAAGCAATGCATGGATGATGAAATATTTCTGCTCCTGTTATGCTCTTCCAGCTCATGCTTCTCTGTCTCTAGAATGTGGTTCTCATTCAAATGATCCGAGATGACAGCTGGAGCTCCAGACGGCGTATCTGCATTCGGGCAGCAGGGTGGAGGAAGTGATGAATAAAGGGGGAGAAGGGTACATCCCAGTTACCTTTTAAAAAAGGTTTGAGGAAGTTGTTACCCTGCTGCTTACGTCCCATTGACCAGAGCTTAGTGTCGAGGCCTGCCTACCTGCAACGGAGTATGAGAAATGCAGTCTGTATTCAGGATATCAAAATACGGAGGTTATATCACTATGGAGGAAAGGGGAAGTTGAGGATAAACTCACCACAGGGAAAGGGTGTCTGGCCTGTGGCCATGGCTCCCCTTTGGAGCCAATACTGCCCTGGGGACGGGTTGATGGGTTACGATGTGAGGCTGGGTCAGAAGCATGTCTTGACCCCCAGCCTAGCCCCAAGTGTTCTCTGGGATTATTGGTTCTGCAAGTAAAGAACTCAGGCCCAAGTCGGTGCCAACCGCAAGAGAGGTGCACTGCTCCATCTTTCCATCTCTCTAGTGCCCCTATCTATGGTGCTGTCCCAGCCATGGACAGGGCAGCATGTGCCTGTGTGAGGCCCTGTGACACTGCCTGCTTCTAACAGCACTCGGTGAGGCTGCGGCTGCCCTTGTTCTCCACGAGTTTCTCCTTGAGGCCCCTGGGGAGGAGGCTTGGTGAGCAAAATGGTGAGCAGAGTTCCTCTGGCTAGGACTTCCCTGCGTATGCTGTGAGTGAGTCTTTGGCTATGACAAACACTGACACACCAGCTTAAGGTGACTAATGGTGACTAATGGTGATGAGCGATGGCTGGAACTGAATTTCATGTGTGAATAGCCCTGGAAGTGGGATTATTTCTAATCCAGGATGGGAGAATGAAGGAGAGTCCCATAGTAGGGGGATAGTGGCTTGGATTATGTCAATGGGATTGTTAACAGAAATGTGATAGCATGGAGATCATACTGGATATATATGAGAATTTTTTTCCAATATACTTTATATTTTACTCTTTTAAAATTTAATATATGTAAACATTTTCTCTTACTATATCCTGAAAATAGTTTATGTGCTTCTTTTAGGGATCTATATCTTACCTGTCTTTCTATTCTCAGCCAGATGTCTATTTCAGTGTCTGGCACATGGCAACTGGTTAATACACATTTATTTAACTGACTTGACATTGTCATCTAACCATCGTTGTTATTGACCATATAATATCTCACAGACATGTTGCACAAAAATTTATTTAACCCTTCCCCTATTTTTAGATTTTAGGTTATGTTAATATTGTGCTGTTATATAAAACACCGTGATAGACATCTTCATACAAAAGGCCTTCCATCTTTAAGATTATTTCATTTGTTTAGGTTAACAAAAGGAGGATTCCTGGGCTAAAGGATAGATTAAATACATTTTCTCAGAAGTCCCTGCATCTTAGCGGGAAGGACCAAGGGAGAGAAGGAGAGGAGGAAATTCCCTGATGGAACTTAATGTTTTACATTAAAAAAAGAGAGGCTCAGAGTAACCTAGTGACAGTCTTACACTCTTGGTTACCTAAAAATATTTTCATCTTTATTTTTTGGAAAATAAGATTACATAAAAAATATACACCTAGAGAATTGGCAGTGAAGTTTTACCACCTCTATAACCATGTTCTTTGTCTCCTACTGTGGTTCTGAGATGAGATTGAGCAGAGCTCTAGCTCTTTTGTCGTTCTCTGCCTGTCAAAGGACAGGGGTGCACAGGCAAAGAGAAGTAGAGTCTCTGTTCCTAGAAGACACACTCACTGCGGAAACTCTTGTGCTGGGTGTGGGGTTACTTTGCCATCCACTGGCCTTGACCTTGGACCTGTGGACTGGTTTGATGGATGGAGGATCCCAAAATGTCTGCCTTGGAGCAATTTGTAGTTGGCCGAATACCCAGGGAACAGAGCTTTCCTTCTATTGCTTAATAGTCTCTCTTCCTAGCTCTATGATGCACTTCGGTCATCCGGTCTCATCTGATTGAATTTTCCCTCACAATTCATTGTCTCTTCTGCCTGGAGATAAGCACAAGCAGTGTGGGGTTCAACTGGACAAGACTGCAGAAGCTCTTGTGAAGCTACGTGGGACCTATTGCTGCTCGTTAGTGGGTCAGAGGAGGCTCTTGAAATGTCTCACTGCTGGGGGATTCAAGGCTCGTGTCCACTCTGCAAAAATTTGAACCTATGCTGAACAATTGGCTTTTCCCCAGTCCCCACCCACAGTCCGCATTCACTTTTTAGTCGACTGCAGTGTGCCAGGCAGTGTGCTTGGCTGGACATGAAGGGTTTTGTTCTGAGAATCCTGTGACGACTGAGCTAACATTGCTAAGTACCTACTCTGAGCCGGATGCAGGAGGAATAAAGAGGAAGACAGAGGCTTTACCTTCAAAATTTGGCAACCTGGCGGAGGAACCAAACATGAGAATAGAAAATAACACTCGAGGATTATTGGGCCTCTAGTGAGAGGGGCAGACCCAGGAGGCCCCAAAGGAGGGAATGGTTAAATCTTGGGATGGGTGAAGGAGGGAAGCTAAAAAGTCTCCATCGAGAATATGATACTCAAGTCGAGACTTGAAAGAGGAGTTGGTGTTTTCTGGGTGGATAGGGAGGAGGAAGAGGAGGAAACGAATGGCACTGCTGCCGAGTGAGCAGCCTGGGTAAGTTGTATAGCATTTGGGTGCGGCTGGGGCGCGGGAGCCATGCAGGCAGGGAATGATGAGAGGCACGCTGGGAGAGGGAGGGGAGCTGGGAAGACTGAGGAGGATTTTGTGGGCCCAGCCAGGAGTCGGGGAGCAGGGAGTGGTGGGAGCAAGACTGAGCCACACTTGTTCTTTTTCTGAGTCAGCAGCACCCTGTTAGGCTCTAACAAAGAAGAGGGGTTGGGATGGGTAGGGGTCCCCCAGAGCTGGTGATGCCAGCTTAGGGCAACCAGGAGGCCAGGTCCCTGGCTCTGGGTGTGAGGGCTGCGAGAGGAGGGCAGGGCTGTGAGGCCAGGTGGTGGGAATGGTGAAGGGCCAGTTCTTGTGGGCTGAGGGTTTGATGGGGTGTGTTGGAGCCACAGGTAGGTCCAAGGATGGAGGTCTGTGGGGCTTTCTGCTTTAGGGAAGCCAAGATGGGCCCACTAAAGGAGTGGCTCCCTGATCAGCCTCACCCCAGCTGGCCAGCCCTCCTGGATGTAAAGGGTCCTTGCTGGTCCCTGCCTGGGCTCCTTCATTGTCAGATTCCTGCAGCAGGGAGAGTGTTACATGTGGACTTAGGACCTGGATTTGGATTCTAGTTCTATAGCTTACCTGTCTTCACTGAGCCTCAGTTTCCTCATCTATAAAATGTGAATAGTAATAACATCAGCCTCAAAGCACTGTGATTATTAAATGATTACATGGTAGGTGGTCAGCGAGGAGACTCAGCCTGGCAGAAGTGTGTCAGGGTCCTGGTCTTAGAAAGGTAGGCAGGGGACTGGGAGCAGCTCTGACTTCCTGGAGGTCAGCAACAGCCATATCCCTCTGCCTGCCCCATCCACCCTGAAGGGCCAGCCCATGAGGAGCTGGCAGTGCCAGGTCTGGGGGCTGCAGACTGTGCTGACTGAACTGCCTCCTTCACTAATCAGGCCGCTGCTGTGGAGTGGAGGAGCTGGGCCTGGGATGCACTTGGCTAATCAGTGTGCATTCTTAGCCACTGCAGTTGAATATTTTAACTGGGAGCTTTCCTCCCCTGGGCTGATGGAGGCTCATCCATGCACTAGTGTGGGATAGGGGTTGCTAGGGTAGAGGGCCAGGAAGCAGAAGAGACAGGCTTGTTTTTTTAGACTTTAGGCAGTGAAGGGAGTCCCAAATGGGCAATATGTTCACCTCCTATTCCCTTATAACTCAGACATCCAAATGGCCGGTCACTCTGTAAGTAGAGAGAGTAATAATGGCCAGATATCTATCCATCTATCTACTCATCCACCATTCTATCTACCTCTTCTTCTATCCATGCATCTCGCCTGTCCCCCCATCTATCCATCCACCCATCCATCCATCTGTCATCCATCCACCCATTCATCCATTCACTAATCCATTCTTCCATCCATCCATCCAGCCAGCCAGCCATCCACCTTTTCATCCATCCATCCGTTAATAATCTGTGTCCTCCCGTTCTCCGGGATCTTGTAGTCATTCTTTCCTTTACTATTCTAGAAGGATACCTTGGGCCCTGCCTGACTTGAGGAAATCTCAGCCCCACCTGAATTTCCCTACGGCTTTCTGGGGAGTGTTTACCTGTGGTGGCTGTTGCCTGTCACCTCCTTGCCTGAGCTGCAGTTGTGGGCTTCTCTTCTCAAGCTCCCCAGCTATCCTTGTTTCTCTGGACCCGTCTCTACCCCCCATAGCAGTTTGCCACAAGCATGCACATAGCAGCCTTCCTTACTCTCCAAGGCCCCACTGACATGAAGTTGTCATGGGGTAACGGATTGTACTGAGGGTATTCTGAGGAAACTGGCACACAGAAAGAAAACTTAAAATTAAACCTCTGGTATCGAGGTTCCCATGGCCCGTTATCTGTGGCCCATGATGAGGAGCCCTTTCCTGGCCTCTTTCTGCCTGGCCCGGTGGCCTGCCATCTGTGGGCAGGGGCCGAGAAGGGGTGTTGCTGCTTCTGCTCAACTCGGGGTCTTCCTTCATCTGTTCCCCTCTCTGGGCCCAAGGCCATGAGACCTCTACCTCCCACTCCTCAGGAGTGACAAAACAGAACCAAAGGAAAAACTGCCACTCTTCTCACTTAAAAAAAAAAGGAAAATACAAATGGATGACCTTGTCCATGGGGCAGACTTTTAATAATTATTTTGTAAAGAAGTTTGACCCTGAATTTCCTTAACCTACACTTTTAGGTGAATCCTAGGGCCTTGTCTTTCTAAAACCAAGAGGCCAAAGTCTTTTACCCGCGAGAAAAGAGCAGTTTTTCCCCGAGAAGAATTGGCCAGGCCTCTCTAGATTACAAAGCTCGCTGGGTCCTTCTTGCTTTCATTCGGGTACCCGCTCGCACATCCATTTTCCTCCAATCCAGTACTGGCTCAGTTTTTCATTTATACAGCAGATGTTTATTATGCACCTTCTAAGGTCCAGGCTCTGAACTGGGTACTAGGACATAGTTATGAATAAAATACTCAGCCTGTGTCTTCATGGAGCTTACGGGAGAGTGGAGGAGGAGATAGTAACAATACATTTTTCAACAGAAATAAGGGCTAGAAGGGCATCCCAGCAGATGTCCGTCTCACTGGCTATTTATTTCTTCACGTGTCTATTTTTGTCATTCATTTCTCCAGTCATCAACAAATACTGACTCAACACTTGCCATTTGCTTGGCACTAGGCCAGGTGCTGAAGACTCACAAAAGACCTTGACCCTTCCTCCAGAGCGTGCACAGACTGATGGGTGGGAGGAACCAGATAACTATCTATCAATAATACAGAGAGGCTGGAACTAGAACAGAGACACTCGTGGATCAGTGGAAGCTAGAGGAGGAAATAACCACTGAGTGTGGGGGCCGAGGGGCAGGCTTCCTGGAGGAGGTACTGTTTAATCAGGACCTGGAGGATGGGAAGGAGTTTGCCAGGTAGAGAAGAAGGTAAGGGCATTGAGGGCAGAGAGGAGAGCAGGCAGTGCGATCCCGGGGGTTTCCTGGAATAGGGTGGAGTTGCTGTGGCCAGGGAGCTTGTGCACAGAGGAGAAGTGGCAGATGAGGCTGGGGCAGCTTCCCAGGCTCTCAGGAAGCTCCCCTGGAGAAGAGCCTGACAGCTGTGCCTGCAAAAGGGGCACGAAACGGGGCGAGGACTGCGGAAGACACAGGGCAGGAGAGGAGGCTAGGTCTGCGGAGGGGAAAAAGGAACATTTCCAGAGGCATTTGGACGCCCCCAACCTCTGCACTTGATCCCTGCTGGGGTGTGTTTGGCTTCTCTGTGAGAGGCCTGTTGCTGCAGGGTAAATTCTCCCTGGTTGCCTGCACTTACCTCCCAGCGTGCTAATGAGTGCAGAGCTTCAGAGATCCCAGAGCCTGTTATTTAGTGTTTGTGAGTGGAGCAAGGCTGGTGGAGGCATTGCCAGTTAGAGACAGGGATACCAGGGCTCGCTCTGGCACTTGGCTCTGCAAGACCAGCCACAGGCCTGGGGCAGGAAGAGCTGGGCAGAGCCAGGGCCAGAAGCTCTGTGGGAGAGGAAGGTGATTGTCCTGGACTACAGATCAGAGAAAGCAGTACTCTGAAGGCAGCAGGTCAGTTCCCAGAATTCTTGGAAACACACAGGAGAGCAGCTCGTGTGGCAGGATGGCAATGTAAAATATTAACTTTTGCATTCTGACCCCAGGACCTTCTGTCTTCTGGGCTGCCAGACATGAAAGAAGGCTTGCTGGGTAATTTTTCTTCCACCTGAGAAGAGATTAAAGCAAAGCAAAACTAAAACAAATTTTCCTTGTGCTAGAAAAGGAAAAGCTGGAGCATATATTAGGGTAAAGTCGAGGTTGCCAAAAAGAAGAGGGTTAAAAATACAGCAGCATAAAGAAAAAAAATGGAAATGAATTCAGTCTCACTCAGCAGTCCTCAGCTGAGAGTGGAACAGGTCGGGGCAGTTCTGCTCCACAAGGACTCTCAGGACCCCAGGTGCCCTCCATCCTGTGGCTCCACCATCCCTAGAATAATAACCTCAGCTTCACGGTCAAGTGTAGATCAAAGGCACATCCGTGTTCCAGCTTGTGGGGTGGGGAATAGTACACTGGTAGGTTATATTGTTCAGCAAATTTTCATTTCTTTTTGGTCCACCTCCACAATGAGAGGAAGCTTCCCACCCTAGTTCCAAGTCTAGGCCTTAGGAGGCATCATGAGTTTCTGTTTGATCCTCTGAGAACTTCTGACCCCAGCCACGAGCAGAACCTGCCCCAGGTAGCTGCTGTCTCTGGAGCTTGGGCGTAGGGATAAAACATGTGGGGCAGACCTGAACTTGACCCCCGGCTGGGAACAGGGCAGTTGCTCAGAGACCTGCAGACCTGTGAGCAAGAAGTAAGTACTCATGTTTGTTTGCCACTGAGTTTTAGGGTGGTTTTGTGCAGTATTATTGTAGCAAAAGCAGATTGATACAAAGTACGGATTGAAGGCAAGCAGTTTGCTTTTAAGTAAGCATGAGTGAAGTTTAAAAAATCACTTTCTCTCACATTTTGTTAATCATATGACCACAGCTAGCTGCAAGGGAGGCTGGAAGATGTAATTGAGCAATCCCACACCCAGTTTAAAAGAAGAAATATGGATGGCAAATAAGCACATAAGAAAATGCTCATTAGTCAGTAGAGAAATGCAAATTAAAATCATAATGAGATGCTACTAAACTCCCAGTAGAATGGCCAAAATAAAAAGGGCTGATCATACCACGTGTTGATGAGGACGTAGAGCAACTGGAATTCTCATACACTATTTCTGGGAAGGTAAAATGTACAACCATTAAGAAAAATAGCTTGGCAGTTCATTAGGAGGTTGAACGTACATCTACCATATGATCCACAAAAGCCACTTCTACGTATTTACCCAAGAGAATGAAAGCATATGTCTACACAAAGACTTGTGTGTGAATGTAGCAACTTTATTTGTAATAGCTGCAAACTGGAAACAATTCAAGTTATTCACCAAGAAGTGAATGGATAAACACTGTGGTACATCCATACAATGGAATACTATTCAACAACAAAAAGGAATGAACCATTGGTACATGTAAGGACATGGATGAATCTCAAAGTAATTATGCTGAGCGAAAGAAGCCAGACAAAAGAATATGTACTGTATGATTCCACTTACATAAAATTCTAGAAAATACCATCTAATCTGTAGTGACAAAGATCATTGGCAGCCTAGGGATGAGGGACATGGAAGGAGGGAGCGAGGAGGGGACTACAAAGGTGCATAAAACCACTTTTGGAGTGATGGATATGATCATTGTCTTGATAGTGGTGATGGTTTCATGGGTGTGTACATGAGCCAAACTCATCAAATTGTGCACTTTAAATATATTTGGTTTGCTGCATGTCAGTAGTATCTCAATCAAGCTGTAAAACAAAAATAAAAGCTCTTACTATGGGAGGAGCAGAGAGTGGATTTTGGCAGACAACTGGCAGTCTCTACCACAGAGGGGAGAGGAGACGTTTAGATGCTGGTGGGGGCCTCTGAAAAATGGTCTTGAGTTCTCCTTGGGGCTACATCTTGCCCTTTCAGATCCGTTTGGGGATTGAGAGTAGGAGGGACCTGTGCTCTGTCCTGATGGAGCCCCAGGAAGCAGGAGCTGTGTAGGAGTTTCCTGGGCCAGTGAAGAAAGAGTGGAAAAGATGTGGCCACACTGGGAGGGAGGGTGGTGGCCAGGGGCGCAGAGGGCTTGAGACAGCCTCTCAGTCTTCCCGAGCCCCAGTGTGACTAGAAGAGCAGGAAGGTTTTTAAGAGCGCTTGAAAGGGTGTCTTTATTGAGACCCTCTAAGAAGCAGATATCAAGAGAAGAGTTGGTAGCAAACTGCGCCCTCAGCCCTCACTTCCCTGGGCTCACAACACTCGGCTTTGGAGTTTGGGGTAGGTGCTTGGGGTTGGGGAGGCAGGAGGAGGGGCATGACCTTTGTTTTACACTCATGTCAAGACTCTCAACATTTAACTGGGCACCTTTTCCTCCGAGGTGGACAGAGAAGGCTCACCTGGCCTGATTCTTTGCTCCTCCCATTGTGGGCAGGGCTTTCTGCCACACCCTGGGCTCTGGGCTTGGCCAGGAGCCTTGCTTTGACCAATGGCATGGAAACAGCTATCGTGCAAGCAGAAGCTTCACAAGCACGTGTGCACTGGGGCTTGCTCTCTTGTCACTTTTGCTCCTTCATCACCCATGAGAGCATGCCCAGGTTAGCTGCTGGAGAGCTATGAGAAATGGGCAGAGACCACCATGGTCATCCCAGTGGGGGCCAGCCGAGACCACCCAGTGCCAGCCGATCACTGACTGGCTGTAGGTGGATGAGTGAGCTCAGCTCAAATCAGTGAAGCCTGGCCCAGATCCTCAGAGCTGTCTAGCCAACCCACAGACTCCTAAGAAATAATAAATGGGTGTTGTTTCAGGCTATGACACTTGGGGGTGGTTTGTTACACATGATAGCTAACTGATGCACTGTCCAAACCCCTGAGCCACATCCCTGTCTTGGTCTGTCCACTCAGTTGTGAATACTTATTTCAGCTGATGCTGTCCTCTGTCTTGGCCCATTCCTATGCTCTGGGGACCTTTTGAACAGCAGAGGCCAGAGAGGGCCTGGCCCCGTGTGCACCCTCTCCCTCTGCTCGGGGCCATGAGGACCAGCTGGCTCACCATGAGCCCCTGCAGAGGAAGCGGGAGTCGAGAAGAAGCAGGGAAGTGGGAGGACACGAAGTGCACTTCGGGAAACACACAACTTGATTACTACTCAACATTTGCAGTACCCAGATACTCTAATTAAGAGAAAAGGTCAATAGGTTAAATAAGTAAATTAATCAGAAAATTATGCAAAGTGCCACAAGTCAAACGTATTACCCGGCCCTTGAGATCGATACAGTATGCAAATCGATCACCCGTGATCAGGAAAACTCAGCAACTGGAAGGTAGAAGTCAGTTGAGGAGGCTCTGGAAACTCAGCCTGAGCTGGAGAATGTGGGTACCTGGCACTCCGAAGTGGGGGTGGGTGGCCACTCGGGTCCCTGGGCAGCGTGACCGGTGAGGGGGGTGCAGGGCAACATGGCATAGAGCGTGGGTTGGGGGGCCCACACACCTGGGCTGGAGTTCCAGCTCTGCCTCTGCTGAGCTGTGTGGCCTTGGGCAGGCCACTTAGCCCCCCTGAGCATCATTAACAGAGCAGAGATACCAATACTGGCCTCTCAAGTTTGGGGAAGGATTGGTTATCAGCTTTGACCGTGGTGTGTGTGTGTGCGCGTGTGTGAGAGAGAGAGTGTGTGTGTTAGGGGTTTGCGGTCGTGGGTCCAGTGAGATTTCCTTCCTGTCTGCCACCTGCCTTCCTCTTCACAAAGCCCCACAGCCAGGACACTTGATCAGAGACCAGCATTTAAAGGCTTTTAAATCCACTTAGGACGGTGGTTCTCAACTGCGGGTGACATTGGGTGTGTCTGGAGATTGTTTTTTTGTTATAACCAATGGGGGTGGGGGTGTGCTACTGACATCTAGTGGGTGGAAGCCAGGGATGCTTCCTAAACAGTCTGTGATACAGGGACAGCCAGCTCCCCACAACACAGAGCCATCCAGCTCCAAATGTCACTAGTGCTGAGGTGGAGAACCCTGATTTAGAAGACTGGATAGCTTGTGAGAGAAAGAGCCAGGCGGCCGAATGACCCAGAGCATAAAAGGTGGCAGGAGCCCTCTGCAGTGATCAGAGAGCTGACTGACAATGGCCTGTCAGGGCTTCAGGAACCCAGGGGACCCCTGACTAGTCCTGGCCCTTCAGTGGAGGCCCCTAGGAGCCCCTGCCCTAGGCCTTGAGAGGATGACAGACTCAAAGGACAGATTTGCTCAGGGCAGTCCTGCCAGCTCGGCTGCAGGGGGACCGGCCGTAGACAGCTCTTCCTGGCATGGCCATGGCGAGGGGGAGGCAGCGGGGGGAGGCTGCCCTGGTCTGGCATTCCCTTGCAGCCTGAAGGAATGTTATCAAAATGGACCCTTATTTGGGCTTGTTTTTATTCCCCAGGAGCGTTGTAGCTGCCTGCCTTTTCCCAGGCTTTCCCGCTGCTCAAGGGAGGGAAGTGGGAGCTTGGGGACTGTCCTAGGCCTGGTCTGCAGAGAAGAGCACCCCTCCCCCACCTGGGGTGCAGAGCAAGAGCCCCGGAGCATCCTGTCACTCTCCAGGACGCCTGTGCTGCTGTTGGGGCTCTGTGAAAAGAAAGGGATGGGTGTTTGTCCCCAAAGCCTCCTCTAGGCACCCAGGCCCCCTGAGGGGTACTCTCCCTGGGGTGGCTGAGCTGGGAGTCCCAGCTGGGTCCTTGAGAGACAGAGGCTGAAGGAAGTCAGTTGAGGGTTCCTTGGGGCAGAAGGCAGGGTACATGTTGGACAGAGAGGGCAGTGAGGGCATCTCTCTTCCTTCCAAGGGCTCCCCCAGTGTTTCGAGTCTCCTCCTGCCCTCTGAGGTCAGAGGTGTCACTGAAGACTCATGTTACTGACTCCTTCTGTGGGGTGCAGGTCTGGAGAAAAGGGCAGAAGGGGTGATGCGAGGCGGTCAGGCCTCCTCCCCTCATCCCCTTTCTCATGACGTCAGTGGTCATCTCAGGCCTGCAAATGTCCCTTTCCTAGTTCTCGAGTCACATGGAATTGGAGCCATCACAGAGTCCTCGCCAGTGGTTCAGCTGGGGAAACTAAGGCCTGTGAACGGTTAGGATCTTGTCCCGGGCCATAGAGGGGGTCAACGACAGGGCCAAAAATGGTGCCTCCTTCTCCTGACCGAGTCCAGTACCAGAGTGTGACGGTCTCACAGCCGCCTCTGCTCACCTTGCTTCGCCCTTCTCATGAAAAGCCGCCTTCCAGAAAAGACCCTGTATGAGCTGTCTACCACATTGTAACCAATTGTACCAATATGCAGCAGCTTAAAACAGCAAACATTTATTACGACGCAGTTCCCGTGGGTCAGGAAGCCAGCCACAGCTTTGTGGGTCCTTGCAGTGTCTCAAGGTCTCTCACAAGGACCCTTTTCGAGTGCCACCCGGGGCTGCAGTCATCTCCAGGCTCGACTCGCCCAGGATCTGCTTCCAAGCTCACTCACGTGGTTGTTGACAGACTTGAGATCCTCGCTGGCCGTTGGCCAGAGATGTCAGTTCCTTGTCCAGAGGACTCTTCACAGGGCAGCCCACAACATGGCAGCTGGTTTCCCTCAGAGGGAGGGTGGAGAGAGCCAGTGAGGGAGGGTGAGAAGGCAGAGTAGAATCTTTTTGTAACCTCGTCTTGGAGTGACATCCCATGTCTTTTGCCATATTCTATTATGGCAGTGTTAGAAGTGAGTCACGAGGTCCAGCCCACACTCTAAGCGGGATTCCACAAGGGCGTGAGTACTAGGAGGTGGGGTCACTGGAAGCCATTTGAGCCTCCCACACAGTGGGGAGAGGAGGCCCACTGGGGCCCTGGGCTTCTCCCCTAGTTGCATTGTTCATTGGGTTTCAGACTCTTAGGGGAAATCTCAACAAATACGATGATTTCCATGGAGCTGGAGTGGGATCTTCTTCTCCCCTCCATGCCACCAACTCTAGGTCCAGAGCCTCAGCCCAGAAGAAGTCCAAGTTTCTTTCCTGTTGTACCACTTAGATTTTAAAGTCGTTGAGTGGAGGCGAAAGCATTTAGTTGTGAGTCAGAAATGTCAGGTCCTAGATCCCGTCTTAGAGACTCCAGGCAATCACTCTTTCACAGATTTCCTCATCTGTAAAAGAAGGAGCCAGCACGGGGATTTCTGATGGAGCCGTCTCCTGTGGTGAAACTTTCTCCCACTCTGGGGACAGAAAACTTTCACATTCCTGCCCTCCCTCGCCCTTCCTGGAATCCCACACTTGGAGGATGTGTATGCACCAGGGAAGGGTTGTTGAATTCCTGGAGGTGTCTGGAAGGAGGGAGGAAGCTGAGGCTCCGTGGAGAGGGTGCTAGAAGCCAAGCCTGGAACGCTATCAACATGGCACCTGCCCAGGCAGTTACCTTAACCAGCAATGGTGCCTGGGCTACCTGGAGGTCCAGGAGGGGTTCAGGCAGAGAAAACTGGGAAGGCCCACGTGGAAGGTTGGCTTCTGGCCCTGCCAGGAGGTCTGACAGCAGGCAGGGGCTGTCTAAAATGATCTCTTCCCACAGGATCCACATCCCAGGTTTGCTTCTTTGTCTCAGTGTGGCTTCCCACACTCTGCCCAGTCTTGGTGTTTCCTGCTCCATCTCCTTCCCCACACTCTCTCCTCAGCCCGCCCTCAGCTCTGCTTCTCCCACACCAGCCCTGTGGGCCGGAGCCATGTGTCCGCAGTCTTTGGAGGATGGCAATGTGGGTGCTGGGAAGGTGTGGGCCTGGGCTCCCACAACCAGGCAGGAAGGTGCTGTGGGCCTGGGGGCAGGGGAGGCTGCGAAAGCGCCTGCATGCGTCTCAAATTCATTGCTAATTCACTTTCCTTCTGAAGTGCTTTTGAGGAAGTGCGATATCTGAAAAGGCAGCTAATGTAGGCCCTGTAAATAGTACATCTGCGGGTTGTAATGGAGGGAGAGAGAGAGAGCAAAAGATGGATTAAGTGCCCACCATGGTCTTGGAAAAAATCCTTTTGATCTCTCCCCACTGCACAACGCCCTATTACCTTGTTGGCTTGCATCAGCTGGAGAGAGGACGTTTCTTATTGTGATTGCTGCAAATTGGCACCTGTTTCCTGGAGAGTAGTTTTCCCCTGAATTAAGTAGAGCACCCAGCTCTATCCGGGGTGATAAGGACCTCCTATTAGTGGGTAATGTCAGTGCTGAGCTGCCTCCAGTCTGCCTGCCTGCCTTGGGGACCCCTGGCTGGCCACACTCTGAGCCCAGCCTCCCATGCCAGGGCCAGCTGGGGCCCCTCGGCAGTGGCCTCGTCTTTCCTACCCCGCCATGCGTTCATTGCTCCTGAACAGGTCTTTCTGATGGCTGCGTGGCCCGCAGAGCCCCTAGGAGACGTAGCACCGACCTTTGAACTCATTGACTTTCTCCAAACTCAGTCTTCCTAGATTCTCCCTTTATTTAATTAATGAATTCAGTCAACAAATATTTATTGATCACCTACTGTGTTCCAGGCACTCTGATGGGTGCTGGGGACATAGCAGTGGATGACACGAGTCCTACCATCACCAGGCTTGCAGAGTGAAGTACCACCATCTCCCGCTTCCTTATCCCAGACCCCGACTCTCACTCCTCCTTCTCCCTCAAGGTCCCCGTCCATTGATCCCCGGGCCTCCCCGTTGAGTCCTTCTCTTTGTAATGGCAGGCACCTTTGATCTTACCCCTTCTCTCTCACCCCCTGGGCCAAGCCCCCCGCTCCCCTCACCTGGTCTCCTGCATTAGCCTCCTGTGTTCCTTTCCTACAGCTGCTGGGACAAAGGACCCAGGCCTTGGTGGCTTTCAACAACACAAATTTGTTATCTTGTGGTTCTGTAGTTCAGAAGTTTAATACAGGTCTCACTGGGCTAAAATCAAGCTGTCAGCAGGGCCATGTTCCTTTCTGGAGATCCCCCTGGGGTGACTCCTTTTCTTGCCTTTCCCAGCTTCTAGAGGCCGCCTGCGTTTGCAGCTCACGGCCCCTCCTCCATCTCTAGAGCCAGCAAGGACCGCGCCAGTCCTTCTCAGGCAGTGTCACTCTGACCTCTCCCGCCTCCCTCTTCCGTTAAGATCCTCATGGTTACATGGGCCCATCGAGATAATCTAAGATTACTTCCCTCTTTTAAGGTCAGCTAATGAATAGCCTTACTTCCATCTGCAACCTTACGTTTCCTTTGCTGTATAACCTAACATGTTCACAGGTACAGGCATGGGGACGTGGACATCTTTGGGGGACAAGGGGGAGCGTTTCTTTGTCTATCCTACCACCTAACTGGTCTCCTAGCCTTCACTCCTGTCCCCTGTAATCCAGTCTCCAAACAGTAGGCTGAGGGATATTTTAACAACACAAGTCAGATCATATCATTCTCCTGCTGAAGACCCTCTCATTGATCTTAGAACGAGATCCAAGTTCATTAGCTCCACTCGGGGGCCCTACAGGAGCCCGCCCTCCCCGCCTCCCCAGCCCCCTCCCCTGCCTCACTTCTCCTTGCTCCCCAGCCCCCTCCCCTGCCTCTCTTCTCCTTGCTCCCCAGCCCCCTCCCCTACCTCACTTCTCCTTGCTCCCCAGCTCCTTCCCCTGCAGGCCTGAGCTGTGGCAGCATCTTGGTACAGGCTCTTCCCTCTGGCTCTTCCTCTGGCTCTTATGTTTTAAGTCTCAGCTTAAATGTCTCCTTTGAGAGAGGGTTCCCCTTACCCCTGGCTGAAGCACACTCATTATTTTCTCACACAGCACCCATCATAGCCCTAATCACAGTCTCTAATTATCTCACGACTGTCCCCGCTGGCCTGGGGAAGCTGTGACGGCGGCCCGGGCCTGGTGCACACCGGATCCCCGTGAAGACTTATTGAATGGGTGAATAATGATATCCACCATATATTATTGAGGGAAAAAAAGGAGCAAGATGCAGAAGAATATGTGTCACTTTAAGTAAAAAAAAATCCTATACGTGGGCAGAGACATATATATGTTTGTGTGACCAGAAAAGTTCAGGCAGGACCAGATTTATTGCAGTGACGACCTCTGGGAAGGGAAGAAGATGGAGACACAGTGGAGGGGAATTTTCCTTCTTACTTCATACTTTTCTGGTTTTTAAAAAACTTTTTATTTTTGTTTTAAGCTTGTATAACCTTTTCTAAAGGGAAAAAAATAAAAACTAAACAAAAAAAAGTCTTCCAACTGAATACAATCAAATGTCGTAGAAACTGAACAACAATATATTTTTAAAAAGTCATGCCCCCAAATGCCTCCCAGGGGTGTCCTTTGTGCCCACTCAGATCCTGAGCATTGCTCATGTGGCCCCGTGACTGGCCCTGACTGGACTCCATGGGGTCGGTGAGGGATGGGTCTCCAGTAAATCTGAGCGCTCCACTTCCCTCTTGTATCGCAGCCGTGGGAACCCACAGCTGCACCCTCTGCCTTTCTAAGTCTTTGCACCTACTGTGCTTTCCCCTGGGAGTGCTCTTCCCAGCCCGTTTACCTGGTGCACATCTTTGCATCCTTTAATACCTTGTTCCCCTGTGGAAGTTTCTGTTCTGCCCTTCCCGTCTCTTCCCTCTCTCCCAGCAGAGCTGCTCTCTCCCTTCTCCTGGCAGCTCCTGGAGAGGTGGTGTGAAATGGTCTGGCAGTCTTTGGCTCTACACTGCCTGGTTCCTAATCCTGGCTCCATACCTACTAGTTGTGACTTTGGGCAAGCGACTTGTGACTCTGAGGCTCAGTGTCTCCATGTGTGACATGAGTGATGACACCGACTCACAAGATGGTGGTGCCCTTTAAATGGGGTGACCTATTTGAAGATCCCTGCTCTGAGCCCAGTGGCTGGTAGGGGCTCAGTAAACGGTAGTCATAAGGCCCCGGTGGCACAACTGCTGTGTCAGAGCATGCAGAAAGGTGTCTTGGAGGGCCAGGGAAGCTTTTAGGAGGAGGCATGTGTGAGCTGAGTTCTGAAGGGCAAGGAGATGGCTCTAGCTGGTGGGTGGTACCACGAGCATCAACCACACACAATGGGAGTCCAGAAAAGTGGAGTCATGGAGTCATGGAGGCATCAGGCCAGTTCCCTGCTGGAGGGACGTGGGGACTCGCAGCCTTCGTGCTACTTCAGTCCAAGCTGTTTGGGGTTTGGCATGAACACACAATAGCGCCTGAAGAGGTGGCTTCAATTTTCCCCTTGAGCTCTCAAATGTCTTGAAATTGGTCTGAATAATTTTTTCCCCTCAAATTGTTCAAAACGTTCTGTTTCTGGCCTGAGTGCTCGGGTTTCCCGTTGCCTCATGGAAAGGGTCCTGGGGAAAACTTGGAGGTCTTGGGGTGCTTAGTGAATCAAGGCACCCCCATCCATGCGTCCTGCTCCTCTGCCAAGCCAGCACCCCAGGGGTGGGTGGGGAGGGTGGCTGGTGGGTCCTAACGGGCTGAGCTCTGAGGCCCCACTGACCAGGCTGTGGCCAGCGCCTGTGGGCAGGCTGGGCTGCAGGCCCAGTGCGGGCCAGCAGGAGCTGCCGGGAGTCCGGCCAGCTGAAGCCTGATACCTGGCTCCTGGCTCCATGGGTAGCTGCCCAAGAGGGTGGGATGGAGGCGTGGGCCTTCTCGGTGGCCTGGCCTGGGGGCGGCTCTGCGGCTCTGTTTGTGTTGGCTCCAGTGGAACAAGTGTGAGGAGCTGCTGATAGCATCTCAGGGCCCCGCCAGCCTCCAGAGAGATAGGGCTTGTGCTTCAGCAGCATGGGTGGGCTCCTACACACACACACACACACACACACACACACACACCGCATTCATACATTAGCCCCCTTCCAAAACTTGCTTTGGAACAGAAGCTCATGTGCAGACCTTCCAATGAAGGAGAAGGCAGTAAGGGAAGGGACGTGTGTGGGGAGTGGGTGTCCAGGCCATGGGAGGCAGGGAGGCTCTGTGACTGTGACATCTGGGGCAGGACCCGGAGATGTGGATGTTGGAAGGTGAGAAGCTTTGGGAGGGCAGGAATGGTCTGATTAGAGAAAAGTCCTTTCATACTCCCAGCTGGTATGTACTTCCCAGAGCTCAGTGGGTCTTAACTCCAAACTCTTTTGTCTAACACCCCAGAACAGCCAGGGCCACCGCCCTGTGTTGCACAACTCTAGGGGCACCATTCACACTGAGTTCTACAGGAATCATGTCGCCTGGAGTTCAGGTGCTAATCTCATAGAACTCACTTTAAGTGCACCTCCTGGGGCCGTGCACAGGTGGCATTGAGAGCACTGCGACCATGAAAGGCTTGCCCTGGGCCTGCAGAACCTAGGGGTTCTGTGCCATCCTGCAGATGCAACCCAGGAATTTCTTTTATTGTTTCTTGTGTAGGGGCAACAGGTGGGGTGGGGAGAGAGGTCTTCCCCATTGATGCTGGTAACCAATGGCAAGTACTTAATTCTCCATGGGCGACGTGTCCTGGTGGCTTGGAGCAGTTAGTGTCCCTTCTTGAGAGCCTGCTGCCTTCTTGTCCCCTCTCTGATTCAGGCCTGGCTTCCGCCTTGCGAACACAGAAACCAGCACTGGCTAATTTGGGTGGAATGGAGATTTATTAAAAGGTGTTGGGAAACTCACAGAATCTCTGGGAGGACCAGAGCTCCTGACCTGGAGGCCCCCAGCCAGGAGTGACACTCAAAACCGCTCTGCAGCACTGACGTGTCCAGGGAGAGCCTCAGGCCGTCACTGCAGGGCGCTGACGCTGAGGTCACTGCCCGCACCGGTACCGGGTGTCCCAGAACCTCAGCCCCGGCTCCTCTGGAAGCTGGGCGGGGTGGCTGCTGTGCCCTGGCTGGCGTGGGCTCCAGGCAGCATCTGCTTTGTTGCATCATTTCCTTTCAATTCAAAGCCTGATGTTGGGTGAGTCAGGTCAACAGGGTGAGGTTGCCGGCTTCAGCTGTGGCTGCAAGGAGGCTGGGAAAGCCGGGCTTCGGCTTCAGTAGAAAGAAGTAGTCTCTGCTTCCAGCCGGGACTCAGAGAGGGGAACTCCCCAAACACACACATTTGTCAAGTGTGACAAATGACCCCTGCAGAGGTGTGCAGAGCCCAGCTCAAAAGTGCAGCACAGAAGTCTTTCTTTCTTTTCTTTTTGTCTCCAAGGGGCAGGGACGTAAGCCCAGGTACACAGAGGCCCCCTCTCCCTGCTGCCTCAGCCTCCCCGCATTTCCACACAGCTCCTCTGGCGGGACCCGCAGTGGAGAGTCCTCACCTCCTTTACCCTGGAGGCCACCTCTGTCCCGGGGAAGAGGTTTGGCCTCAGCCTTCCTCACTCTGGTCTTCTTTTCGCTTTTTTTCTTTTTTTATTTGAGAACTTGGGCACCTCCCAGCTTTGAGCAGATGTGAGGAAGGCTCTCCCCCACTGATCCGATCCCACAGCTCCAGGGCGGCCGTGGGTTCTGTCCTGTGAACAGAGGCGGACAGGGTGCCCACAGAGTCTGCTGAACTGCGACAGCTGGCTCCCTCCCCGGCTGACACGGACGACAAGCACACCTGGCCCAGGTGCACATTCATCTTCTGGAAGATGATGACACTGTCTGGTCTCACGTGGAGACCTGTTGGCTTGACTTTGACCCTGCCCTGTGCAGCGCCCTGTGCCCAGGGTGGACCCTTCCCTCGCCCGGCTTACACAAGGAGAGTCAGGGCTCTGGCTGGGAACGAGCGGCCCAGCGTCGGGGGTGTGGCCCGGGGCACATCAGGCTTGGAATTGAACCCCTCGCAACACCCTCCCCATCCCCACCGCCACCCCCACCCCCCACTGACTATTGTCTTTTCCCTCAGTTTATCCCACTGTTCTACCACACACAAGGGCTTTCTTTTTTTAAACAACACATTAATTTTTAATTTCAGAATAGAAATGTCCTTGTTTTTTATTGTAAAAGTAATGCATACTCTATAAAAATTCAAGCCATATGTAAATCTATAAATTAAAAAGTGAAGAGTCTTCTTATATGGAAGCCCACTTAGATAACTATAAATGTTCTTACACGTATATCTGAGGATGGAATGTGTGTGGACACGGACAGATATCCCAATACAGTGTTGATGTGATCACGACAGTTTACATCAGAGTTTGCACTGTTTCACACCTAACTTTGGGTAAAATGAGAAGGGCTAATAGAATACCAGCCTTAGGAAGGGCTCCTGGAGGGAGTAATGAGCTTCCCGTCATGAGAGGTGTGCTAGCCGGCGCTGACCAGTCAGGCACAGCACAGGAAGCTGGACCTGAACAGCAATTTTTGTTCTGAAAAGCACAGTTGTTCCTGGGGTCCTGCAGCCAGCGGGCCAGGGGTAGCCAGCTACGGTCACCCCCCATGGAAGGAGAGGAAGAAGAGGAAGAGGGCACCCTGGCTCTGAGGGGCCTGGTCCTGGGTCCCCCAGTGTGCCTTCTCCCCGACCAGACAGACCTGGGGGAGGAGCTGCTCCTCCCTGGGG
The DNA here is from genome assembly GCF_057802395.1 of Ceratotherium simum simum. Lineage (NCBI taxonomy): Eukaryota > Metazoa > Chordata > Mammalia > Perissodactyla > Rhinocerotidae > Ceratotherium > Ceratotherium simum. Next base: position 14,325,278 of record NC_141906.1, read on the forward strand.
GGCTTGAGGAAGAGGCTGGGCCTGCCGGCCTCCCAGAGCAATGGTCCTCGGGGCATTGACAGTTACAGGGGCCAGCCTGGGGAGTTTCACAGGGCCCGGGGGCAGGAAAGAAGCGGGGTCAGCAACTGTGTCTCAGTTAGTGCCTAGCTGGCTTCTTTCCCAGGAGGCACTGAATGAGCATCTCTGGAAGATTGAATGAATGAATGGCGACATGTCACCTTGGTGGTATAATCTTCATTGGCACTAACTGTATTTTTGAGTTTCAGGGAAGTGGATCTGTTCTTGGGAAATCACAGAGTCCTAGCCTCGTGGAGCTCCAGCCCCATGTGGAGGTTGGCCCCACTGAGGTCACCTGTCCTCTCCCCTCTGTGCAGACCTCTGACCTGTGATTTCAGCTCCGTGAGGAGGGACTTTTTCAGACACCTTCGCACAAGGGACACAGCAACCAACCAGCATGGAGAGAGAGCCTGCTCTCCGTGGAGGTGTGTGAGCAGGCCGGCCACCTAGGGGTTGCAGGGCGATTCTGCCCTTGCTGAGACCCCCTCTTCATGGTGCAGGGGTCGGGTGGGGTCGGGGGATGGGCATCTCTTGCAGTCTTGGGATCTGAGGTGGATCGCCTAGGTTTCCCATTTGTTAGGGGACGTCTTCTGGTCCCCTGCCCTCCCTGCTTGTCTCTCTTCCCTGGTCTTGCTCAACAGGGCTCACTCCCCTCCCTCCCTGCCTCCCCTCCCACCTCTCCCCTCCCCACAGTTCCCAGAAGTAGGACCCAGGCCGCCAGCTGCAGCCTGTCCAGGTTCCCTATCGGATTATGAAGCTTAACATTTTTGTGAAGGAAGAAGAAAGCCTTCCCTCTGGGAAGTGATAAGAACATTCCATCCTCCTCTGGCTCCAGGGAGCCTGGGAAACAATCACCAAAGGGAGACAGACTCCCCAGGGACAGGCTCCCGGCTGGGGCAGGGCCTCCCTCTGCCAGGCTCCCTCTTCCCTTCCTCCACAGGGAGCCTGGTCTTGCCTGTGGTCAGCCAACGAGACCCTGGGGTGCTGGGCCTGGGGAGGAGGGCAGGCGTCAGGACCCAAGGACTAGGGCCCCTGTGCAGTGGGCTTCTTCCCAGCCTGGGGCTGCCACCGGGAACCTTGGGCACCAGCTCTCTTGATGGTAGTAGGTTGTACAATCTAGGAGGTAGGGAACTTCCACCAAGAGGAGCACTGAGAAGAGACGGCCATGGTGGGGGTTAATTAGCAGCGGGGGGTGGGGTCCCCACCTGGGGATGACCTAGAGCCCAAGATGTGTGAGGTAGGAAGCTGAGCCAGTCGCTCAGTGTTTTGAGGGCCTCAGAGAGGCTCCTGTGGTTGACATAGTGATAAGAACATTGCCCAATCAATGCTCCCTCCGCCCACTACAGCCTCCCTGTGTCATTCCTTCTCTCCTTCTCACTCTTCCTTTCAGCAACATGCACTAAAGACTACTGGCTGCCAGCTGCACTCCTCTCCATTCCTTAATCAAGGAGGACACACCTCTGCCTCAGGGCCTTTGCACTTCTCTTCCCTCAGCTTCCCTTCTTTCAGAATCCCTGCCCCTTCACTTACTTCAGGTCATTTCTTAAAGTCACCCTCTCATTGAGACCTCCCTTGCCTGCTTACCTAAAATGGCAACCCACCCTCACCCACGGCAATTCCCATCCCCCTTTTCTTAGTGTTTACTACTATTTAATATAGTATATATATTTTTTATTAATTACATTTCTTGTCTGTTTCTTCCAAGTAAAATTTAAGTTCTTTGGGGGCAAGAAATTCTCCCCCTTGCTTCAGTGACTAGAAGAACGCCTGGGACAGAGCAGGCTGTATGTACGGCTCAGGGACCTGGCAGGAACCAAGTCACACTTGGGTTTTGAAGAGAATTTAATGAAGAGACTATTTATAAACGATGTGCATGGTTAAGGGAAACCAACAAGCGTGTGAGGTACCCCAGGGCTGGCAGGAGTGGGGTGCTCACCAACCCCGGGTGGCAGAGAGCGGTCACCAGAATGCTGTCAGTCGGGGCAGGGCCACGGGCAGGGCTCTCCCCCGCCTCTTGCTCTTTGGTCTCCTGAAGCCCAAGGGCCAGGGCGTCTGGGTAATGCAGTCTGTGGAGGTCAGCCCCCTGGGCCCTGGAGTGGGGGAGAGCCGGGGTCTGGAGGAGCACCTGAGAAGATCCACACGCAATAAGTGTCTGTCCACTGAATGAGTGAACGCCCTTAAGACACCCACATGCTGGTGGAGAAGACACACTCATTCATTCATTTTGTTCATTCATGTATTTACTCGTTCATTCAATTGAGGTATAGCTGTTGAGCCTTGGGTGGGTGTTAGGATCCATCAGGGCCCAGGCCAGACACAAATCCCGGCCTCCCTGACCTCCCAGCCCGGAGGGGCTGGAAAGGCGGACACTGAGGGCAGTTTCAGGGCCTGGACTGCTGGTGCCTCACACACCTGCCCGCCTGCTCACAGCGTGCTGCGGGAGAGGCCGCAGAGCACACCTGGGCGGGGGTGCAAGGGCTCAATGCAGGGGGAGCAGCAAGAAATCCTGGGCTCCTTGGGGACCTGTTAAGTCAGGCCAAATAGGGTGGAGGCACTGGGTGTGGGGAGACATCGTTTGTCATTTGTTTTTCTAACCCTCGGGGATTTGAAGCCTGGCAAGGAGGAGGTCACAGAGAAGGACGGCCTGCGGCGAGGTAATCCTGTAATCGCTCGCACTGGGGGCACTCTCTGAGTGGGGAATCTAGCACTTGACCTCAGTTAATCTGTGTGATGACCCTAAGAAGTCACACCACTATGCCTATTTGACTGTTGAGGGAACTGAAGCACAGAGAGGTTAGGTAACCTGCTCAAGTTTCCAGAGCTATTAAGTGGTGGAGTTGGCATTTGAACCCTGGCAATGGTGTCCAGAGCCTACACTACCATCCTTTACGCAGAGAACTTTGATGGAAGGTCTGTAACGGGGAAGGGCTGCAGTCGTCTGAAGACCTGGGGAGACTCTTGGCCATTCCCCCGCCCTTCTCAGAAAGGGACCGTCTGTAGGAGGAGTCCTGGTGGGAAGGGACTTGGTCAGAGACCAGTGTGGACTCCAGGTTGGGTGTTCCCCTGGCAGGTGAGGCAGGCCTGAGTGGGAGGCCCAGGATCTGGAAGCCAGCCCTCACCTTCATCCTCACTGCCACCATCTCTCTCTCTCATACCTGTCCAGCGGCGGCTCCTCCCTGGCTACCCGGCCTCCTGTCTCATCCTGGCCCCATTCATTCTCCATGCAGAATGTTTCCAGAACTCAAATATTGTCACGTACGCTCACAGCTCCTGACCCTCACTGGCTGCTGTTGGCCCCAGGATAAAAAGTTCACCTTCTCCCCCTGGCCCGGAAGGCCCTGCATGATCTTCCCTGTCCACCTCGACAGCTCATTTCTGGCCATTCCCTCCTTGTCTTCTCTACTCCAGCCCACTGGCTTTCTTGATAGTTCTAGAATACACCGTGTCATTCCGGCCTTGGGACCATTCCACTTGCTGTGTCCTGTGCAGGGAATACTGGTCCCCCAGAATTCATTCTTTCATGGTATTCAGGTTTCAGTTCAAATGCCACCTCTTGAGGCCTCTCCTGACCACACCAGCTAAATGGATGTCCCCTCTTTAACTCCTCTCTTGGGGATTATTTTCTTTCTGGCCTTTATCACTATCTGAAATTATCGTTTTTATTGTATTTATTGTTTTAGTATCTTTCTTCTTCCATTAGAATATAAGTTTCATGAGGGGGAGGAAATTTGTATTTTGATTAATGTTGTGTCACCAGTGCCTAGAATAGTGCCTGGCATACAGTATGTGCTAAATAAATAATTCTTGAATAAGAACTTGTTCTGCTATTTCTTTCACTAGGCCTTCAAACATGCCGCTCCTTCTGCCATCTTCTTCACTCAGCTAACTCCACTAACCCTTTAGTTCTGCACTCAAAGGCCACGTCTACAAGGAGCCTTCTCTGACGCCCCTGCCCATACTAGCGCATGTCCCTGCCCGGCATTTGCCCCTCTCAGAGCCCTAGACTTCCATGTCATTGTTGTGTCTGATTCTTGCCCTTGCTAGTTCAGTGTCTGTCTCTCCACTAGAGGGTGGACTCCATCTGGGTGGGGCCTGTGTGTTTCTGTTTACTGCTGTATCCCCGGTGCTTACCACAGTGCCTGGCACAAAACAGGGGCTCCAAGATTGTGTGTTGAATCATTGAAGGGACAGCTGGGGCCCTCAGGTGGCGGTCAGAGTGAGGGCGCAGGTCTCTCCCAGCAGTTTCTGCCTTGAAAGGTCTGGAAAGCTCTGCTAGTCATTTTCACACATATGATCTCAATCTTTCCAACACACTCATGAGGCAGGCATTGTGATCATTCTTTACTGACAAAGAGACAGAGGCTTGGAGAGATGAAGGAAACATCCCAGGATTACACACTCGAGAGCTGCAGAGCTAGGACTCGACCCCAGGCCTCCTGACTTGACTGCTCTTTTTCCTGGGGCCCCTTTCCCAGGATTACACACTCGAGAGCTGCAGAGCTAGGACTCGACCCCAGGCCTCCTGACTTGACTGCTCTTTTTCCTGGGGCCCCTTGGAGAGAGTAAGCTGCAGCTGCAGCTGCTGGTGGGTCTCAGGCAAGGTGGGAGGCAGCCCCACACCCAGCTTCTTCCCTTCCCTTACAGCCTGTATTAGTTTTCTATTGCTGCATAACAAATTACCCCAACTTGGAACAACATTAATTGTCTCACTGTTTCTGTAGACTAGGAATCTGGTGCAGTTTAACTAGGTGTCCAGCGTCAGGGTCTCTCACAGCCTGCAATCAAGGTGCTGGCTGGGGCTGCAGTGATCTGAAGGCTCACCTGGGGAAGGATCCCCTCCAAGCTCACTTACATGGTTGGTGGCAGGATTCAGTTCCTGGCTGGCTGTTGGCCAGAGGCTGTCCCCACTTCTTTGCCACAGGGGCCTTCCCGACATGGCATCTTGCTTCCTCAAAGCAAACAAGCTGAGAAGGCGAGGGAGTGACATCCTGTCACAGTTTGCTGAATTCTGCTATGAGGGGCATACGCCTAGGTCCAGCCACACCCGGGGAGGGGATTACACAAGGGTCTGAACATCAGGAAGCGGGGTTACTGGGAGCTGTGCCAGAAGCTGCCACCACACAGCCCTGTTCTCTTTTGGCAGCTCTCAGATCAGGAATTCCTGCAGGGCAGCTAAGCATCCTGTCCACAAACATCTGTGGGGCTGCTGCATGTGTTCATTCATTTATTTGACAAACATTTATTCTGTACCTACTGTGTGCTCAGTCTTGATTGCTGCAGTTACCAAACTAAATAAGACACATTTCCTGCTTTAAAAGAGACAGATCTGGGGCCGGCCCCGTGGCTTAGCGGTTAAGTGTGCGCGCTCCGCTGCTGGCGGCCCGGGTTCGGATCCTGGGCGCGCACGGACGCACCGCTTCTCCGGCCATGCTGAGGCCGCGTCCCACGTGCAGCAACTAGAAGGATGTGCAGCTATGACATACAACTATGTATTGGGGCTTTGGGGGGAAATAAAATAAAAAAAATAAAAAAAAAAAGAGACAGATCTGGGGGCTGGCCCAGTGGCGTAGTGGTTAAGTTTACACGCTCCACTTAGGTGGCCAGGGGTTCTTGGGTTCTGATCCTGGGCGTGGACCTATGCACCACTCATCAGGCCATGCTGTGGTGGCATCCCACATATAAAATAGAGGAAGATTGGCACAGATGTTAGCTCAGGGCCAATCTTCCTTACCAAAAAAAAAAAAAAAACGAGAGAGAGAGAGACAGATCTGTAAAGAAATAAGTGAGATTCAGTGCAAGGTCATGGAGACTTTGGGAACTAACAGTGTTAATGCTCATTAGCACTATTGTGTACCAGGCATCAATCTAAACGCTCTATATGTATTATCTCTTTTAATCCTCATAGCAACTGATGAGGTGGGTACTATCACTCCATTTTATAGAAGAAGAAACTGAGGCACAAAAAGGTTGACTTTGCTCAGGGTCACATAGCCAGCAAGGCAGGGCTGGGATTCCAGCCCAGGAGGTCTGGCTCCTGAGTCCATACGTTTAGTCCTGTGCCATCTCGTCTCTTGAAAGACAGGCTCCAGGGGGGGTGGGCCTGCTGCAGAATGATTGGTGTTGGGGGCCATCCTTGGGAGCAGTTCTTCTCCCCAATTTAGGAGCAATATATAGACAGGGATTTTTTCATGGGCCTGGGTGAAGCTTCCCGCTGGATTATCTGAGGTGGCAAGAATGGCTGGCACGCCTATCCAGCAAGCTAGGGAAGAGAGCTGTTTTGGTTTAAAAGATTGACATTTTAATAAACTGCTCTTAATTAACAGCACTTTGAAATTCTGAGTGGCGTGCTCTCCATCTTAAAACACGCAGGCGAGTAGCTTCTTAGAGAACGTGATGCTTGTGGGTGATCTCCCTTTTTGAAACAAACCCAGACCCTCCAGTCACAATTTATTTTTCATTCCAAAAATGATCTTTACTGCAAATGTTGCTTTGGTTCGAGTGAATTAGAAATCCTTATTACACAGGCAGGCACTTCAAACAGTGCCCGGCTCGCTATGCCGGCTGTGGCATCAAAGACTCGGCTGGAATCTCTGATTCCCACCCAGGCTGTCGGCCACTTGGGAGCAGGCGGCAGCTGAAGCAGGGCCCTGGCTCCGAGACCAGCGGCTCGGGGAGCCCAGAAGCCGGGCAGCCTCCATGCTAGGCTTGGTGCCTCCCTGATTCAGGGGCTTGGAGGGGATGCTGTGAGCACGGGGCAAGGAGAATGGCATAGTTGCCCTTGACTGAGCACTTACTATGTCCCAGACACAGGCTAAGAACTTTCATTTGCATTATCTTATTTAAATTTTCCACCTACCTACTGTAGTTGTTGTGAGGGTTCAGGAGAGCTGGGTAAACAATAGCCTTCTTTTCCTCCCCTGTTCTGAACCAAGTGAGAAATAAGAAAAAAGGGCAAGGCAAATACGAGACCAAATATCATGCGTGTTACAAGCTGATATTGGAGACGGTGGCTCGTGTCTGCAGGCCAGTCGGTTTCCTAACTCTGGACCTCACAGTTATCCAGTTGCTTCCCCGGACACATACGTGCACACTGTACCCAGACAGGCTGCCTTAGGCGGGAGCACGGATCTCTAAATCATTAGGAGGAGAGAGCCAAATGCATGCTCTCTGTGGGGAAGCCGGCTCCCCAGATAAAGAGAGAGGAGCTGAAGGGCGCCTGGCCGTGTTAGTCCTACTGAATCGACCAGTCAGCTAATTCCTTCTCAGCTTTTGAGGCCCAGTGAGTGAGGGCGGAGAGAGGGGTCTGTGGGCCCCTCCACGAGTGGGGAAGCATCGTACTTCTTCTCCCCCTTGTCAGCCATTGGTGTTATTTGCTTTGTTCTACAGGTAGGGAAGGGAGGCTGAGTTTCACAGGTGCCCAGTTAGTAGGAGGTGAGGCTAAGATTCACCCTGCTCTGTCCGATTCTGTCTTCCCCTCTACACCTTGAGCTCCTCAAGTTCAGGGCTGTGTCTCCATCGTTTAGTGTCCTCAGGAGCTGGCACGGGGTCTAGTCAGAGCAGGCATCAGACCATGTCTTTGAAGAGAACAAAGCAGCTCTATCCTTTCACTCAACAGCACTGATCATCTCCACTGCATGTTCAGGTGCTATTCTTGCTGTTGATGGCAGTAAGCTGCTGTAGCAGGTGAATGGTGGTCTCCTCCCCAAAAAGATATGTCCAGGTCCTGGTCTCTGGAACCTGTGAATGTGATCTTATTTGGAAAAAGAGTCTTTGCAGATGTCATTAAGGATCTTGAGATGAGATCACCCTGGATTACCAGGGTAGGCCCTAAATCCAATGACAACTGTCCTTATAAGAGACAGCAGAGGAGGCAGAAGAGGAGAAGCCATGTGAAGACCGAGGCAGAGACTGGAGTGATGTGGCCACAAGCTAAGGAATGCCCGGAGCCTCCAGAAGCTGGAAGAGGCAAGCAAGGTTCTCTCTTAGAGACTTTGGAGGGAACACTGCTTGGCTGACCCCTTGATTTTGGACTTCTGGCCTCCAGAACCAGGAAAGAATAAATTGCTGTTTTAAGCTCCCCAGTTGGTGGTAACAATGTACCACCTGGGCAGCCCTAGGAAACCACTAGCCTGGCATCGGCGGTTAGAAAGACGCTTTTGGCTCCTTCCCCTCACTCCCGACATGGAGGCCATGTGGAGAGGTGGTGGGGGGTGCTGGTCACCTTGTCAGGACCCTCTGGAGGTGTTTGACGCCCCCCCCAGCTAAGACAGGGAGGCAGGAGGCCCCTCAGCAACTTGGACATCAGTGTGCACAGCATGTTACCGAGTCAAGTGAAAATGAGTAGCCCCGTGTGCATACAGACCCTTTAAATCTGGAGATATGGGGGATATGGAGTTATGGGGGCCAGAATGTCTGGTTAAAGGCTGGTGGGTTTTCCCATAGCTCTGGCCGTTGAGATCTCTTGGTGTCTAGAAAGGGATGATTGCCAACTGTTCTGGGGGGCTTCAGGAGCCACCAGCTCTCCTCGCCAGCTTTCTTCCCAAGGAGACATCCCACTGGGTCTCGATGCCTCAGAGAGTCAGCAGAGCATTAGGCCACCCTTCCTGCAGTTCCTTTGTGGAAGTGCTTCCCTGCGCGGAACCCACATCTGCCTCTGCACACATGATGTCTATTTCCACTCTTGTTCCACACATGGAGAAATTGAGTCTTGGCGACTTTTCAGGGTCACACATGTAGTGAGTGCTGCAGCGAGTGTCCTGAGAGATTAGAGAACCTCAACCACCTGCTCATGTGCAGAGCACATGAGTGAGGGTCCGTGGTTGTCACCACGGTGCTCTGAAGCCTCATGGTTGATTGTATAACAGCGCTGTCATAACTGACTCGGGCTGAGCTGTGGTCCCTGGAGGACCAGGTAGGTTACCTAAACTGGTGGCTTTCTCTCTACACCTCTGTAGATACATGTATGTGGGGTGAGATGCTTTTCAGAATGTTTCCTGAGTGTTGGTCTCCCGGGTCCATCTGCAAGCACCGATTCTGCCTGACGTGGATCAGCCGTCTGACACCTGCTGGCTCTTCCCAGGTAACCTTGGGCACATGACATGTCAATACATTTTAGAATACAAATGCAATTGGTTAGGGCATTAGGGAGCCAAGGACTGTATCTGAGCCTGAGTTCTGGCTGGCCAGAACTGGCGCTCAGATTTACTGGAGACCCATCCCTCACCGACCCCATGGAGTCCAGTCAGGGCCAGTCACGGGGCCACATGAGCAATGCTCAGGATCTGAGTGGGCACAAAGGACACCCCTGGGAGGCATTTGGGGGCATGACTTTTTAAAAATATATTGTTGTTCAACCAGCCGGGCTGTTGGGGCTGGTTACACACAAGGAAAAGGAACGGACACAACTGTAAGGTGAGCTGGGCCTAGCCTGATCCTCCCAGCGCAGAGGCCTGGGGTGGCAGGGTTGGAACGTGGTGGGACCTCTTTCCCTCCATCTAAGCTCCAATCTGAACCTCACCACCAGCCAGGTGCCCCGCCTGGAGTGAGGGGGTCCTGTAGCACAGTGCCACAGAACAGAGGCCTCCACAGACTGTTGCCCTCTGCAGTGAGATAAGCATCATGTGGAGAATGTAAGTCAGCACCCTTCTTCCTTCATCAAGAAGGTCTGGCTGGGAAAAATGTCAGCTGAACTAAACAGTGTGCCAGTGACGTCGTCGACTTACATTCTGGCACGGCTCCTAATCTCACTGCAGACCAATAAAATCCAGCTCACAGATTTGCTCCAGGGACCACATTTTAGCAGCACTGCTGTGGCACATGTAAGAAATGCAGGGACAAAAGTGGCAGGGCCTGTCCTAAAGAGGGGCCACCAGCTGTCCTCCTCAACCCCGCCAAGAAGTCTCAGAGAGCGGGAGGGAGAGGCCCTGCGGGTGTCAGATCTGTCCGTGCAGCGGTCTGCTGACAGGGGATGCGGGGCGCATCTAGCAGACTAGGATATTTCCTCTTGGTGACAGGGAGTGAGGAAAAGGCTGGTCAGAGGAGGAACAGCGGGATGGAAGCTTTCCTCTCCCTCGGAGACTTCTTTAGATTGTGCTGTGAAGTCTTAGCAACAGCAGCGGAATGACTTCCTGGCAGTTGTGCTGTAACCCTTACATGTTTGTGAATTTCACAGTTCTTGATGCACGTAACAGCAGAAGGCCCGTAGGCATCTTCCAGCCTTCCTGGAAAATGTGAGGGTTTGTTTCCAGGCCTCTGGGATACAGATTTTGGTTTGGCAGGATCCCAGGAAAGGCTGAGATGAGCACGTCTAAACCAATTCTTCCGCTGGTCGGGATCTTACTATTAACTGACCGGAGGCCGGAGATCCCCAGAGGCAGGAGAGAGGCTGACTCCCCTTGGTGATGGAGTGCCTCCCTGACCTCTCAATGCCAGCCTTTGAGGGGTGCGGATGCCTGAGCTTGTGTCCTGAGAACACACCAGGGACGCTGTTGGGGTTTGGGGTCCTGTTGGCAGGAGGGTCTGTGACAGGGCAGGCCAGCCTGTGGGGAGTAGGGAGCGAGAAGACAGAGGAGTCCTGGGGTTGCCCTGAGCTCCCACTTGTTCCCACGTGAGCTGGTCTTGAATGGGCGCTGGAGAGGACCATGCTGCTAGCTGCCAAGGGGCGAGGGCGAGTCCTCAGGGGCTGCCGGGGCTGGGCTCCGCCTGGGCGGGGTCGGATGCCCAAGGAGCTCAATTAACCTGATTCCCATACAGCACTGATCTCCCAGGTGCCTCTTTGTGGTGGGCTTGCAGGGTGACAAAGCTGTCAAGCCCCCTGCCTATAGCGATACTAATGACAGCTAACGCTGAGTGTTTACCGGATGCCTTGCTGATGCTCAGAGCTTGATGCGAGTTGTCGAATTTGAGCTCTCTGGCACCTCTCCGAGGAGGGGCTGAGTTATCCCCTTTGACAGTTCCACAAACTGAGACTTGGTGCCTTAGGCTGCCTGCGGCCCCCCAGCTAGTGATGGCAGAGCTGGGACTTGAGTTGCACAGTAAGGCTGAGCCACTGCTTTGACCTCGGCTGCCCATTTGCATTGCCTGGAGAGCTTTCAAAACATACCCTTGATTAGATCTTCCCCTAAACCAATAAAATCAGAATCTCTGAGGGCTAGGCCGGGTATCGCATTTGATAGCTTCACCCCAGGGCTGTGTGTGTTCAGTCGGAGTTGAGAACCTTGTCTAGAGCCCACGGGCTTAACCACTGCACCATGCTGCCCCAGCCCTGCTCATCTCCACCTCAGCCCCTAGCATAACACCTCTGAGCATTTGCTTTTTCCCGCTGGGTCGTGCTGGCCCCAGCCTGTGGCTCTCACAGAGGTGTCTGACACAGGGAGGCCCAGCACAGTCTCAGAAGAGAGGCGCCCTTCTGGCAAGGAAGAAGCAGGCACTGCTTCAAGGAGAAGGCAGGCGAGTTTGGGGAAGGGTGAGAGGTCGGAGAGGCTGTTGGGAGCTCAGCAGGGGCCCTAAGTCTTTGTTCATTCACAGGAACTCAATTATCTATGTACTGGGGAGCCACGGAGGGTTTCTGAGCACAGTAGCGACCGCATCAGAGAGCCACCCCCTTGCTGAATCCTCTGCAGTTCCTGCTACACCCCCTTGCCCCAGAGGGAGGCTGGGGAGTGGAGTTTGCTGAGGGATTCATTGAAGAATACCAGTGTGTAAACACAGCACCAGGAAGAACCCTCTTCTTGTTCTGCCCACCTCCCCGTCCACACGAGCAACGCCGGGGTCCCCCAGGCCACGTACTGGGGTGTTTCACTCCTCGGCCTATGTCCCCACGGTTTCTTCTGCCTGGAAAGCCCTTCCCTCTTCATCAGCCGTGTGAACATATTCACATTTATACCTCAAAACCTGCCCTCGAGGCTGTCATGACCCCTCCCAGCATGGAGTTAACCTTTCCTCCTCCACCCCCTAGACCGCGTAGGTACCTCTAGGGCTGCAAGGCCACCCTGCTGCTGTAGCTGTCCGCGTGCCTGGTGCCCTGAGACCAAGAGCTCCTGAGGCAGAGTGCCTAGCACATCACTGGTGCTTAAACCATCATCAGACTGAATTTCCCTCCAAGGACAGGAGCCTTGGAATAGCAGGATTTTAGGAAACGCCCCTAAACTCCTTTTAATCCTCCGGTAATCCCTTTTGTCTACACCTGCAACACTCAGCAATATTCTCGATTATCTTCACTGCCTTGGACCAAACATTTGTCTCAGAAGGTCCCTTTTGAAAGACAAAAGGATTATCTGCGGTTTTGGTATCACTCCCAGCAGTCATTTGCAACTGGGCCCAGCCCAGTTTGTGGGATGAGCTATACCAGGGCCTGGGAAAAGGAGACAGAGATGCGATAAATTCTGATGTGGATGAGAGAGCCGGGAGAGGAGAGGGCTAGGTCTGAGAGTGCAGTGTTTTTGTGAGGGGAGCGCAGTGTGTGTGAGGGTGTTACTGTGGCCAGGGTAGCATCCCGGGGGGTTTGGGGGCGGCCAGGTGGCCCGAAGGAGACGACTGGTTGTGTATGCACGGAGGAGAGAGAGGGGCTTTAGGGAGGACAAGAGCCCTCTGATGGGGAAGGGGGAGAGGGAGCCATCGAGGACTCTGGAGGGCTGGCAGCGTTCAGGTGGGCCATAGATGGGCTGGGGTTGGAGTGTGGACCGTGTGTGCATATGCACGTGTGCAAGTGTGATTCCCAATCCTCCCCCACGACTGCAGGCAGACCCAGGGTCCCAGGGCCAGCAAGAGAGGGGATTACTTTCTGGTTTAGTAGATTAAATGCTGAGGTTTCTGTGAATTAAACCCCAAAGCAGCTTTGGAATGTTTTCACTATCTCCACTGAGAAAATGAGATCTTTTTCATCTGGTAACACAGGGATAATAATACCCAGATCCCTAGGCTGCAGTGGGGATTAAATGAGATCCTGTACGTCAAAGCCCGGCCTGTGCCCGGGACGCAGCGAGGCCCCAGTAAGCGGTGGTTCTCCAGCAAACAGAGGCTTGGGGGCTGGTTAGGGGCAAGCCTGAAGTAAGAGAGCTTTATTCCCTGAAGGGAGCAGCCAGCATCCTTTTCCTTGGTGTCTTTTGGTCTTTGAGCTTCCAGTCCCGGGGGCTCAGCCCAGGGTCCATTCCCAGCCTGCCCCCGTCCTGGTCTGAGACCCGAGCAAGTTCTTTCATCTCTCTGAGCCTCGGTTGCCTAATAATATTAGGACTTATCTTATAGGGTTGTGGAAGGATTTGATGATCTCATCTGCCCCTTACTCAGCCCCCAGCCTCCATCCTTGACCTCCTCCAGACAGTTCTCCAAAGAGCAGCCAGATAAGCCCTTTAAAACCGAAGTCAGAACTTGTTTTCCCGAGCACACAACTCAAAGTGCTTAGAGTAAAATCTGAAGCCCTCATCTGGGCTGGCAGGCCCTACACCCTCCACTCCTTCTCATCTCCAGTTAGATTCCTCTCATGGACTTTGCCAGCAGCCAGCTTCCTTGCCATTCCTAAACATATCAGGCCCCTGCCTCAGGACCTTTGTACCTGCTATTGCCTGAATGCCTTTCCCCCAGGTAATGATGCCTGTGAAGCATCATTCCTGCCACACGGTGGGCACGCAGAATTATTTGCAATGGAATGAAATGACCTTGAATCTGTAGCTCCAGGACCCAGTTCTTGCCCTGTTGTCAACTGACTGTGCAGCCTCCAGCAATTCACTTAACCTCTCTGGGCCCCTGGGAGAGCATTGGGCAAAGGGGATACCAGCTTCTGCCCTGGCTGAGAGAGACCGGGGTCATGGAAGGGTCAAGTTGATAAGCATATAGTTTGCCAAGCAAAAGAAGCCCCAGGAATATAAGATAGAGGCCCGTTTTCTCTGAAAAAGCCAATGTCTCTAATTTCTCAATATGCTGCCAGCCGGGCTGTGTCAGGTGGTCGTGTGTAAGGAGAAAAATCCCTTTGACTGAAACGGCGCTGTTTTACTGAGGCCACTTGGTTTTGCTTTCAAATAATTTCTTCAGGGCTCCCAAGTGCCCCCTCGTTCTTACTCATTAGCAGTCCACAGAACTTGAAGGGAGACTCTAATTAGGGAGACTTTCGTATCATTTACGAGGGAAAGAACAAAGCGGGGGCTGCCTTATGGGCCAGAGAGAAGCTTCTGAATCTACATGAAGGTCCTTTGGCTCCAGGCCTCCGACTTGAGCTCAGGGGCAAAAACTAAAGCCACAGGTCAGGAGGTGGCTCTGCCATTTGGAATAGGCAATCATGATTTTATTTTAATATAAATTCTGGAAAAGTACACAGGTCTGGGGCATCCGGGGTGCCGGGGGATAGGTCTGACTCTTGCTTGTCAAAGAAGTGCAATTATTGACTCTGCTGTTAATGAGGAATGTGGAGTTTACAGGCTCAGGGCAAAGGAAGAGCAGTAGGGACAGTCTGAACTGGCAGAGAAGAATCCAGACTTGGCTCTGCTGTACCCTAACTCTGAGACCCCATCAGGAAGGGGGCAGGCCCCCTCTCAGCCCCTCAGAAATCTGTGATGGTGAAAAGTGCTTAGACTCTTGTGCTAGTGTTAGCTCAGTGTGTCAGCAGTGGAGGAAGGTTGTCTAGAGTACTGATGTCTTGGGTCATATCAACATAGGTCTAGTATGCAGAATGAGGGAGGTGTTAGTCTTGCCAACCTCCATATTGATCAGCTCCAATGAAATCGGGATGTTTGAATGTGGTCCCCATAATTGAGCAGGAATATAAACAAAATGGTCATTATGGGGAGAAGATGGTAGGTTGGTAGGATTATTATTATTTTTTTGTGTATGAAGAAGATTAGCCCTGAGCTAACATCTGCTGCCAATCCTCCTCTTTTTTTTTTGGCTGAGGAAAATTGGCCCTGGGCTAACATCCCAGGGCCAACATGCCCATCTTCCACTACTCTATATGAGACTCTGCCACAGCATGGCTTGACAAGCAGTGTGTCAGTGCACCCCCAGGATCCGAACCTGAGAACCCCGGGCCGCTGCGGAGGGGCACATGCACTTAACTGCTACGCCACTGGGCGGGCCCCTGGTATGATTATTTTTTTAAACCACTAATTAATTAATGGTTCAGCCGTGGAACTAAGAAAGGGGGACAGAATCTTTCTGAAAATGAGAGCTGTTAGCCAAATGGCTATGAGCATGACTTTGGAGTTAAGGGGATCTGAGAGGGAATCCTGGCTCCATGTTGCTAGCTGTGTGGCCTTGAGCAAATACTTTCCTCTTTCCCTCTGAGCCTCATAAAGGAGGATCAGAACGTGTCTATCCCATAGGGTTTTTGCAAGGGTTCACCTCTCACATAAAATGCTTAGCATGTAGCATGCGCTCAACACACAGCAGCAATTATAAGTATGATTATGCTCACTCTGAGAGAGAGGGAGACATCTTTGGAAGTGTTCCAGGAGTGGGATTCTGGAAGGGACTCCGGCCTGAGAAGGCAGTGTGCTAGATGGCAATGGCACGAGGCAGGGGCGGGGAGGTGAGTCCTGGTCCGCGTGGGCAGCAGACACAGGCTGCTCTGCGTCCTCTCCTTGATTTTCTGACTCTGCTGGGAGGATGCTTGTGTGACGCTTGTGTGGGATGTTGTCCCGGGGGTGGGGAGGCCTTCCTAGGATCCTTTAGCCTGAGTTGGGTTGGATGTGGGAAGCATGGGCTTGAAGGGCATTTGGGAATGCCGTGGATGATGCCAACCCAGAACAAGACCACCTAGGGGCTGCTGGCTCCAATCCTAGAAGCAAAGCACTCTGGGTCTCAGCCTCTCCTGTGTCTGCTTTGGTCTGATCTGGACCACCAGCCCGGCCCAGGCAGCTCCATCTGGCGCCATCGGGACGCTGGAGAAGATGTGCTCCTGGACCCCACCTGCACCTGTTAGTAGGAAGCTGAGTCCAGAAGGGGACTGGGCTGTGGTTTCAGCCAATGCAGTGACAGGGATGTGAGGGGTCAGGCCTTGGGTATCTGAAGCCCCTGTGTGGTAATCCTGTCTTTGCACCCCCCCACCCTTGGCATTCCCCAGGGGGTTGGAACCCGCAGCCCCTGGGTGGTCTTGTTCTGGATCGGCATCCTCATCCTTCCCAAACTGGGTCCTGGGCCTGGAGGTCAGTGATCGAAGGTGGTCAGGGAAGGGCACAACGTGTTAGGCATCAGACACGTGTTATCTCATCAGCTTATGAGGTAGGTATTCTCGCCTCCATTGGACTGATGAAGAAAATGCAGCTCAGAGAGGCGGCCCCAGGTCACATAGGGAGGGAGTAATGAAACTAATTTTTGGACCCGAGTCTTTGTGAGTTCAGAGTCTGTGCTCTTTCCGCCAAGACTGGTCTTGCTCTGAAGGAGATTCCCGGTGGGAAGGAGAATGGTCGGGCATCTGCCCAAGGTCTGGGTTTGAGAAACGGGACAGGAAATCGCCCCTCGAGAATGCGAATCGAGGTTACTGAGTGAGGTGTTAGAGCCTATTCCTGCCCCCCCTTGATTCAGCAAGGCTGGTGTGGAAGTCAGGTTTCTTTTGCAGGGGATCCTGCAGGGGGGTCGGCTGTGAGGAGAGCTTGGGGGAGCAAAACAGTGGCTGCCTCCCATCGGTGGATTGCTTCTGTAGTGGCGAGAAGGCCACAGCCCCAACTTGGCTGCGGCAGCACAGGTGGCCCAGATTGGGAGTCACAGCGAGACACTGTCACTGGCTCTCCACTGACTTTCCCTGTGGCCTGGGGCACACCACACCACCCCCAGGGGTGTATCTTATGTTCTGTACCAGGGCCTCCCAAACTTAAGAGTGTGTGGGAGTCATCTGGGGGCTTGTTAAAAGTGAGATTCTGTTTGAAGGAGCCTGCAGAGGGGCCTGAGAATCTGCATTTCTAACCAGCTCCCAGGTGAGCCTGATGCTGCCGTCCGGGGACCACAGTGAGTAATCCTGTTCTCGTCCTCTGGACTCTGAGCCACACTGTGTAGACAGCACCAGGAACCTGGCATTGCCAGGAGGGAATGGAACCAAGGTACATTAATTCCCCTGTGTAGAGCCCAGGTGTTAACAGACCGGGCTTGTGCCACAGGACGTGTCTACCTGGCCTCTCGAAGCTTTCTTCAGGAAGTCTTTTGTGACCCGCTTCCCACTCTCAACTCTTTTAGGAGCAAAGTGGTTAGAAGATGGACCCTGGAGCTAGATGCTCTGGGTTCAAACCCTGGCTCTGCCTGTGTGAGCTTGGGCAAGTTACTTAACCTCTCTGTGCCTTGGTTTCATCATCTGTAAATTGGGGATAACAATACCTATTTCACAGGGTTGAGGATTAAAGGAGTTAGGATTTATAAAGCTCTTAGGGTGAGCTCAGTGTAAATGTTAGTTCTCCCCTCTTCATTATTTCTGTCACCATCGCCATCTCTTTCCTCTCCGCCTTCCTCCAGGCTGTCTTGTTCCTCTCTGATCCCAGTGCCCAGCACAGAGAAGTTGCTCAGAAGTCAAGGGGGGAGCCTCTGCTGGGCCGGGCAGAGCAGGGCAGCCTCTCACAGGATGTAGATTTATGGCCCAGAGGCCAACATTAGGGCCCACTGAGGGATTCTGCTGGGATTACGGGCTCCTCCCAGCAGCCCCGACCTTTTCTTGTCTTATCTGGGAGCTGACAGAAAACAGAGGGTGTCCCAGTTCCAGCCCGACTCTGCTCGGGGGCCGGCCACGGCCAAAGCCTTTGTGTTCGAGACCTCTGCCTGTCCCCCGGGCTTTGCTCTGAGGACAGCCTCTCCCATACACTGAGCCTGGTGACGGGGGATCCAGGCTGGGGTGGGGGTGCGCTTCAAAGCTGCCAGGACAGGCACCCAACTATGTCTGTTTCATCAGCAACTCCTCCGTCTCCTTGTCAAATACTGGGGATGCCGTGGCCCGCCGGGGGCTCCGGGCCTGTGCCATGCTTTGACAGAACGCAGTCCTCTCTTCAGATCTCTGGCTAAGAAGAAAAATGCGCGCACACGGAACAAAAGCCCTGCTGCCTAACGTGAAATACTGCTTCCTAATCCCGAGTGCGGCCAAGTGCGCTGTTAAGATATTTAGAAGGCCCTTAAATTATTTCCACTTTAAAAATGTTTCTATGTCTCCCATTTTGTTCACTTGGTTGGCTAAGGTGTAATTGCTCTCCTGGCCTGGACTTCGCTTCCTCACCAGTGGGGACCCTGGTTTTGTGTCTTGATATTAAGAACAGATACCGAGAGCTGAATGGGGCATTGTTTCCTGGCCAGATCAGTAGCTGCTTTTAGGGAGCGAGCGAGCAGTCAGGATTGGCAGCCCGACCTAGACCATGCTGTGGCTTGCTTTGATTACTTGGTTCCATCCAGCTCAAATCAGGAACGGATCACACAGTCCAGGTTTTCATTTGCTCTCCCTCCCCCTATCCATTTTCCACAGCTGCAGGTTCAAGGAGTGGGTCTGGGCGTTGGCAGCCTGCGTTGATTTTTAAAGAGACTGTGAGTTGGGGGGCTAGGCTGGAGGGGCTGGAGGATGCCACCCAGGTGCCCCTCTTCAGACCTTTGAGCCAAAGCAGAGGCCTGGAATCTAAGTCTCTTCTGCTGGTATATTCCCTTGCTTGTGACGTAAGGGTTCTAGAAACTTCCCTCAAACTGTGAACAACGAGGAACACCCATTCTTTCCCCAGAACACAGAAATCACTTGAAATTTTGCTCTTTTCTCATTTTAACCAGTTAGGTCTAAATACAGAACCACAGAATCTCATTTTAAAAGGATTTAGGAAAACGTTCTACTGCTTACTTAAAAACTTTGACTGTAAGTCTTCATTACCCCCCGGTCCCCCACCGCCTGTCTCCCTCTGCTCATCATAATGTTTGGCATAAACACCAAAAGCCCAAATAGAACTCTTTGAGCGGTGGGACCCAGCTAAAGAACAATGACGGGATGTTGGCTTGCAAAGTGTCAGCATTTGCCAAATAAGTTTATCCTTTATTTATTATTTTCATTGTGGCTTCAAACACGCAGCCCTCAAGGCCAAGTCTCTAAACCAAAACGTCTGGCAGGCCAGCCTCCGCCCGAGTCCACAACGGACTCGAAGAGTTCCCCTCCGCTCCTCGCCAGTGGCTGGGGCCGAAGATAGTATGTTTTGAATTTACTGAGAGATCTACTGCTTTGGGCTCAGTTTTAGTACTTTTAAAAAGCAATCAATAATGGCCAGTTTGTAATAAGAAAAATTTATGAACTGACAGGCAAAATGTAATTACAGAGGGGATTCCTCGCAAGAAAAAAGAGGTGATGTTAACAGACAGCCCGACAATCTGTTTGCACTCATTTTCATTCATATAAATGATGAAGTGCTTCTGGGTTGAAGCAGCTTCTCCCAAGGCTTCCCGGGAGCCTGGAAAAGTCGCTGCCAAAGTTTTCGCTAACGAAGGGCAATGAGTCTTCGCATTAACTTCTCATTGTTACCCACAAAATGCGTTTTTCACGGTGTTACTTTTATGACTGCGACTGTTCCGCAGCGGCGGTATCTACACCTCATCTTGTTGGTCCCTGACGAGGCCCGGCGTGCTTGCGAGCTTTCTGGAAACGGGGCAGTGCTGCAGGCACCTCGGGAGAATTCGGTTCCTTCCACCCCTCGCTCTCTATTGCTGCTTTCTCTTTTCAAGCACCGCTGCAGAGGAGAGACGTGGACTTCCTGATGTAAAGGGAGCCTTGAGAAAGGGAAAGCAGAGGTTCCTGGGAAAACAGGAGAAGTTGTCCCCAAATTGCCTGATCCTGATCACATAGAGCTTCAAGTGTGGGACATTTAACATAATAGATCTCAACAAATACTTGATAAATAATAATGAGGAGCTCTGACACCTACACATCACTTTCAATTCATGAAGTACTTTTTTTTTTTTTTTTTTAAAGATTTTATTTATTTATTTTTTCCCCCCAAGGCCCCAGTAGATAGTTGTATGTCATACAACGCTGCACATCCTTCTAGTTGCTGTATGTGGGACGCGGCCTCAGCATGGCCAGAGAAGCAGCACGTCGGTGCGAGCCCGGGATCCGAACCCGGGTCGCCAGCAGTGGAGCGCGCTCACTTAACCACCAAGCCACGGGGCCGGCCCCATGAAGTACTTTTGATACCAATGTCCATTTTGACCCTCACAGCAATCTGAAGGGACGTTTATTATTATACCCATTTTACAGATGAGGAAATTCAGGCTCAGTGAAATTACTTGACTTGCCCACCATCACACAGCTTATTAGTACTTGAACCAGGATTTGAACCCACATTTCTCTATCTCCAAAGGCTATGCTCTTTTGAACATACAGAGAATAGAAAGACCAGTTCTTTTAGGAAAAATGAGGAACGGGACAGACATTCTTGTCAAAGAAATACAGTCCAATGAAATTGTATTTAGTTTCGTTAACTTTTAAAGTGAGACCAAGGTTGCCAGAGGTGAGAACTCTGTACCGTTTTGCATTTGTGGAGTGCGATGGTTTTCCAGGTGTTTCTGCATCTTGAGTTCAGGTCCTCGGCAGCTCACCGCAGCTCTGTGGGGGAGGCGGGGAACTTCACTGTCCCCAGTTGTGGAGGAGAAGAGCGAAGCTGGGAGAGGCCCTGGGTCAGAGAGGGCACTCCTGGGAGTCCGGAAGCTCCTGACCACGTCCCCACAGCTCATTGACATCCAAAGGGATTCTTTCTATTGCTTTTACAGAAAAACCTCAGTGTACCGGAAACAACAGAGCGGATCCCTTAGTGATTTGCTTTTTTTCTCCATGCTTACCTTTCGGTTGAAAGTCAGTGATCACAAATCAAGTTGAGATCCTGGAGTCAGTTGAAATAAGCAGCATTCATAAAACGAGCAGGAACTGGAAAGAGTCACCCTGGAGAGGTGCTGGGGTCGGCGTGCCCTACTGCAGCCCGACCCCATCCTGATGTTTAGTCCCAGCCCTGATGCCGTGGCCCTGGCCATGCTGAGTCACGGAAGTGGATGGTCTTGTTTCACAGAGATTTTCAGTAATGAAGGTGGAAACGGAAGGGGTCTGAGCCTCCAGTTACCAGAGGCTCCAAATGTACAACCTGGTGCATTTCTCTGGGCACAGCTGCTGGTTGCAGGTTTGGGGGTGTTTGGCTCTGTGCTGCCTCTCGGGGCACAGTAGTGAGTGATGAGTGTGGCCAGAAACAGGTGTGGCTATGGGGGAGGATGTCAGGATTACCCAGTCAGCCTTATCAGGTAGGAATCTGGTTTTTGGATCTCCATCTCTATGTCTTATTAGTTGCTATAATAAAGCTGCAAACCCTCTAACTTAGTGGTTTAAAACCCCACTTTCTTCTTACTCCTGTCTGTGGGGCATCTGGGTGTTGGCTAATCTAGTTGGCATTGGCCCCAGGGCTGTGGCTTGGGTTCAGGTCAGCTCCCTGTATCTTTCCTTCCTCCGGGGCCAGTGGACCACCCGGGGCAAGAGCCGGGGCGATGGCAGAAGGGCAAGAGCCCAGCCAAACTGCCCAGCACGTGAAGGCCTCTTCTTGTGTCACGTTTGCAGACATTCCAGTGGCCAGAGCCAGTCATGTGGCCAAGCCCGACCTCAGTGGACCTGAGACATCTGCTCTGCCCGCTCCAGGAAGCTGAGAGGAGAGTGAATATTACAGAATTATCCAAACTCTCACACCATCTGCCTGACTCCAGCATCCTATTTCTTAATTGACTCTAACTCAGAGGGAGGAAAGAGATGTGACTGACAGTTATAGAAATTCCCCTCAACGCCCTACATGGGAGACAGTGAGCCATGGGAGCCAAAGGAGAAGAGGACTCAGGGAGGGGAGATGGGGCAGGTGTGGCTGCCTCCCCCTGAGGGGCCGAGCCTGTAGATCTGAGGACCAGCAGACCCTGGGGAGCTGCTTGAGCAGCCGCAGGACAGGAGGACAGGACAGTGATGAAAACAGAAGCACAGAGCCTGACTGAACCGCTTCAGATCCCTGCTTCTCTACAATAGATTCGCTGAGTGTGCTACTTACCTCTCCGTGCCTCAGTCTCCTCATCTGTAGAAGGAGGCTAGTACTGTACACCTCAAGGGAGCAGAGAGCAAACTCCTGCTGGAGGAGTTTGGCTCTGACGGGAAGGAGGGAAGTGCACTAATATTTGAGGCGGTTTGAGTTTCTTTAAGGACGGAGCACTAGGGTAAGTTTGTAAGTAAAACAGAAGGATGCCGTGAGAGAGGTTGGATGGGGATGGTTTCTCTGTCAGCTATTCAGAGGAACCCCCAATTCCTTCATTCCTTGAACACGTGTTTACTGAGCTACTAGTATGTGCAGGGCACCAGTCTCAGTGCTGGGACTATATTGATGAATAAAGCAGATGAAAATCTCTGCCCTCATGGTGGGCTGGGGCTGATATTTATTAAGCATTTACTATATTCCAGGCACTGTGTTGGTCTGGACATCCACCATGGCAAGATGGTTACTATTATGTCTGATTCGAGGATGAGAAGACTGGGACTCAGGGAGAGTAAATGACTTCCTGGTGGCCATGGCACCTGGGGAGAGACACAGCAATACTGTTTGATCCCACAACCTTTATACTCTGTCACATCCCCAGGCACCAAGATGGCAGTTCACAAGCAAGCCTCTGAGACTCTTGGAGAAAGGAAGGAGCCTAGAAGAGAGGATTGGCAACAGCATGTTAAGGTGATTTCCAAAGATGAGAGATAGGGCGGGGCTGCAGGCTGATATGAGCAGAGGCTCTGGGCTGCGGGTT
This sequence comes from Ceratotherium simum simum, assembly GCF_057802395.1. NCBI lineage: Eukaryota > Metazoa > Chordata > Mammalia > Perissodactyla > Rhinocerotidae > Ceratotherium > Ceratotherium simum. The sequence goes on from NC_141906.1 coordinate 14,348,066, forward strand.
CCCGGGCGGGTGTTGGAGCAGGGGTGAGAGTCCTGGCTGCAGGGACAGTGCCTCCCAGCCTGTGCAGGGTGGCAGAGGAGCCCAGTAGCCCTTTTTTAAGAGTGAGGAGCAGAGATGGCTCCAGGGGGATCACTGTGAGCTGCTTTACCATTACAGCCCAGCCAGCTCTCATCACAAGTGTCAAATGCTCAAAGATAATGGACAAGGCCTGCCTGAAATCAAAAAGAAATCTGGAACAGATGTTAGGAAACCCTTTTTTTACTTGAATGTGAGGATAAGCCTAGCAATTATGGGCAGGACTCTGGCCCATATCAGAAACAATCAGCTGCTGGCCTGAGGCTGGATGGAGGGCCCAGCTTCCTTCTACTTCCTTCCTAGTTCAAACTAGACGGGCCTCTAAGGCCTAGGCGTGGCCTTCCCAGTGGGTGGATGGGCTCCATACCCCCATTCAGTCTGGACTTCCAGGCTCTCTGCTCTGCTCCTCCTGACCCAGTGTCTTTTTCTTTTCCTGAACTTTTCTCTTGAATCCCCCCTGCTACTAATCGTGCAAGGTTGGTAGAGACACACACACACTCTGACACACACCAGACACATCTAACTTCCAATCTTCAGACTGCCTCAGGGTTCATAAGGGGGTCATTCCCAACCATATAGGGCCAGCCAGAGACTTATAATCCTCCACTTTATCAAGGCCCCTCAAAGAATCTTTCTGTGGAATTTATTCAGTCAGTCCAACTGAATAGGCTTTTGGCTGAAGTTCTGCTTTGGAAGTTCCATGAGTGTTGGGCTCAAGGAGACCATTAGTTGAGCACCTACTCTGCGCCAGATACTCTGCAAGCATGTTCGAACGTTGTTCAGGGTCTCTCCAGCCTGCAGGCTAGGTGGGGATTTCTGTGGTGGTCGTATCTCATGTTTCATTGGCTCCTGCCCCATCTTGTGGAACTCCCTGGTCCTGTTTGGAGGTCCTCAGGATGGTCACTCAGCAGCTCCCAAACCAGTGGGTTGGTTATTATTGTCATGAGGCCTGTGTTAGAGTCGTCCTCTTCTGCCATCCTGCCCACGGCAGTTGTTAGAGCTCTGACATCAGTGCCTAGGGCCAGGTCCCCAAATGCTCCTCAGTCTGCCACACTTCAGAGTCTGCAACCTGACTGTACTCCACATAGAAGGACTTCCCTTCCTCCTCCCTCCTCTCCCATCCATGTGGCTTGGGTCCTAGACTTGGTTATGGACCATGTTTCATCAAATGCTTCTGGAAATCCATTCCTTCCTCTTCTGCCTGCAGCTCTCTCCCCATGGGGCTTATGCTAGGTTCCTTTAGCTAGATAGGGTGACCAAGATCCCAGACAGATGTCATCTTGTCATCCCCTTCCATGTTTTCTCCCCTACCTTCCTCCTGCTTACATTCCCCTTCTCTCCAAAGGGAAAGAGCAGCCTGTGTTCCCTGCCCCACACCACTGGACACGCCAAGACGTGTCTGACTGAAAGTCCTGGTGGTACACATCACTTAATCTCAGGATAGATTCCACTGACTCCTCACAACCATCCTGTGAGGAGGGTGACCATATAATTTTATGGTCCAAATCTAGACCTGGTTTTTCCATGGGTCCCTATGTGGCCTTGGGCAAATGGGTTCTCCTTTATTGTCTTCTGAGTTCCTACCCATGAACTGGAGGTAGCAGGAAGATGGCTCTCCAAATTCCCTTCCTGCTCTAACAAGAGTTATGCCTAGTTCAAGGACAGGCTGTGAAGAGCTTCTTGGCAGTTTCCTTCCCCACCCAGCACCAGGCCGTGAACTCCTTGAACATCATCAATGTGTACATTCAGTGCTTGAAGCACTGAGTCAACTCAATCTCTCTCTCAGCCCCAGTGGCCAGTTCAAGAGCCCTGGTGTTCTCTGCCTTCACCTACATCTTCACCTTGGCTTTACTTAATGAACAGGCCCCCCGGTACCTGCCGGACCTCCTCTCTACTGCTCTGCCCCTCGCTCTCTACACTTCTTCCACACTGGTCTCTGGGTTCTTCCTTAATACACTAGACAAGCTCCAGCCTCAGGGCTATCCCCTCTCCCTGAGACACTCGTACCCCAGAGACCTGCAGGGCTTGACCCCTCATCCTTCAGGTCATTGCTCAAATGTTACCTTCTCAGCAAGGCCTTCTCTGAACACCCTGTTTTTCTTTTTTCTTTCTTTCTTCTTCTTTTTTTTTTTTTGTGAGGAAGATTAGCCCTGAGCTAACATCCATTGCCAATCCTCCTCTTTTTGCTGAGAAAGACTGGCCCGGGGCTAACATCCGTGCCCATCTTCCTCTACTTTATATGGGATGCCGCCACAGCACGGCTTGATGAGCGATGTGTCAGTCCGCACCTGGGATCTGAAGCTGCGAACCCAGGGCCACCGAAGTGGAGCACGTGAACTTAACCACTGCGCCACTCGGCTGGCCCCTGAACACCCTCTTTGAAAGTACCCTGTATACCATCACTCGTATCCCCTTTCCTGGCCTTATTTTCCACACAGCGCTTATTACCATCTGTCATGCTACATATTTTACCTATATTTGTGAAATTTATTTTCTTTCTCTGCACATTGGGGTGTGAGCTCCAGAAAAGCAGGGGATTTAGTCATTTTTGTTTAGTTTTGTGCCCCTAGCATCTACAACCTGGGCTAAGACATCACCCAACTCCAGGAGGCACCCTTCACATAGAATACAATGTAGAATATGATGTGATGGCTCTCCCTGAAACAGTGCCTGGCACATAGTTGGCACTTAGTAGATTTTTGTGGCATGAATAAGCTGTCTATTCTTGGCACAATTAAATCTCTTGGAAGTAGGATGTACTGCCCATACTTGAGCTTCCCATTCAAAGGCAATAGAGGCATGAAATAGGATGATACAGCCTTAGGGATTTAAATAGAAATTTTTTTCCCCAAAGATTCAGGCCAGTCTCTTGCTCCTTCTTTATCCTTACCTCTGAACCAAGAGATTTAATAATCAGGGCGTTGGAGGGATCGCCTGGAGGCCTATGAGACTGATAGTTAACACAGAGATTCAAGTTTGGTCATTAAGTCATCATGGGAAGACAATTCTCATGGGTCTCTTGCATTGATGAATATCTTGCGAGCAGAGACACTGACTGCCTTTATTTCAGCCTGTCTTTTCAAGGATTTGTACAGCTGACAGCCTTGGTGGACAGAGATAATGCCTCCTCCTGGAACAAAGCTCAGGCAGGATAACAGTCCATTATAAAAGATTCAGGTTCCCTAAACTGAAGCTGCTCTCCTATGGCGCACTCCAGTTGGTGTCATCTGGCCCACTATGCATCACTTCGTCAGAACCGGGGCTCAGGAAAACAGCACAAATGCTCATACTCTGGCTGCTCTGTTGGAATCTCTTCTCTTCTGTCGGCATCCATGGAACAATGGCAGCCTAACTCCTGAGTTGTTAGCTCACAAGTAGGATAAAATCCAAGACCCTTCATAGTTCTCACCACTCATTCATTCTTTTACCCATTTAACATTTTAAACATCTTTTATTGAGTTAATTACAAAAAAAAAATGCCTGTTTGCTGTGAAAATTTTAAACAATACAGAAGTGTAAAAAATTTTAAAAGGCAAAAACCTCCTTTTCCCATTCCTTCTTCTCATAGATAGCATCTGTCAGTAGTTGGTGTGTGTATGTCTTTCCAAACTCTTGTGCGTACATACACAATCTCCCTCTCTCACATGCGTGCTGGCTCTTTTTCTCTCTCAGATTCACATTCACACTCACTGATTTAATTTGGATTTTTTAATTAAGAAAATAGGCACTTGAAAGGCTGTTATGGGCACCCCTCTATGTTAGTGCCCACAGATCTACCCCCTTCCTTTGAACAACGGCGTATTCCTCTACCCTGTGGGTCTGCACAGGTAAGTGGCTTCCACGGACTGAGTTCCTGTACAAAGCACTGGAGGTACACGAGGTGGAAGAGGTTCAAACCAGCCGTTTTGGTCCAGGCATTTTGAATATAAATATTAAATCAGAATTACGCTAACGCTAATGAATTTCTATTGTGAAAATATTTTATGGCACCAAAAGGCCCTAGGCCAATTCAAATCCTTGATGTTTTTGTAGTTAAACTATGAATTAAACCATCTCCATTTTTTAGCCTTAATTGTAGATTACTAAATAATGCTTATTTTTATTAGTTCTTTTTCCACAAAAACTTTGCAATAGAGATCTGGTTTATAGATCAGTTTCTGATCCATATCAAGTTATACTGATTATAGATTTGGCTTTGGTGAGTTTTCTTTTCTAGCCATTAATTCTATCAAGTTCAATTTTCCTGGGTCAAATTGTGTATATTTACATGTTACCATTTCTATTTGTATCCACTGTCCATTTTATTTTGTGTTATTTATTTTTACAGAGAATATTTATTAAGACTTGGATAAAAGACTTCATCATCATTACTCACAGCAAATCCTAGAGAAAGTCGTGAGCAATTCCCCTTGGGGTTCCAGAAGGGCTTTCTTGCGCTGGACTGGTCTGTTGTATGGCTGGTTCATATTGCTTCTCTGTTATCCATCCCTGCCTATGGAGTTCTCACTGTGCCCTTGGCTAGGTCAACAGCAAAAAGAGGAGACAATGTGTGAAATCAAATATCCTCGGGGCCAAAATGGCAGGGCCCAAACATCCTGCTTTTGGTAGATGAATATAAGACATAATTCCTGCTCTCTAGGTGCGGAGGAACAGGACGGACATACAAAAGAGCAATGAATCGCCTGAGCTAAGGGCTAACAGAATGGAACTCAGCGCTCTGGGAGCGTAGAGGAAGATTCACTACCCCTTCTTGAAGAAGTTAAGAAAAGAACAATGACCATGTTCACCAGCCCACCCTAACATGGAAATGTGATTTCACAAAGTGTTTCAGGAAAGAGGCTGAAATACAGATTAGGGGAAAAAAGCTTTTTTAGTTAGCTTTCAGTAAGCTAGAACTTTCCCGTTACCTATAATCCTCCCTCCCTTCCCCCTTGCTGTTTCCTGAACACTCTGGTTAATCAAGGTTGAACTGTACCTCCTAGGGGGTCCAAGAGAAGTGCCCTTGAGCTTACTGAACATTTGGCTTCAGGGACAGGAAGACACTTACACGTGGCCCTGTCTCTTAGACACAACAGGCTAAGTCATCTTTCTTTGTCTCTTTTTCTAAATTGAGTATCTATTAACACAAAACCATGCCCAGTGCTAGGGCACAGAGGGCTGGACAGGAGAGGTCTGCGTGCTGCGGAGAAAGCTTTCGAGGCCATTATCTCCTGGGGCACAGCAGGAGCCAAAGTGGGTGTCATTAGAGGCCTCTAAAGGGCTGGTCTGCATCCCGCCAGAGACACAAAAAAGGGTTAATTACAAAGAAGAGCTGGCTGGACAAAGGACCAAAGACAAGAAATTGTAAAATGTAGAAAAAAAGAAAAAGTGAAGAGAAGATAACTTGGGACCAGATGGCAGTTCCCTAAACAATAAGCACAGTGGGAAGTTTCTGGGCCTCTCTGTAACTGTGGCAGCCATGAGGGAAAAGGAGCTTTTAGAACACCATTAAGATAGGAATCTGCAAACCGTGGCTGGTCCTAAATCCTGCAGAGCCAGGACTGGAAAGAAAGGGGTCCCCCCTGACTTCCAGCAGGGTTCTTTCTGTACACCCCACAGTCTCCCGTATCTCTTTAGATATGTAAGGAAAATACGGTAAGTTTCTCCGCTTTTGAAATCAGCCAACTTAATAGAGTAATTAACTTCATTGCCTCTCGTGGCTTGCTTATATGTGACATTTGTAATAGGAACCTCTTAGCAACTACTTCATAGGTGTGCCAGGACAGACCAAGCAGAGGGCACAGCTTAAACCTGCAGACTGAGTTAGGTACCAGGACTCAGGCCCAGCGTGAACCCATCACTGGCCCTTGTGCTATGAGCAAATCTAAGACAGACTATTGAAATCAAAAAAGACTTGGATTTAAATCTCAGCTGTGCCACTTATTAACTGTGAGAACTTGGGTAGTCACGTCACCTCACAGGGCCTCCATTCTCTTCTCTGTAAAATGGGTACAATATTACCTGTCACAAAGGGCCAGTGGGATGATACATTGAAATGGCTCCACGTCTAGGACTCCTTTCACTACCTCACGGCTATCTTCGCCTGCTTTCAGTGGCCCCATGGCATTCATTGTATTAAGGGAGCTCATTAAAAATGGTGATGATGGGGCCGGCCCTGTGGCTTGGTGGTTAAGTGCGTGCGCTGCGATGCTGGTGGCCCGGGTTCGGATCCCGGGTGCGCATCGAGGCACCACTTCTCCGTTCATCCTGAGGCCGAGTCCCGCATACAGCAACTAGAAGGATGTGCAGCTACGACATACAACTATCCACTGGGGCTTTGGGGGGAAAAATAAAATAAATAAAATCTTTAAAAAAAAAAAAAAAATGGTGATGATGGTGTCCTCCGTAGGAAAGGTGATGACAAGGATGGGAGAACAACCTCAAGCTTAGATTTAGCCCCCAAAAGTAAGATATCAAATGACAGGGAATTTGACAATCCAGGTAGATGGAGACACTCCTCAGACACTGTGGGTTTATTAAACCAGGAGGTTTTAGAGTGAACTCCCTCGCCCAAGTATCTGATGGATGTGACTGTTCATATTCACATGGATTATTGAATATATAGGCGCACGCCTCTCTCTGTGAAATTTCTCATGGATTGGTCAGATAGTTAATCTCATGACATATGTCATTTACCAACACTCCTAGGAAATTTGAAATATAAATAAACACTTTTACCAGAAGTTATATTAGATTTAATATTTGATTAAGAGGTTAATAGATATCTAACATTACATGGCTAGTGTAGAGAGAAACCTTGAGAATTCCTGGGTGACTTCAGTCTGCAAAATTTGTTTGCAAATAATGGCATTTTCTTTCTTTTCCTAAGGGCATTCAAGCACACAAGACACCTTTACTCTTTCCGCCATCCTGGACATCCACTGCAGGCTCTGAGTTTCCAAAGAGGCCAGGGAGCTCGTGTTAGCTCTCCCTGAGTCAGCCCCTCTCCTGTGAGCCAGCCCCTCCCACCACATCCGTGATATCTTGTGATGTCCTCAAGTCTGACCGGTTGCCTGTTGTATGGGTTGAATGGTGACTCCCCAAAGATATGTTCACCCAGAACCTGTGAATGGGAACTTGTTTGCAAAACAAGTCTTTTCAGATGGAATTAAGTTAAAAAATCTCAAGATGAGATCATCCTGTGTTATCTCAGTGGACGCTAAATCCAATGACAAGTGTCCTTACAAGAGACAGAAGAGAAGACACAGCCAGAAAAGAGGGGACAGCACATGAAGACAGAGACAGAGTTTGGATCAATGCGGCCACAAGAACACAGAGAACCACCAAAGCTGGAAGAGGCACAGAGGGATTCTCTCCTAGAGCTTTCAGAGGGAGTGTGGCCCTGCTGACACCTTGATTTTGGACTTCTAGCCTCCAGAACTGTGAGAATAAATTTCTGTTGTTTCAAGCCCCCCAGTTTGTGATAATTTGTTATGGCAGTCATAGGAAACAGATATACCAGTCCAGCCTGCTTCCTGCCAGGCACTGAGCTCTCCCAGCCCCTTCTCCAATATGGCTTGGGGAGGGTAATTTGTGTGCACACTGGGGTTGCCATCCTGTCTCTTTTCCACTTACTTTCAATTTTCCTGTTTAACTCAGAAAGTTATTCCTCTCCCAATGTTCTATCTGCTCACCCGGTTCTCCAAGTCCACACTTTTCTCTGTTATATCCCTACGTTCCAGCTTTATTTGGTTTACTTCATTTTTTAATATTCAGAGGGCTCAGACATATGGCTCTCAGCCTCATCCTTTCAACCTGAAGCTACCTGTGCTGTGAGGCCGTAGTTAGCAGGCACCTCCCCCATCCCTGTGCTTATCAGAGGTGGTCATCGAGAGCAACCTCTCTTCCAATTCTGATTTTACTGCAGTTCATCTTAGCAGGAGGATTTTCTAGCACCTGCTCACCTGCTTGCATTTATTCATAGATGAGGAGCTCACCAACCCCGGGGCAGCCTGTCTGGCTAGATTCCGTCTGCCTGTTAAGACCTTGTATTGGCCATATATTGAGCCAAATGTGCTTGTTTGCTTGTAACATCACCCGCTGCTCTTTTTCCCTGTCTGGAGTTACGCAGGATAAGCAGGCTTCCTATACTTACAGAGCGCTGTCATCATCCCTAAGTTCTCCTGGTGTCAGGGTGAATAGCCCCACTTCCTCCAGGCAGTCTGTGCCAGATGTGCTTTCTGGCCACTTCCAGGCACAGGGCACTCTCCTCTGCAGCGCTTTCTCTAGCCCGGGCACCTCCATCACGGCTCCTGAAGATGCTGAATGCTCTCCGTTCCAACACACCACAGCCCTGGGTGAAAGGCCTGGCCAGCCATTGCTCTCTTGCCTGTTTGCCTCCCTTCCTTCTGGGAAGAGTCTGTGTCTCTCTCCTTGTGATTCTGACAAAGCTGATCAAGGGTCCCAAAATTCTCACCACAGGGAGAGCACAGGACCCCAGGCAGGGCACCTCATACCCCTGGACGCGGTGTGTGGGGCTGGAGGGACTCTTGCAGGGATTCATTTGCGATCATGAGCTGTTGTTGTTATCACACAAGCCTGAGCCCCTGGAGGGTCATCTTTCCCACCCCTGGGAGAGGTCCTAGGAGAGAATGCTGCCAGCACGACAGAAAACACGAGAGAGAGAGAGAGAGAGAGAGAGAGAGAGAGAGAGAGAGAGAGAGAGAGACTGACTGTCTGGTGATATACTTGGAGCATCTGGATTCAACTGTGTTTGATGCTAACCCACCCCTGGACTTTTCAGTTATACGAGCTTAAAAATTCCATCTTTGCTTGAGCAAGTTTGACTTGTGTTGCTGCTTTTGCAAGCAAGAGCCTTGACCAATACACCCAGTCCAGCTCATGCTCCCTTGTGGACCACCTAGGAAGGACTGGCTGTGTTTGATCTTGGGCATCGTCAAACCTCTTTGCTTTCTTCTGACTCTGCCTTCAGCCAAGGTCATGCAGATTTCTTCCTTCATGGCATCCCAACCATTGCTATCCCCTTGTTCCACCTTGGTCATTAGCAAGCCAACCTTCAGTCTGGGTGTCAGAGTGACCACTGTGCCCCAACTCTGGGCTCTGCTCCATTAGATCTCTTGTGCAGAGGGGTGTCCCCATGCCATCTCCAAGGTCCTGTCCTTCTCAAACACAAAGGAAGTCCGTTTGGCCTAGTTGGTGTCTCTGCATTCCTCAAATGGGAGCCACACTGCAGAGGCTCCAAGCAAGCTTGTGCATGCAACGTGAGAAGGATCACCCTCATTCAATCCAATTTAGCCATGAGAATAACAGCGTCGAAAAACAATCTTTAGCAATCAATGCTGTGATGAATTATGCGGCAAATCATAAGCATCACCCCCAAATATTATGTCTACAGGAAATGGCCTTATGCAGCTAATTGTTAACTGGGAAACTCTTTCATTAATTCAAACGGGTCAACATTTTAAATGATACTGTCATATAAATGCGGTGGGAAGGTTTACGTGCAGATCACTCTAAGGTATCCTTTTTTTTTTTTTTTTGGTGAAGCAGACTAATGCTGCATTATGTTTTATTGTGCAATAAAATTATGTGCTAAAATTATGCTCATAAATGTACGCAAATGTAAACCAAGCTATTAGTTATGTTTTCACAGATAAAAGTCATTAGCATAGCTATCAAACTCTTCTCCCATTTGAATAACAGAATTATGTCTGGAATCTCTGGCTGGCTTGCTGGGGCTCAGTCTCAGGGAGAACAGGTATAAATCTTGCTGCCTGTCGCTTATGTGGGAGCAAGTATTTCGACCCGACTTCCACTCACCGAGGCCGACTCTGTGCCGAGCCCACTGGGGTCATCAGCTGAGGAAGGACCCTTTCAGCATCTCTCAGCACCTCACATCCCTGGGAAGTCATTCTTAACACCTCTCCACCTACTTCCTGCTAATTAGACTTATCGAAAAACAATTGCAGATCTTTTGAGATTTCAGGAGGCTGACAGCATCTTTTAGCAACAGTCACAAGGAAACAAAGTTTCATGTATAATTCATGAGGTGCGTGGTCATCCTGGCGGGAAATTATCTCCTGACAGACTCGGCGGTGGTGGTGTCCTGTCAGAATGGCCTACAGTGTATAATTAAAACCTGAACAGAACAAATTAATGCTGATTACTTTATAAACAGTTTGAAAGCTTGAATTCTGTTCCCTGTCTTGCAAGAAGAAAACAGATATTTCAAAAATCTGTAGATTTCCCCCCTCCTCTCACTAATAATTTTGCAAATAAAGGATCCTTGAATAGATATTACAGTTAACAGTCTTTGTCCTGCAATTTGCTTCCATGAAGCTCAACTGCACTAAGTTAGAGGCCCTCTAATGAAAATTTGGCAGGTGTTAAATTTCCATGCTGAGAATGTCTGCCCTTCTTTGCAAATGCATGTTTGTCTGCCTGTCCGCACTGATGAAAAGTCTCGCATGCACGGAGTATGAGAACTGTAAGGTCCCACCAGGTCAGTTAGTCGTTTTAGAGACCAGGTAACTGAGGCCAGCGAAGGGGAGTGACTGGCTCGAGGTCAAGCAGAGCTATGATGAGATCACTGGTTGGGCAATCTGGGGCTTCCTCCAGGAGCCTGTATTTGGAACAACAGCTGCAGCAATAGTAACTTCACAGATTTGAAGACTTATTATGTACCAGGCACTATGCTAAAATCTCACTGCATTCTCACAATTTTGAGGTACGTACTATTTTTATCCCCATTATACAGGTGGGAAACTGAGGCTCAGTCACACTCAGGTGCTTGCCTGGATGCTTTGCTTGGTTGAATAAATGAATGATCAATGGCTGGATCATTTGACTTTCCCTCCATCCTCCCAGATGCCAACTTTACCCAAGCCCCCTCCACTTCTGCCTGAATGGTTGCACCAGTTTTCTAAGCAGTCCATCTTATTGCTTCCAGTTCTGATCTCTTCACATGGAGTCTTCACATCTCAACCAGAGCTAGCTTTTAGAAACAGAAAACCTCCAGCATAAAATAATTGGTTCAGCAAATCTCTACTTAGCTCCTACCATTTGCCGGCACAGTGCCGGGAGTGGTGTGAGGGTGACTGACACAAACATGGTGCCCACCATCATGGGGCCTACATCTAGGGGGAGGGGACAGATGACGGGCTTCCCGTTGCTCTTGGGTTAAGGAGCACATTCCAGAATAGGGTTTAAAAGGCTCACCAAACCCTGGGGGCTGTCTTTCTCTCCAGCTTCACCTCTGGCAATCCTTCCTGCATCAGACCAGTTTAGAAAAACAAGGAATTAGGTCTCAGCTGGCTTTCTTCATTGCAAAATCTGTGAAATTGAACTTCATGCCCTTTTGTCCTGTCTGCCCCACAAGAACCCAGAGCTAGAATCCTCTTTCCATTAATGGAAGTAATATAACACAGCCTCACCTCACATCCCTCTGGCTGAGCCAAATTTCCGTAGAGGGGGATGGTGTGATTGGGTCAAAGAAGCACAGGACTGAGCCAGATAGGGGTTCAAATTCTAGCTCGGCCTCTTAGTAGTTGGCTGGACTTGGCCATGTTACTTTCTCTCTATAAGCCCTAGGTTTTTCAAATGTAAACTAGGGCTAATAAAACCTACACCTTATGGCAGGCATCTTCAAACTTGAGCACGTGTCAGAATCACCCTGGCTTATTAAAACACAGATTGTTATCCCCATCCCAGTCGGATTCAGTAGGTCTGTGGTTCGGTTGGAGAATTGGCATTTCTAACAAGTTCCCTGGGGATGCTGCTGCTGCTGCCCTGGAAACTGCATTTGGAGAACCATTGACTTGTGGCTCTTGTGAGTTTTCCCTTTCATTCTTGCATTGAGGTGTAACAGTGCACAGACCTTAAGTGTACAGCTTAATGAACTTTTACAAATGTATACCCCCTTGGAAGCACCACCCATGCCAACCGAGATACCGACTATTTCCAGCATTCCAGAAGAATCCCTTGCACCCCTTCCCAAAGATAACCACTATTCTGACTTCCGTCACCATCTATTGATGTTGCTCATTGTTGAGTTTCTATAAATCAAATTATACAGTATACTGTCTTTTGTGTCTGGCTTCTTTTGCTCAATCTATGTCTGTAAGAGTCATTCATGTCATATCTAGCAGTTTTTTATTCTTTTTCACTGTCGTGTGGTATTCTATTATATAAATATACCGTAATTATTTGTCTATTCTACTGTTGATGGACATTTGGATTGTTTCCAGTTTGGGGCTATCATAAGTAGAGGCACTATGAACTTTCTTGTATCTCTCTTTGGAGGACTGAGAACTCATTTCTGTTAGGTATAAACCCAGGTGTGTAATTGCTAAGTCATAGGAAATGCATTTGATTAGCTTTAGCCAATACTTCCCGTTTCCCCAAGTGGTTATACCAATTTACACTCCCATCAGCAATGTATGGGCATTCCTGTTGCTCCCCATCTCTAGCTCCTCTGCTTCTAGTCAATCCAGGCTGAGTGATGGAGCCTGTGAGAAGGTGCTGCTTCCCCTGTGGCCTGACCCTTCAGGGCCTCCTCATCCAACAGAGGCTCCCAGTCCACTCCCAGCCTAGCAACCTGGTTACTAGCTCAGAGTAAGAGCCTGGCTAAGTCTTCCTGTGTCTGTCTTCCATTTTCTCATCTATAAAATGAGGTGAAGATTCCTGCTTTCCTCAAGGTGATTCTGATAACCAAATAACAGGAAAAACTTTTTCATGGCAAACATCGCACAAGTGAAGAGTAATTGATTATATTTGGGCGAATGCATATAGCCCGGGAGTCTGATCTATTTCCCCCCTAGCTTTTTCTGCAAGGCTGTACTAAAGTGCTAGTCCGTACCTGCATTTCTTTCCATTATTTTCTTCTCTTGACCTGCAGTGTGCACCCTTCAGTCAGTGCAGACAGTGCCTATGGAAGGTGACCCATTTGCAGACAGCCGCCTCCACTTCTGCAGAGGTCAGTGGCGGCAGGGTCTAGTTTGCCGTGGCCAAGGAAGTCCCTGGCCTACTCCAGCCTCTTTGACGAGGGGCTGGGGGCTGGCGAAGGCAAGGCTTGGTTTCTTGCAGTGTTTCCCAATTGGTGCTCTCTGAACCTTGTAGAATCTAGGAGGAAAGTCTATTTGCCCCATAAGAGGTAGCACCCATGTAGACAGAGAATGTGAGCGCCAGAGCCATGATGGATGTCCTGGGTTTAGAATATCTGGCTCCACTGGTGCCAGGAACAACATCTGCACAGCTGGTTTGAGGAGAAGAGGGTGGCTCACAGCTGACTCATGCAATTGTTCCGGATGAGCATTGCACAACTCTAGGGTGTGCCATTCGTATCTTATTCATTATAGATTTGTATTTTTAATATACTTTCTGGGCAGATGGCAGGTAGTAAAGTACCTCAATAAAGGAATGCCTTTTTCTAACTTGTACAAAGTATCCCAGAGGCTGGAGGTGGTGCTGCTGAGATGCTGAGTTCCTTCACCCACCCCCCAGCCGTAGAATCTATTCCCACCTCTCCTCCTGGTCTGATGTGGGATTGTTCTTCCCCTGAAGGTGATGGTGTACCAGCCTACTGGGCTGGGCTCAGACAATCCTTGGCCAGAGCTAACCTCTGCCGGTGGGGAGAGTGGACTCAGGGTCCAAACAGACTGAGTGAAGTTCCCAACTAGAAGGTTTTTAAAAACCTCTTTCTCCGAGGACAATCTGGGGAGTAAATGCTAGATGCCAGCATGAGCTCATCCCCCAGTTTCCTCAAGAATAGGAATATCTCACTCTGTGCCTTCTAGAAACGTGTAGTGAGATATTCATTCCTCTGCTTGGAGCCAGGACTCCTTCTTGGGCCCTCTCCCTCCAGGTGTGTGGAAAGAGCCTGATCAGGGAACTGGAACCGGGTTCTAATTCCTGCCCCTCTGCTCCCAACCATGGACAATCCACCTCCCCTCCCTGGGACATTGTTTTAGATATGCACATTGTTGGCAGGGTAAAGTGTACGTTTTCAAATCACCCCTTTCTGTATTTAATTACATCCCATGTGCCTGGTACGTTTTTTCACGCCTCCAGGTCTCAGTTTCTTTTCTTGGGCTATGTGTTCCAAGCCCGTGGCTGGCCTGGCCCCTCCCCCTTTGCATTCTCTCTCTGTCATCGCTCCTATTAGCCTCTGACTTTGTGTTAATGTCTGGGGTAGGGGTGAGTGTTGGGGGTTGTGTTTGCTGCACAGACAGCTTCTCCTCGGGCTGTGTCTTCTGCAGATTTAATCCGTGCTGTCAGTTTTTACATTTCTTGGCACTGAATCCTTACCAGCACTTTAAGTGAAATCTTCAGATTGTTTCATTTCTTTTTTTTCCCTTTTAGAGTGTGAGATCTTCAGCACATGAGCAGGATTTAAGTGCCAAGACTGTGTAGTTGCAGAAGAGCGCGTGCATTAGTGCACTTGTCGGGGGCAATGGGAGAAAGCTGTAGAAGGGGCTGGAAGAGTGTCTGTTCTCTGTCTTAGTGAAGAGCAAGCTGAGATATGCATACACTTCAGCCCAGGAATGGAGATTAGACACAGGGAGAATTTACTGAGGGAGGAATGTGGACTTGCAGAGTGTGTCTGCATGAACGCATCCAAGCATACCCGAATGCCAGCTCCCTGCGAGGCACGATGCTCGGGGCTGTGAATCCAGACAAGAGCAAGACTCAGAGGCCCTGCCCTCGTGGAACTTACAGTGGAGGTCGGGAGAAAGATTATGTAAATATAATCTTATGTTTACAACTCTGGGGGAGCAAAGATCTTTTTAAACAAGACTTGAAATTTAAAATCCATAGAAGAAAAGATTGATACAATTGAAGACATCAAAAATTGAAAGTTCTATGTAATAAAAGACACAACATAAACAGAGTTAATAATAAGTGAAAGATTAGTGGAAAATATTTGTGACACATATGACACCCAAAAGATGTTCAACTATGTTGTATGGAACACCTACAAATTCAAAAATAGAAAAATAAGGAAAGGATATGTAATAGTAATTTATTGCTACATAACAAATTACCCCCAAATTTAGTGGCTTAAAACATCTATGATCTCACAGCTTGTGTAAGTCAGGAGTCCAGGCCTGACTGAGTGGGGTCTTCTTGCTCGAGGTCTCTCACAGAGCTGCAGAGAAGGTGTTGGCTGGGGCTCCACTCATCTCAACCTCGACTGGGGAAGGACCTACTTCCACGCCACACATGTAATTGTTGATGGGATTCTGTTCCTCGCAGGTTGTTGGACCAAGAGCCTCAATTCCTTGCTGGCTGTTGGCTAGAAGCCATGCTCAGTGCTTTGCCATGTGGGCTTCTCCACAGGACAGCTCAAAATATGGCATGTCGCTTCATCAGACGGAAGAAGAGCCAGACGGAGAGAGAGAGTGCTAACAAGATGGAGGGCATGGTCTTCTGTAACCTAACATTGAAAGTGACAAACTGCCATCTTTGCCCTGTTCATTAGAAACAAGTCACTAGGTCCTTAAGGGAAGGGGATTACACAAAGGCGTGAATACCAAGGAGTGAGGACCACTGGGGGCCATTTAGAAGTCTGCCTACCACAGGAGACAAACAGGCAATCTATGGAGAGAGAAATAACCTGCAAACTTATGAAAAGATGCTCAGCTTCACTTAGTAGTGAAAATATGAATTAAAATGGTAAAGCGAAATCATGCTTTATCCATCATATCGGGGAAAATTAAATACTGATGACATCTAGTTTTGGCAAGGTACAGTACTGTCACACACTCTTGGTGGAAGAACAAATTGATAGCGGGCATAAAGAGGCAGGTAACTTTTTATCCAGCAAGGGAACTTCTAAGACTCTACTGCAGAAAAAACGCAGGTTCAAGATGCACGTTCAAGAATGCTCACTGAAATAGCGTCTGTGATAGTGTAAAACTGCCCATCTATAAGGATGGTTAAGTCAATTATGAGACATCTAATCTATGGAATTCCAGCCAGAGATAAAAAGAATGAGGTGGGTGGAAAGATCTTCAAAACCTATTTTTGAATAAAGAAAACAAATTGTAGAATAATTCATGTAATGTCATGTAAAAACAAAACAAAAGCACATAACAAAACAAAACCACTATTTTTCTTTATGCACGTGTATGTGTGTAGATACATATTGAGAGTGTGGAAGGACACAGACCGAAATGATGATAGCAATTACCTCGGGGTGGGGAGGGATTAGAAGAGAGGAAGGATGGCAAAAGGGGGCTTTCTCTTTACCTGTACAGTCTTAAATTTTACGATAAGGTTGTACAATTGTACAACAAACTTTTACAATTATTTGTTTAGTTAAAAAATAACCAAAAAAACAAAAAGATATTTTTAAAACACATTATCATCGGTGGAAATAGTACTATCAGTGAGTTATCCTGCGAATTGAAAGTCCTTCCTCCTCGGGAAAGAGAGCATCTTGTAGCCAGAATCCTCAACCTGGGACCTGCACGTTGTTGAGATTAGGCTACAGAGACTTGAAGCTAGACCAGCCTTAGAGCAGAAAGAAGAAAGTCTGGTAGCCAAACAAAAATGGAAAGAACTCGGTGAACTTTTGAATCTACTCCACCCACCTCTCTGCATTATCTCCCCAAGGCAAAATAAAAAACAGTTTGGAAACGCCATATATTTTACAGGTGACGGGCGCCTCAGCTTGGGATCAGTTAGGCTTCAGTGAATTATGGTGAGATCAGACGAGTATCTAGCTGCCTCTCTGTTCTATAACACCTGCAAGGCTATCTTTTCTGGGAACTGTGGTTAAAACAGTGGAAAATTTCCATACTGGTTAGTAAATAGTCACTGTCATGTGTACCAGCCCCCTGCCCATCCACCCCCCACACCTGACAACTGACACCTTTGTATCCCCCGGACCTGTACCTCCTCATGAATCAGCAAGAAAAGAGGGGATGTCTGGTGCACCAGGGGCCCCAGGGCCTTGCTGATGGGCCAGCTTCAGTTCTGACTGGCTGGTGACAGGCCATCGCAGCTGTTAAATATATACTATACCTTTTAGGTAATTCAGGATGTTTGATGCATGGCATGGAGTGATCAGGATGCAGGCTAGGTAGAATATTAAAGGAAGGTACAAGGTTAGTGGACATGATAACATCTCTTGCATTCTCCCCTTTAGGTGTGGGTCATGATGGTGATGAGAAGAATAAAATTGAAAAGAGACTGAGAAGTCACTGTAATATTGGGATCTATAATATTTAAAAAAATGTCCTCTTTGGTTGGACTTGGCCTAGACATGTCTGATGATAGATTTGATGCTATTAACAGTGAATCCTAAGATTCTTTTGCGTGGGCTGATATAGACAGAATGGCAATGCAACATAGGAGTGCTGTGGTGGAAGCATGCATGGGCATAGAGTGCCAAGGGAACCCAAACTAAAGGATGGATCAGGGAAGGCTTCCTGGAGGAGGTGATGCCTGAGCATACTTGACCTTTGGAAGGCAAATAAGAATTAACCAGCTGAAGAGGAGGAGAAAGGGTATTTCGGGCAATGAGAAAAGTGACCAGAAAAAACAAAGTCTTGAAAGAGAGGTTTAACAGGGCTGGAGAAAAAGAGTGTGGATCATGGGCTGGGAGGAGGCTGAAAATAGAGACCAGCACAGGTGTAGGTGCGAGACCTTGGTGACATAACCAATGCAGGGAGAAATGCACCTTTCCCAGCCTAAGCAAAAGTGCCCTGTTTCCTACCTTTTCTATGCTGCCTGAAAGCATCTCTTTATTCTTGATTCTTCCTGTCAAAAATCAAACTTTGAGCCTTGCTGCCACCTCCCTGCCCAGAGAACAGATTGAATTTTGCACAGAAGCACTAGCGTGGTAGGAATCTCAGGCAACATCTGCATTTGCGGCTTCTCTGGGCAAAGACGTAACTCATGGCTTCAAAATGTCTGATGTGGGATCATAGGCCCTTGGTCCTTGACTCCAAGGGGCAGACAGAATTCACCTGATACAGGTGAATAATTGTAGACTGTGCATTCTAGGTCTGGAAGGGCTTGTCTCAGGGGAGTGAGATGGGCACTCCACTGCCCGCACAGGATTGGAGTCCTGGAGGCCGCCCCATCAGGCAGCCGGCAGACATCATCTTCATCTCTACTGACAAGGAGGCTGCGAGGGCACAGGACTCACCAGGCTCTCCTGAGGCCTGGGAGTTGTGACTTGTCTCTTCCAAGCAGAGTTTAGTGGTGAGAATTCTGCCTGATTTTGTGCCTGTTAGTTACTTTCACGGTTACTGGAGAGGATACCATGGACAAGGTGTTTAAATTCTCTGAGCCTCAGATTCCTCAGCTACAAAATGAGGAAAATGATAACCTCCCAGAGCCCTCTGTGGGTGCCCTGGGACCGTGTGGAGCAGGAACAAACTCCTTTTGTAATCTCTATCTGCAGTCTTTCCTGCAGCTCGTGGGCATAGAGTCATTTTTGCAGGAAGCCTGTGCTTTTAGTCTTGGACAAACCTTTTGATGAACTTTTGGGTCATATAAAGGGGACACTCAGCCCTGTTCCCAAATGATGAGGGAGAGGACGAGAAGATAAACTGATTTGCACTGGGAAATGCCTGTCTGTGGATGACTTGCTGGATGCTGCCAACATGGGAGTTGGCTGGCATGGGGAAAGAGTTCATTTTGTCTGTTTGTTTCTCCTTCTGCTGGTCCAGGGAGAAAGTTGAGGTGCCTGGGTGGAACAGCACCCCAGAAGATGACCTGACTACTGACAGGAGGACTGATGAGGAGACTGGAGGTGGGGCATTTTTCTCTCCTTTTCATTGAGTCCAAAAATGTTTTGAGAGGCGTATTTCAAGATAGAAGCACATGGCCAAAGGTGCTCTATGGTAGGGGAAGGTCCCTGCAGTATGGTGGCAGGTGGGGAGGGGTTGTTACGGAAGGCAGGATAGAGGGCTTCCCCATTGAGGGCAGGCTTGGTGGTCTTCAGGAGCTGTGATGCTCAGTAGTCAGCTGAAGGTTCTTTCTTCTTCCTTTTTTTTCCTTTTTCATGTTTTCTCAAATCTTCTCCAATGTTCTGCCAACGTTCTGTTTAGTCCTGCCTGTTCTTACTAAGCGTTGGAAAATTAAATCAGAGCCAAAGTCTATACTTGGGGCAAAGGGTTCTGGGGAGACTGCAGCTGAACAGTGTGAGGTGGGAGCAAAGGAACAGCTGGGTGACCCCCATGGACAGCAGCCCCAAGGCCCTTCAGGAATACTTGGGCAGGGGAATCTCCTAGAAACACAGGCTTCCGGGAGTCGCCCAGGAATGGGCGTGCACTCTGGAGTTGGGAGTTGTTTGGGTTTGCGGAGCTGATTGGTTTCCTCCTCCCCACCGTGGATTCTGAGAAATAGACACAAGGGTCAAGGTGCAGTGGCCGCAGTCCCGCTGACCAGGCACCCGGCATCAAAATGAGAGTCCTGATCCGCATTTTAGCGTAGATGTCAGCCGCCTGAGGGGAGAATTGGGTCTGCGAGACAGATCTTCCCTGAGCTGCTTGCATGGAGGATGGCAGGGCCCTCGCCTGACAATAGCAGGGACTCCACTGCCCGAACCAGTGAAGCCACCCAGCACCTCCTCCTATTACAAAGGGACAGACCAATGGAAGTCACATTCCTGCCAGCTCACTCATCAAATGACCTGTCCCCAAGGAAGGAGCCTAGGAGAGGGTGAAGCAAAGGGCAAAAGGTTTCTTCCTACCACCTTGGGAGAGAGAAAATGGTTCCCCCTATGTGCGTTAAGGTTAAGGATGATCCTTGAAGGAGCAAGAAACTGGAGACCCAGACTTACGATGGTAAATGATGAGAGGCAGATATGCAGCAGTTAAAAGCAAAGACTCACGAATCAACCTGGCTCTGCTACTACTAGCTGTGAGGCCTTGGGCACGTTCCTTCTCATCTCTGGAACTCAATGTTCTCAGCTGTAAAATGGGGGGTGATAATAAATCAATTTCAATTTTTGTTCGATAGAATCTGCATTGTTATGAGGATTAAATAAGTTAACACATGTAAAACTACCAGGTCAGTGTTAACTCATCGCTTTAACTCTTAGGAGTGCATGAGGCACACAGCTGGCAGCCAGGAAATGGTGGTTGAATCCACTGTTTTATCTTTGGGGTGAAAATCAACACTAGATAGCCTAACACTAGATAGCCTGACACTGAGTGGGAGAGGTCAGTGGGAGAAGCAGTGGTTCTGAGCATGGTCTACTTTTCAGAGAAAATATAACAGATTGTTCCAATAATAGCATTTGAAGAGAAATTCCTTTCCTAAGTGGGGTCCGTGATTTACTCTCCAGTGTGAGTGTATAACTTTGCTGATGTGGTGTGTGTGACCCTAGCTCTTCTAAACTTTCAGTGTCTGTGGGTTTTAGCAATCCCTGGCCTCTCTTAAATGTCTGGAGAGGGGCTGTCCTCCGCCCCCACCCCCCAGCCCCTCCCGGCAGCCCTCTAATGAAATGGCAGCCCTTGGGTGGAAACTCTGAGCTCTCAGAGCCCTTGCCAATGGGAGGCTGGGCTCGGGTTGCCCGCTTCCTTACTGAGCGCAGGACAAGGCAAGAGGCCAAGGCGATTTCCTCTCTTTTACTGCATCATAAAAAAGCATCTCATTCTGCACGTGACACCTCTGGAGTGCTCACCTCCAGGCCATGATTAGCAGATAATCTCATAAAGGCCTGTGGTCCAGCTGCCAAGACCCACCTCGGGAGAAAGAGAAGGCCTGCGCCGGAGACCCCTTCCCACGGCCTCGAAGGCTTGTTCTCCTGAAGGCGCTCCTTTCTCGTCTAGGGATAACCCCAGCCCTCCTGCTCCTTGCTGGCTTGCCTCCCTGGCCGCCATTTTACCTTCTTAAAGAGAAGCCCGCCCTCAACCACTCAGACTCTACCGAAGAGAGGACCTCATCCTCTGACTAATTCACGGAAGTATTGAGCTGAGAACTTCGGAAATTGTCCAAACACTTTCAGTTTTCTGATGGGGAGAATGAGACTCAGAGACATCAAGTGACTTCCCCAGGGTCACACCATAAAGGAATGGTAAAAGAGGGATCAGAATCCAGATCTCTGGACACTCATTTGATGGAGCCATTGTCTACACTCCGCTGATCATCACTCGGGCCTCTTTCTTGGCTGAGTGTTTATTGTGTCAGAGCCACCCAAGACATACCTGCTGAGATGGGGCCTGAGCTCCCAGGTGGCCCTGGAGCCGTCCTGGGAAATCATCAGAGCTTCCCTTTTGCCTGTTCAGCTCAGCAAGGGCACCCAGGTGGGGGAAGGGGATTCATGCCTGTTGCCAGCAGCTCCCAGTGGAGCCTGATCCTCCATTAGATCTGCTGGCAGCGTCCAGGCAGCCCACCTCCAATCACTAGGAGACCCAGATAGAGATAGGGCTGGGAGCGGCCCCTGTGGGTGGCCGACACAGGCCGCTCCTCGTCCAGCCTGGAGGGAGCAGAGTAGAGGAAATGGCACGGGCTTGGGTGTGGGACAGACCTGAGTTCCGGTCCTGGCACTGCCACTTTCTAGCTGTGTGACATCTGGTCATACAATCCATCTCTTCTGAACCACGTTCTAAAACTAAGAATAAAAATTGCTGGCATCATAGGCTCTGGTGAGAATTAAAAGGGATTCTTTCTAGATATACCTAGTGTGAAGACTGGCTCAGGGTAAGCACTCAATACACAGTTATTGCTGTTATCATTATATTATCTCTCTGTACAAAATAAGGCAAATCACAACCTTAGATCACAAGCCTCAAATTTATCACCTAAAATAGTGAGATGATTCCTGCTCCACAGGATTAACCAAAAGTTTATGGAAAAGCTCCTAGTGGGTTCTCCAGTCAGTACTAATTTCCTTCCTTCCTTCCTTCTGGCAAGTCCAAGAGGGAGTTCCGGGAGACGGAAAGAAATGCAAGTTAACTGGAGGGAAAGGCTCAAGTTCTATTATTTCTACCATGGGTGCTCAAAAGCTATATCTATATCAACTGTCCCTATATCTGTATCCATATTTATATACCTATGTCTAAATATCTATATCTATGTCTACATCTATATCTTTATCTATATCTGTATCTTGAAGTGTATGCTTCCAGTCTTTTTCCTTCTTTTGTAGAAAAAGGCAACCCATTCAATCGTATTTGAAAAAAGATACATGCTTATTATAAATAATTACTATAATAAAGTTTAAAGAGGAAAGTAGTAAGATAACCCCAAATACTACTACTCAGAAATAACCCTTGTTGAGAATAAACATCATCACTGTTATCTTTGTGTTCATATACATAGCTAGGAAAAATAAATATCTAAAAACACTTTAATGAAAATGAGATCATAACTCGAAATACTATTTTAAAATATGAAGTATTACCTTAAAGTTTCCTGGAATTTAGCAGAAGAAAATATACTAAAGTAAAACTATGATTATTGCATATGTGCTTCTTTACTATGGGATGGTATTTCCTCAAAAATCCTTTTAAGATTGATGAAAGTGATTATGGAAACCATCAGAGTTGGCAGTCATCGTGTCTTTTTAAACTGTTTTAATTTTGGTATCAATTGTGTTTGGGCTGTGAAAGATAAGGACAGTGGCACTCGCACATCCCTTCCAGCTCCGCTCCCCATGCAATTTGAATTTTGTTAGTTATATGGTTATTTTTACATTGTTCAGACTTACAGCTCCGACTGTCTGCTCTGTCACTGGAATAGTTTCCGTATTTCACGTAACGCTTCAGTCCCAGTGGCCCTGACTCACTCACCTTCTATGGGGTGGGGTTGGGGGCAGATAATAAATAACAAAAGAGTCAAATATACGGTATATTAGAAAATCATACATGCTAGAGCATAAAAGCAAAAAATAAAGCAGAGGAAAGGAGATCCCGGATGCTGGAGCGGGTGGGGCACAGATTGCCATAGAGAATAAGGCAGCTGGGGCGTAAATATTAAATAGATCTATTGCCTATCTCTAGGGCTTTTTCCTGGTGTTTCTATTCCTACCTTCTTTCTTTTCTTCATTTTATAATTTGCTGAATGTCATTGTCACATAGCTTTGTTCCAGAAGGACTCATGGGTGCTGTGTTCCTGGGTTTCTCAGGTTTGAGAAAGTCTGCTGCTTCTTTATGTTTAACAGCATTCTCGTGTGGCTGTAGCGTCCTGGGGTGCGCTCTCTTTCCCCTAGAACATTGCAAACACTGTCTTCTGACATTAAACGTTGCTGTGGAGAAGGCTGAGTTAAGCTGGATTAGAACCCTTGTAATGATCTTCTTTTCTCAACTGAATGCTGGCAGTGTCGTTTTTTAACTAGTGTAGATCTATCTTGAGCTGTTGGTATCAAATTTTCCTGGAACATGGTATGTCTTTCAATTTGCATATTCAATTTTTTCTTTACTTAGATAATTTAAAAAATTTTACCTTTGGGTTTGGATACTCGTTTTTACCAGGCTTTTAAAAAATCTATTAGCTTCTCTGTACTTGTTTCTAATATCTTTGTTTTTATCTGCATTTACTATTTCTCAAACTCTTCTCCATATGAATAATTTATTTTCTGTGGAATATACCTGTCCCTGCTCTAATTTTTGCATTGGTCCTGTAATGATGTGATTTTGGTCCGCAATTTGTTTCCTTACATCCTCTATCTCTCTTTTTGTGTTTAATCTCATTATCTTGTCTTTCAGAATATAAATTCAGGAACAGAATTTATATTCTTATTAAGATGTTCTACAGCATGAAAGAACTATGAAGAATTTCCTTTTGTTCCTTTGCTAAATTTTCTTTTCGGTTGGCTCTTTGTCTTTCTCTCTTCCTCTCTTCCTTCTTTCCTTCCTTCCTTTTCCTCCCTTCCTCCCTCCTCTGCCTCTCTTTCTTTCTTTCTTCTTTCGTAATATGTTTGCATAGTTCTTTCATAAATAAGAGAGGAATTTTTATGACGCTATTTCAACTCACTGACATAACATTTGAAGAAGCTCATTTCAGAGCGTCCAATTCCATTTCCCTGCCTAGAAAGTACCATCTGGGGAATACATTGGAGTCTATCTTTGTTGCCTGTGACTCTGGAAGAGCCCTAGGGCCCGCGTGTCTGTTTCCCCCGCATCCAGGATGGTGGACTGAGGCGGTAGATTAGATAGGGGGCTACGTGGGGCCTCCTGACTGGCTGGTGGGCTTGGACATAGACCAGTGGGGAAAATACTAGGACCAGAAGCTGTGGAGCCCAAAGAAACTGACTTGAGGGAGCCAGGAATCCGACTTTAAGTATCCAAACTAAGCTCTTAGAATTGGTAGCTATAGTGGCTGAGAGAGCATGTCTTGTGGAGACAGACAAACGAGTGTTTAGTCCGGGCTCTGCCACTTACTGATTTTGTAATCTTGATCCTCTGTTTTCCCATCTGTACAAGGGGAATAATAACGGTATCTTTCTCATAGAATTGTCGTGAGGATTAAGTGAGGTAACAAAAGCAACACTTACCTCAGTGCTGGCAGCTTTAATAAAGGCTGGCATTTTCTATCATTATAACTAGTGTTACACAAAGTTCTGATAGGCAATGATATCACAGAATGTCTGATCAGAAGGCAGCACTGAGCAGTAGAAATATGTAGCTAACGTGACACAAAGTTGGCGCCAGCCACAGTCTTGAAAGCTGTTGGTTAATCATCACAGTAGGTCCCCAGACTGTGGACGAGAGGCCATGGAGCTCACCCTCCCTCCTCCAGGGTGCTGGGGAGAGGAGAGAGAAAGGGGGACCTATGAGGTCAGACAGGATGGCTTGCCCTAGTCCAGTAGTTTTCTAAATGTGGTCCCCAGGCCAGTGGCATCAACGTCCTCTGGGAATTTGTTAGACATGCACATTCTCAGGCCCCATTCTACACCTACTGAATCAGAAACTCAGGAACTGCGAGCTGGAAGTTTGTGCTTTCACAAGCCCTGCACGTGATTCTGATGTGCTCTAAAGATTGAGAACCATCTGCATTCTCCTATTGGGTGGTGTTTGGGGAACTGAGTGCCTAGGATGGGAAGGCAGGAACCATAGAGTGCCTCAGCCAGCATCTCAGAAACTTGAAGCAGGCTGTGACTTTGTGGGCAGAATTCGACTAAGTTGTGCTTGTTAGTGGTCAATGAACATTGTAATAGGCATATAATCAACTCGTGTATTTATTTCTCTAAATATGTATCTTATCCGTATCATCTATATGGATGTGGATATTGCCATGCTTAGCTATTTTTTAGTGAACTATAATTTTGATTTTGATAAAATATAGAAGAACACTTAAGTCCCATAATTATAGAAAAATCTGGGGCTCACTGTGAAACCGGAGTGTCATCTGCCATCTGGTGGCAGCATACCCCATTGACAGGTTTCAACAGCAATAATTACAAGTCAAAGATCTCAGAGAGAGAGAATCAGGGGGGCATCCTACGTCTCAAGAAATTAGGGAAGGTTTCCCCTCAGGTCGGGTCATTATGGTTCCCTCTTATAGAAGTGAGGTAGGGCGAGGAAGAACGTGAATTTCGAGTCAGACAGAACTGGGTTAGAGCAACGTTTGGGAAGGAATTTAATATCCCTGAGCCTCATTTTGAAATGGTGATGATAGTATAATAATGTTTCCATCTCCAGATTATTGTGAGGGTCAAACGAGGGAATTGGTTGAAAACAGCTGGATGTGTTTGGAAACTATTAAGAGCTGCCCAGATGTGAGTTGTTTATTATTTATGTTCAAACTCGGTTTTTAATTGTGGAATGTAATGTTCTCTGTCGGAGGAATTCTAGGTATTAGCAAGCAGGTGGAGAAGGTATTTGGTGTTTGGGTTTGTCTTGAAAATTTTTCTAAAAAGGACCGAGGGAAGGAAGATTCTGCCCCGAGATTACCCCAACTATGATTTAGGAAGGAAAGAACCAACTCTATGCCTCACTGACATGATGGGGTGAGAAGACCGAGAATCTGGCCATAAGCCATTGTGTTGCCTCCTGCCCTTGTCTTGTCTCGACTTGGGGGGAAGGAAGGATAGAGAGAAAGAGAAGACTGGATGGAAGTTGGCAGAGACACAGGTGGGAGTGAGGGCAAGAGGGAAAGAGAGAGAGAGGAGGGAGAGCAAGACAGAGGGCAGGAAGGGAGTTAGCAACAGAGAGGGTCAGAGAGAGAAGAAAAGGAAGAAGGAAGAACACGTGCCCTGTGCCGTTGCCTAGTTGGTTCTAGGCCTTTCCAACTGGCAGCAGTTTTGTGAGTGCACTTTTGTGACGGAAACACTTCTTTCTTCAGCAACCCTGTGTTTTTGTACACGTGAAGTGTTTGGATCCAAGGCGCTGAGTGAAAGAGAAGAGTCAGACATTGCTGGAAAAAGAGACCAGATGTCTTTGAAATCGTCTAAATTGTCTCTATTTTTAAAAAAATTTACTCTTTCCATTGCTGCCAGATCTGAAAGTCCAATTTGCCAGGATAATATATCCGGTGTGGATAAAGATTTCCAAACTTGAAGTGTTGTTTCTTAGCAACCTGGAGGCTCGAAGGGCCACTCGGGCTCGGCCCCTGAGCTTTCCAGGAGCCCAAGCTTCCCACGGCAGTGGGAGAGGGGCTGAGGAGGAGCACAGGCTCATTCAGGCCTTGGGCCTGCTGTCCGTCCCCTTCCAGATTTCTTCCCAGGTACTAGAGGCTAACGGAATGTAAACAGAGGGAGAAAGGGAAGGAGGGAGAGAAGCGGAGAGAAAGGGAGCCACCGCCCAAAGAGACAAGTCCCAGGGCCTGAAGGAGGTGGAAAGAAAACACCAGTTGAGCCTGTGACTTGGTCTCTGGCCTTCAGCACACATCCAAATAGCTGCTTCCCAAGTGGTGTGGAACAACAATATTTTTGTTCTTTCAAAAGGCTATTTTTAATATTAACTTTTTTAAAACTATGCACGTTATCATTATTGTTATTTTCCCTGCTATTGTTTAAGAAGAATGCTTTTAGTCCCCGTGTGGTGGGTTGAGCATTCCTTCCCTTGTTGACCCAGAACCCAATCAAAAGTTTGAGGCCTCAAGTTTCAATGGAGACTCGTCCATCACTCGTGTGTGTTCTGCTGGGGACTGGGATGCGAGGGGTGGACATGGTAATCGTCCCCCAATACCATTCCCCCTTCTCTAGGTAATTACTCCGATTTGGGGGCTAGTTTCCATCTCTGGCCTCTACACAGTTCTTGCACTGGCAAAAAGGCGACTCCACACCTAAGGCCTGTGGTCCCAACCTAGGCTAGTGTGCACAATCTCATCTTCCAGCCGTGGTTTTTGGTTCAGAGACGAGCCTGTGACCTCATTCTGGCTATTGAGCTACAAGAAGAGGAATTTGCTGGGGTTCCTAGGAGAGCTCTTCCTCACGCATCTGGAGAAATTTCTGGGTGTGGCCCTCTTTTGTTCCCTCTGGATACTTGCAGCCATTTTGGGGACCGTGAGAGGGATGCAGCCTTGGGATGAAGCTGATTCTACGAAGGGCAGGGTGAAGAGAGAGGAAACAAATAAATAAACGAACAAATTCTTGGTGACGTGGTTAGGCCACTGAGTCAAACTGCTCCTGAAGCCCAGCTTTTCCTTGAATCTCCAGTTATATAAACCAGTAATTTTCCTTTATCCTTTAAGCCAGTTTGAACTGCCTTTTCTGTTACTTAGAATCAAACATTCCTTATTGATGCAGTAATATTTATTGAGCACCTATTCTATGACTGACACTCTATAAAATGCTTTTATGTGTATTACTTTCCCCTAATCCCCATAGTAACCCAGCAGGGAAGGCATAACATCCCCATTTTTCAGCTGCAGAAAACTCTAGTTCTGAGACTGAAGTGGTTTGTGGCAGAGTGGGAGTGTTAATCCAGGGCAGGCTGACTCCCCGTGCTCAGATTCTCAGCCGGCAGCAGAGGAGCGCTGCTCTGAGTAGGTGGGAGGGAGAGCTGAGGGTGAGGGCAAGTCTGGGCTCTGAGCTGACAGGACTGACGAGGGCCAGGACGAGGGCCCTGAGTAAAATCTGCAGTGGGTTCAGACGGCCTGGCTCGTTCAGGGTCCTCAGGTGGTGAGCTGTCCTCTGACACCACGTGGCCCCCCTCTGTGGCCAGGCCACAGCTTGCTTTAAATGCCACCACGCCAGACACTGTGAGGAACAATAACTTTAATGACAACTACTCATCCCTATAAACATCTGCAAAGGCTTGTGAAATTTTATTTTATTGACTCATGTTTCCTAATTTAATGTCTTCCTTTCAATCTCCCTCTTCCAAGTTAAGACAAATCAGCAAACCCCTGGGATGACAAGACCATTGGGACGTGACGATGCTAGTTAACGTTTGCGAAATATTTACTCTGTGCCAGGCACTCTTCTAAGGGCCTTCCAAGTGCAGCTTGTATGTTATGAGGTAGTGTATTGTCACCTCCCTATTGCACACGTGACGTGGAGGCTCAGAGAGGTTAAATAGCTGCCCAAGGTCACACAGCTAGATCCAGTGCTCTCAACCGCTTTGCTATATTGCCTTTTCATAGGGACAGAATTAGCAACACCTCCTGCCAAGGTTCTTGGCAAACAGGATGTAATTGGTCTAGTGATAGATGGGGTATGCCTGCCTCTGATTACCATTCAGTGTGGAAATGGACCGAGTGTGGCTATGAAGTCGTGAGACTAATTTTTAAAAAACGCAACACACCTTATCATGCACATTACTGCCATACTTTTTAAAGTTATCTTCCACCCCATACCCTCACTGTTGAAAGAAAGAAAACCAGGAAAGACTGTGTAAATCTTTGAGAAAAAAATGATGAGAAGAGACTAGCACGGCCAAACATTAAACATACTGCAGAGCAGTAATAATTAAAACAGCAGGGTTCTGTCAATGAAAATAGACAACTAAGTCAGTGGAAAATAATAGAAAGCCCCTCACTGCTATTATTTGGTATATAATAGAAGTAGTATTTCATACATGGAGAGTTGAGCAAAGAGTGGTACCTAGAACATATTAATTTGGATTCTTTCTTCCTATCATATATCACATTAAATTCTGGGTAGATTGAAAAATAAAATATAAAAACTGAGGCCACAATATATCTAAGGCAAATTTAGGATCATGGTTAGGGAAGGCTTTCCTAAATATTGCATCAACAGCAGAAACCACAAACAAATTTATAGATTTCACTATATAAAAATTAAATATTTCTGTATAGCATATATACCATAGAATACATGAAAGGTTCAAAACCTTAATATATAAAGAACTCTTATAAAATCAGTAAGGTAAAAGGGTGAACGTAACGATATAAAAATATATCAGGCCACTTTCATAAATTGTTAATGGAAGTATAAACTTACACATGATGAAACACAATGTGGCAAAATACTTCAAAGATCTTAAACATTCGACTCAGCGAGTCCCCTTCCAGAAATTTATCTCAAGAGAAGGATGGGACAAACATGCCAAGGATGATCATCACAACATCATTCGCGATAATTAAAAAAACTGAAGTTAAGCTAGCTGTCTGAAGAGAGAACAGGTTAAATAAATGATGGTATCTATCCATTCAAAGAACATTTAACAGTGATTAATAAGGATGGTATAGGTGTATATTTGCTGACATCAGAACATGTTCTTGATCTGTTGTTAAGTGGAAAGAGGATGTTACTACTATGTATCAAAATATGATCATATTTGTGTGTAGATATAACCCTCTTCCTCTAAGCATAAAAATGCCTGGCAAGCTATTCACCTAAAAAATACATATATTTTTTTTATTATATATAACACATATATAGTTCTCTGTGTTTTCCAATATTTTCTAAAATAAACACACATTTCTATGTGATAAACTTAAATATATTAGCAAATTATTTTGTATGTATTAAATATTATGTAATAAAAAATAAACAGAAACTGAAGATGTGCCTATAAACAAGAAGACCACTTTTTCCTTTTTTGGCCTGAGTGACTGCTGAGTCGGCCATTAGGTTGGAAGGAAGTGCACGGGCGTGGGAAGCCCCCTGCCCTGGGTAGAAATCTCAGTTATTCTGGGCCAGTTGGCAGATTCTAGGCACAGCTCTTCACCTCCCTGAGACTCACTGTGCTTCTCTGCAAAATGAGAAGAACGTTTACCTGGCATGATTATTATGAGGAACATGTTGCAGTGATAAAGCCCCAACCTCATTGACTGGCACACAGAAGAGTCTGAATAAATTGCAACAAACATCCTCCTCCTTTAACACTGGGCTCAGTGCCTCTCTGATATCTTCACCAACCACCCCAGACGGTTCCTTCCATCCTGACAGTGTTCCCAGAGCTCTCTGTGGACGCCTGCTAGGGCTCCCTCTGCTTTGCCCCCTCGATGTGAGCTCCTAGGAGCCAGGGATCAATGGGCCCATCTCTGGATCCTAAGAACCTTACTCAGTGCTTGGCACATAGTCGGGACGCGTGAAATGTTTGTCGAGTGAATAAAGGAAGAAATGAATAACAATGATGGTCAATGACAGCAATGTGGAAATGTCAACATTTCCCTCAGGGAACAACTCTGGAGGCCTACACTCACTGGAATGTATATTATGGCACATTTTGTTTTTAAACTACCTGAACGTTATTTTGGAGTCCCATTTCATAAGATTTCATAAAGAAATGGGATTATATTATAAGATATATATCAAAACAATAGAAATTGCAAATATTTATTGAGCACTTGACCGTGTGCCTGGCTCTATATATATGTGTGTGTATATATATAATATTTACATAATATAATATATATATAATTTCATTTACTCCTCTCAAAAGATAAACAAAGAGGAAACTGATGATTACAGAGTATAATTCACTTGCCTCTGGTATCCAGAAGTGGCAGAAGCAGGATTTGAACCCAAGTATTTCTGGCTGATTCAGGATCCTATGCTCTTAACCATGACCCTCACAGAATGGCATTTTAAAGGCTTTATTGAGAAGAGAGAGGAAAGCTCTGTAGCAGCTGGATCAATGGTTGTCCTCAACAGCACTGTAGAGACGCCTATAATGGTGGAAGATGAGGAAGAGGAAGGGCGTTATGCAAAGAGGAGAGAGGAGGCAAGAATGATGGGTGGGAGGAGACGGAGATGACAGGGAGGAAGGAGACACGACACTAGACAGAGTGGGAAAAAGCTCCATTGACTACTGCCGCCTGCCATTTTGGGAGGCAGCATTTTTACTGTTTGGGCAAAATCATGAAGCAGATGATAATGCATAATCAGGCAGGAATGAAAGGTATGCAAATAGAACTTTGTTTCGTTTTACAGTTTAAAATGATCAACCTTTATTGAAATAAGTATATTGATTCGTTGTGTTGAATTAAAGCGAATCGACTGTCCAGGACAACCTTGGCCGTAGGGAAAGGTCTTTTACCTCCCTCCCCACAGCTCTAACCTTCCCCCTCCCCGAGCCTTTTCGGTGTTCTATTTCTGCTAATCCCTGCTAAGAAGTAACTGGTGAGCAAGAGGTTAGCTGATGGGGTCTCAAGGTGTGACCTTTCCCAGGGGCATTTGCATGTTAATAGAGGACACTGGGGACCCAGGAACAGCCTCCAGGTCTGCAATGAAAGAAGTCCCGAAGGTGGGTGAGAGGGGTGGGTACAGCCCCCAGGGGCCCTGCTGTGCAGGCCACGTTGATTTGGCCTGTGTGGATGGCCGCGGGTCTGGGCTTCCCTCCAGCTGCTTTTGCAAAGAAGTGGTTTGGAGAAGAACAAAGCGATTGTGTTTATCCTCAGGCAAGTGCTCCATTGCCAGGGCTGTGTGCACAGTGCCCAGCTCAGAGTCTGGACCCAGTAGGCTTTGCTTAATGGTTATTCATTGAATGAATGAAGAATGGCCTTCCCACCACCTCCCCCCACACACCTTTAGCCCTGTTGCTCATGAGGCCTTTAGGCCCAAGAGGCCAGGTCCGGGACCTGGGCAGCTTCTTTCTAGTGACGAGAACATCGCCAAGAAGAAATTTCTACTGTTTGCATTTTATTATTCTTCCTCCTTATAACTAGAAAACCTCAAAACTTGTGCTGAATTGCATGACCTCACTGATCCTGTTTATGGTCCTCGTTGAACTGTGGTTGAAGCCATCTTCTTCTTAACTACGGCCAAACTGAAGAAAAGAAAATTCCCATGAGGACATGTTCTCATGCACTCACACATTTCAGGGTCCTAAGGAAGGAAGGGGGGGGGCGGGGAGGGAGCAGTAAGGACAAGACTACTTTTCTGTTTGGCTGAATTCATCAAAAATGTCCAAACCCCATACCGAACATTCATCACTAATTAAATCCTAGCACCATAATTCAGAGAAAACAATTACAGCATTTAGAATTTTTAAAGGAACTATTATTGCTGCCTTGGCCCTTTTAAAAATTATGCTCCCCAAAGGACAAAATGTGATCCATTAATATGTATGTATTATTACTTTTTTTGTAAGGGGAAGATTGCTGATGCCTGTGAATATGGAAGCATTTATCGGTTGCAGACAGCCGCTGAGTTGACTTGCAGTTTTAAGTGCAGTATTTTCTAGAATCTAAAAGGCTATAACATTAATTACCTTTTTGCCTTTACCCCGTAGCCTGCTAGATTCTGTCCCATGTTCTCTTCTCTTACCTTGCCACATGGGTAACTGGTTATTGAGTGAAGGGGTTGGTCAGACCCAAACAGGGTTGGTTATTATTGGGTCATCATACAATAATTCATGCAATGGAATACAATTTCTCCCATTTTCCGTTGGTGCCCAGAATGAATCCTTGGTTTTCATTTTCAGTTGAGGCCCCCTGTGTGTTGGGTCCTGTGCTAGTCCCTGAGCAAAAGGCATTCTGAATTTCTACGTCAAATCCGTGATTCTTTCATGTCGAGTGTCCCTAGCTAATCTGGGATCTGATATTTTTTCTTCTTCATTTTGTCCTTCTTCATCTTGATAATTGAAGAGAGTTACTGAGAGGTGAGTTAGCCGAGTCTGGCAGAGAGGATCACGCTTGGCCTCTGTTAAGATGTACTGTGTGCTTGACTTGTGTGTGTGCATGTGTGGGAGTGTGCATGTGCATGCATGTATGTATGTATGTGTGTATGTGTGTGTACATACATATATAAAAGCACAACTCAGGAATTTCCATTCGGCTCCCTGATCAGTCCATTGTCACATGCATTTGGCATTCATTATCCACCAGCCTCCGGCGCCTCTGGTCCTGTGCCCTGGCTAACCGTGATTTGGTTTATAGAGATCATATGGCAGGGAAACAGACCTTGAAAGACAGAGCTCTGAGAAGCACATTTGATGAATTTCCTATGATTTGAGTCTGGGTTTATTCTTCTCTGTGGCGGGACAGACACCCCAGAGCACACCCAGCCGGCCTGGGAGCCCAGCGAGGAGTGGAGGCTGTGACAATAAGCACACTGTTTTTTCTTCACACGTCTCGGGTTGCATTTCCTATCTGGGAAAAAAAGAAAAGGAAGCCTTGTAAGGGATCCAGAATCTGGGCAGGAAACCACACAGAGTGAAGGTTGCCATTGTCATTAGCAATTAATGTAACCACCAGCGCTGGAAAGAGAAAGCCCTGCCAAGGCGATGGGGGAGGGAGGGGGGGAGGCCCAGGGGGCGGGGGCGTGGGGGTGGAGTGGGGTCAGGGGCGGGATGCTGCTCACCCCCATTCACCAGCTTGGTTGGTTGGAGAAGTGAGCAGGACATCTCCCCAGGCACTCCTGAGAGATACCGCGGTACTAAATTTTTTTATTTTAAATAAACAAGGTGCCTAGGACTCGATAAGTTATAAAATGTCTCTGCCACCCCTTTTCACTTTCTGCGTCTCCATGTCCAATTCCTCAGTCCCCTTGAAAAGTGATTTTATTTTTATCTGAGTCTGTTGAGACATTTCTTTAACAGTATTTACTGAGTGTCATCTATGTGCCGAGGACTTGGGGTGTAGGGCTGGAGGCTGATGCGAATGGATACCCTGTGTTGAGTGTGTGTGTCCCAGGCACAGGGCATTCTCCATCCATCACCTCAGTTAGGCATCACTACAAGTCTATGAGCTAGGTTTTCTTCTGACCCCATTTTACAGACGGCATAGCTGAGGCCCGGGGAGGTTAATTAACTTGCTCCAGGTCATAAAACTAATACATAGGCTAGCTGGGATTTGAGCCCAGGCAAATTTGCCTCTTCAAATCTCTGTTCCTAATCCTGGTTTTATTCCCTCAAGAAGCCAACAGTCTAGGGGCGCCAGGGGGAGGGTGTTCCTGCAAGTCAATCAATGATTAAATGACAAGGTGATGTGGGCTATGATAAGGGTAAGCTTAAGGTCTCTGGGAGTCCAGAGAAGAGACACCTAATCTAGCCTGGGGAGGCACTCCAGGAAGGCTGCCTGGAGGAGGTGTCTGACATTCCTCCTGTCCTCTCTTGTGTCCCAATGGTATGTTGGCCAAACTAGTCAGTCTGGAAGGGAACATTTATATATTTGTATCTGTGCACCACTCACTATACAGGTGTTGGAATGTTCTGCAGATCTGTCCAGGCCCTGAAGATGTCTGCTTCTTACATCCTACTCAGTGAAGTCCCAAGTGGTTTGATAAAAGCTGAGACTGCCAGCATTTCTACAGTGTAGATGGATTCAAATCTCTCTCCTCCTTCTCCTTCCCCTCCCTCCTTTGTCTCTCTCCCTCTTCATCCCTCCCCTCTCTGCCCCCACCCTCTTTCTCTTTCTTTCTGGTAGTTTAAAAAAATGCCACTTTTCATTAATGTGACCAAAATGTCATCAAGTAGTTTAATGCTCTTTAATGTCCTTGTATCGTTTACGTTTTGCGAACAGTGTGGAAATGAATCCCATCTGTGGGTTCAAGAACATCAAAAAAGTTGGACAGGCTGTTTAGACGTGCTGCTTCACATTGCATTAGCGTGTACAATGTCAGGGGGCCGAGGCAAGCGCGGCCTGTCCGGGCCTCAGCCCACCCCTTCCCCAGCCTGGGAGGGACAGATCACTTACCTCAGGAACTCAGAGTCAGTCCTGGGGATGGCGTCTGGAAGGCTGCCCAGAGGCCCCAGGAAAAGTGTGAAGCCTAAATAAAAAATGAGAAATGATTCAGGAAAATCTCTCTCTTCCTTTCTGGTGCCAAGACGCCCCAACAATAGCTTTTTCATCACTTGGGTGAGAGGCTGGTTAGAATGCTGTCTGACTTCTTCAAAAGTAATTAGCTTGCCTCTCTCTCTGTTTCTCTCTTTCTCTCCTCTCAGCCCACCCCCCCACCCGAGTTCCCCAGGGAAGAAACCTCTGGGGCCAAAATTAAGCTGGCAGTTTGTAAAGAGGTGGCTATAAACCAAAAATGACCAGAGACCCTCAAGTTCAGCGCCAGCAGAGTTCATAAAAGAGGTGGTCTCTGGAGGACCCTGAGAGGGTCTCAAAGCCCCAATCAACAGGGTGGGGCCTTCAGGATGACTCTTTTGCATCACTCCACTTGAATTCTGGCTCCTCTACTTTCTAGAAATACGGTCTTGAACAAGTGACTCCCTGTGTCTCAGTTTCCTTACCTGAAAAATGAGAATACTAATTATATCCACCAAATTAAATGAGCTCGTGGATGTGAAGTGCGGACACTAGGCTCCGCCACACGACGTCCTCAGCAGAGGTTAGCGATCAGCTGGTGTTAGCATCGCTTTGTTGGCCTGCTCTTGCCACCTCACGGCACCTACACTGTGCCCTTTCGGGTGTGCTTCCAGGGGGACTCAGCCCTCCCTCCCTCCCAGCTGGGCTCTCACCTGACGCTTACCCTCCCCTACCCTGCAGGGACAGTGGCGAAGGCGAGGGACAAGGGACCTTAACTCCAAAATATCCTGGGTTTTCCAGCTCTGTGGAAACCCCTCATTCTAATATGTTCCCTAGCAAGAAAGATGTGGGTTTTTATTTCAGAAAATTAAAAAAAACAAAAAACAAAAGCTTCTATTCTTCCCCAGACGTGGGGAAGGGCAAGAGTGGATTTTTAACTGTTAATCATTACTGCTCAGGGAGTAACAATCCGCCCCTCTGGAGGCTCTTGATCCCTGGCCAGCAGTGTAACCGCCCCTTATTTTGTATTTGCTCATACGAATATCCTTTAATTATGAACATAAACATAAGCAAATAACTTCTGATTGTTGTTTCACAATTCTTAACACAAGGTCATTCTGTCTTAACTTTCAAGTCAAACAAACACACGTATCACTTTAATGCAGTTTCCAGAAGGACAGTTTGCTTCTAAGTTCTCTACGGGATATGCTTTCTAAGATGTGCGCTGTCAACCTGCAGGTTATTTCTGCTCAGACAATTGAGAGACTGCCCACAGGGTTATATCTGGCGTTCCCTGGAGACCTGTGAGCACAGCGTAGAGCGGCCACCGCTGCGGCCTTTGTGCTCAGCCTGGTAGGAAGGACACTGGATTCTAAAGGCCTGCAGGCCTGGCTCTAAGATGGGAATCATGTCTTACCTGCTGTGCGACGGTGGGCAACTCACCCAGCCTCACCCAGCCCGAATCTTTCCGTCAATGTAAAATGATGCTTGTCAGCGTCAGCCCTGTGGCTCTAAGTGTCATGTCGCCGTGACCTTATCGTGTGCTGGTCCTTCAGACTTCCGTTATGAAGGCCATTCCTGACCTCCTGACTGGGTTAAATGCTAGAGCCTTCCTTGACTCATCTACTTTCCATTTTAATGCTCACAGCACTGGCTGGTGGTGTAGCACTATGGCTAAAAGCATAGACTCGGGAGCCAAGCTACACGGGTTTGATTTCTGGCTCTGGTGCTTGTTGGCTGGTGACCCTGGAGAAGTCACTCAACTTCTAATGCTAATAATAGTATCTATCTCAAAGCACTATTGTAAGGATTAATTGAGCCTAGCGCCTGACACAGCAAATGCTCTGTATAGGAAGTACATCGGCTATTATTCTCTCTTCGATTATTTAATCTCTCTCTTTAGTAGCACGCCGAGAGTTCTCTGAGGACGAAGACCACGTCTGCGTCCACCGCCATAGCCCACCAGTAAGCATGGCGCCTGGCACCTGGGAAGCTCTCATTATCATGTGTTGAACTGCACTGAAGTGAAACCAACGAGGTAAAAAGGCTTTGTAAACCACTGGGCAAGACATTTTTTATTCTTAGCTCTGGAAGGAGTTTATTAGATGAAATATCTCCAGGGCTCTCTCAGAATTGCTGCTGCTGTTGAATGTAACAATTGTTGATCAGGTGACTAGTTGGTTTATGAATCATCTCCGTTGTCAGTCTTGTCCATGTTTAGTTCTTTTCCTCCTGGTTTGTGCTGAGTGGGCCTATCAGAAAAAACCTTCGGGTTTGCTAATATATTTGACTCTGATGTTTACTTAGTGTCCCTTACAGGGCGACCCCAGGTGGGGAGAGGCTGCAGACAGGAGGCAGAGGGAGACTCATTTCCAAGCTCCTGGTCCAGCAGGGGAGGCAGATGTACGGATCCAGGCCCGGCCTTGCACAGTATCCTATGCCCCTGGCCACGGTAATGAATGAACCCCTGACCCAACCTGGGCCAACGTCCTCCCTCAGGATTTTCTATACAGTGACTGGGAGATGATGCAGGCTCTCTCTTTCCTTTGGGGTTGAAGGCTGGTCAAAGGTAAGCCAGGGCACATGCTGCCTGGAGGGAGCCCAGCTGATGTAGCAAAGGAGGAAGACAGCCCACAAAGTGAAATGGGGGGGGAGTGAGGGAGAGCTGTGGGGTTCTTTGTTATTGCAGCAAAGGCAGCCCACTCAACTAATGTAAGCTCCATCTTCCCCACAGCTCTTTATGATGCCACATACCATGGCCTGAGACACCCACCCTTTGGGAAGCTTGAGAAATGAGTTAAAGAATTCCAAAGCCGTGCAATGTGCAGGAATCTTAAGCATGGCTTTGTTTGTATCTGTCTGGTTGTTGACATCCTGGTCCCTAATGAGGTCATTTGAACATCTGTAGCATATCTGCCAAGAGCCAGTTAACTGGAAATGACATTAGTCACTGTTAGCACAATGTCTCTTCCCCTTTCTCCCTTGGATCTGTGCTTTGGGGACACTCCGGCACAGCTCAGAGGTTCTTAGGGCTCAGACATCAAAGGGAAGGATATAGTCACCAGCAGCCCCCTGTCAAAACATTCAACATTTACTTGCAGCTCCTAACCTCTCTGATACTGAAGACCTCTTTTAGTAACTCCTCCCCTGGAGTTTTGAAAGATCAAGTCCTCAAACACAAAGCACTGATTAAGTCATAATGTACTTATTTGCTCATTTCCTGTTAACCCACCTTCAAATATAGTAGTGATCAGATAACACTAACAATACAGAATTGATATAATTTCAGACCAAAGAAGTTTTAGTTAGGCTAGGTGGGCTGAACTATGGTAAGAGAAGGGTTTCCAGTAAGTCTTTTATTTTATTTTCTTTATGTTTTATTTTTATTATTTTTTTGTGAGGAAGATTGTTGCTGAGCTAACATCTGTGCCAATCTTCCTCTATTTTATTTTTTTTGTGTGTGAGGAAGATTAGGCCTGAGCTAACATCCGTTGCCAATGCTCCTCCTTTTGCTGAGGAAGACTGGGCCTGGGATAACATCCATGCCCATCTTCCTTTATTATATATGGGACGCCGCCACAGCATGGCTTGACTAGCAGTGCGTCGGTGCGCACCTGGGATCCGAACCTGCGAACCCTGGGCTGCCGAAGTGGAGTGTGCGCACTTAATCTCTACACCACCAGGCCAGCCCCAATCTTCCTCTATTTTCTATGTGGGACGCCGCCACAGCATGGCCTGATGAGCGGTACATATGTCCACGACGGGGATCCGAACCTGTGAACCCCGGGTCGCCAAAGCAGAGTGCATGAACTTAACCACTATGCCACCGGGTCGGCCCCAATTTTATTTTTAATTTATTTTCAAAAATGAGCAATTATTGTTAGACGTTTTAAATGAATGAAAGAGCTCAGGAATCCCTACCTTTGAGCACTTTAAAAATCAGATCAAAAACTGCCTTCTGCTTTGCCGTGATTGCTCACTTTAGTTCATTGGTATCTGTGGGGCATGGGGGCCTGAGGTGCAGCACAGTTTACACACTTACTGCGTGCAGGCCTGGCCAGGGGCTTTAGAGTCTTAACACATTTTACCCATCCCCAAGCCCTGTGGGAAAACCACAGGTAGGTCCCCAAAGGGCTAAGCTCTGGGATTCTTGGGGTAGCTCTAGCTCTTTGGGATGAGGTCCCAAGAGAGGCCGAGAGCCCCAGAGACAGCCCTATTGACCTCAAGAAGAGCCCAGTGCCCATCTTGATCAGACTCAGTGCTCGGGAGGAGCTAAGGCGTAGCTGCTCTGAAAGGAAAAGTTTGGTCTCCCCTCCCAGGTTGTGTGTATGTGTGTGTTTGCACCAAGGAGTTGGCCTCCTCATAAATATTGCTTTCCTAGGGGTTTTCACTATTTCCATCAACACAAGTAACCAGGCAACTATGCTGTGACTTAATGGAAATTCATATTGCAAGGGACTGTAAATCATTGCAGAGATGAAGTGCCAGAGGTCACACATCGACTAGGGGAAAGTCAGCATTTCTCCCAGAGCCTGTGTTCTTACAGATTCATAGAGAGGCAGGGCCAGTTGGGCCCACAGAGACTTATTGTACAGATGGAGAAACTGAGGCTCAGAGAGGGTATGCCCTTGCCCAGGGTTACAATTAGTTAGTAAAAGAAAGAGGGATAGAATCCAGGTCCCCTACTCTAATTCCAGTGCACCTAAAAGATTTGAGTGACATCAGAGATGAATGGAAAATTAGAGGCTCATTCATTCATTCATTCATTCAACCAACCAACCAACCAACCTTCATTCCTCATTAGAAATGAGAACAACAACTTCAAGGACCTGAGTTAGTTATCTGCTTGTTATTTATCAAAGGTCTATCTTGGCTCAGCTAAGCAGAAAATCCTTGTACTGTTTGAGTTCATCACTTAGAGTTGGAAAAAGACTATCTCTATGTACATACTTTTCATGTCTTCAGCCAGAGATTGTAAACTGGCAACCTGCTCATAAGTATTTTGTTTGGCCACAAAGTGTTTTAAAAATAGGAAAAAAATGTACTTGCTCACCAATATTTAAAGATCAGATTTCTTATTTAAAAAAGAAAGAAAGAAAGAAATGAGGACATGTTGCCCAGAGGCCTCTTTCAGCCATGTCTCCTTGGCTAGAGCTGTATCCCCTTTTGAGGCCTAAGCCGTGAACTGTCAGGGACCCAGGCTGACCTCTCCTGATCTCCACCCTCTTGTGTCCAGCTGCTGCCCCCTTCACATCTCCACTGGCCGCCCAGCAGGCACCTCAGACTGAGCGCATGGAACCAGCTCTGGCTCCCTTCCCACTCAGGAGCCTCCTCCCTCTGTTCTCAGCTCACGGCACTCCTGCTTCCGTACTACCGTTGTGCTGGCCCCGAGCTTTGCAGTGAACCCTCACTCCTCTTTCTCTCACTCTCCGCACAAATCCATCAGCAAATTGTTTTGCCTCCGCATTCAAAGTAGTTCCTAAATCCACCCAGTTGTCACCCCTCCCAGCGACCACCCCGGTTCACCAGGCTCACTGGTCGCCTGCTTCCCATCTTGTCCTCCTTGTGTTGGATTTCCCCACGTGGTATCCTCTGAAAATGGAAATCAGACCAAGTCTCTCCCTTTGTGAAGAGTCCCCAATGATTTCCCATCATATTTAGAACAAAATCCCAAAGTCCTTTCCATAACACGGTCCCCGCTCACAACACTCCAGCCACCCTGGCCTCCTCGCTGGTCTCGACATGCAAGTTATCCCTGCCCCGGGGCCTTTGCACCTGCTGTTCCCTCTGATGGGAATGCTTTCCTCCCAGAGATTCACAAGGCTGGCGGCCTTCCTGCATTCATGTCTGCTCAAATATCTCCTTCCCCGTCTCCTTATCTAAAACAGCAAGCCTATTTCTCTCTATCCCTTTATCTGGCTTTATTTTCTTCATAACACTATTATTTCTTGGCCTGATGTATTTTTATTATATAATATATATTTGTGTGTTTATTTCCTATCACTTTATTTAGAATTAAGGCTTCATGAAGGCAAAGACTATCTGATTTTTTTGTGACTTTATCTTCAGTGCCTAGAACAATGCTCAACACAGAATAGGTGCTAAATAGTGTTCATTGAATGAATGAATGATGAATGAATGAATGCAAGATTGGCTTAGATCTATGAGGACCCATCCTGTGAGGAGGGGGATGGGCTAGTCTCTTCTAGAGGAGGGTGCATATGTGAGCAAAAGTGGGTTCTACTAGCCCAGGAGGAAGGGAAACGGACGTTGAGTGGCTGACCAATAGTGTCTTCCTGCGTCAAGCTTGTCCAGTTTCTATGATTACAGAGTTTCCAAACACTTTTGGGTAAGCGCAGTGTGTCCCACTCTGTTTTGTTTAAGCAAGGCAGCCAATAGGAGAGTGTGTCCTGGCTCTCTGGGGCTTGGCCAGGGTGGGGGCACAAGGTGTCTACTCTCCAGGTCCACTGCAAAGCCAAGAAATGAATTGTGACTTCCTGGGGCAGCAGGAACTCAGGGCTGGACTCCATTTGTTATCTCCCCTGGTGACAGGCTGGTCCCCAGTGATGTCATCTGAGCATCTGCAGGCACCTCTGCCAGGATCCTACTAACTGGAAATGACATCAGCTACCAGCAAAGTGACTTGGGCGCCGGGCAGACACGTCCTGCTGATCCCCTGTCTGGAGCTCATCTCCTGCCTACCTGGAAGTCTTCTGGCTGGCACTTTGGCAAACAAAGAGGCATTTGAGAGGGAATTAAGTTGACTTTAAAAGATAGCCTCAAAGTGTTTCCCAACACATCGATGCTTACACTGAATTATAGGTGCTAATAAAGCTGTCAGAGCCTTGGCGGGAGAAGCGAACTCACGCAGAAGGATCCCTGGGAAATGATGAGAATTCATCTGGGCCTGGAAAGTCGTCCCCGGCCCAGCTGGAGGCTCACATGCACGCGCCAAGCCTAAGAAAGGCTGAAATTACCCATTCAACTGCCTTGCTGATTGGCCAAAGGGCTTGCCGTCGTCTTAAGGCAGAAGGTGGCTTGGCTGGAGTCCTCCATGTTTCCTTGTATTCTGGGGCAGCCCTGATCCTTTGCTTTCTGAAATACTCACTGTGGCCATCAAGACAGGGTGGCTATCAGAATCTGCAGTAAAAGGAGCAGGGTCTAGAGGGTTAGAGTAAAGGAGACACCACAGAGCAGCCTTCCTGGGATTCACCTAAGATCAGGGACTTTTCTGTGATTTTGTTCAAAAGACACACAGATAAGTCTCAGATCTCATATAGCTCTGCTTACTGGGAACTTATTCATGTCAGGCCCTGGACCAAGTTCTTTACATCCATTATCTTTTGAAAGCATCCAGTTGACCTATGAGCAACGTCACTCATTCATTCATTCATTCCTTCTTTATTTTGACAGATATTTACTGAGAACCTACAACGTGCTAGGCCCTGGAGCTGGACTCTCAGGGTACAGTGGGGGAGCAGACAGACACATCCAACACCTGTCCCTTGGATTTGGTCATATGAGCAATGATCATTCACTATTGTGGCTGCAGTGAGGAGTAAGAAGGAGAAGTCTGGGGCGCTGTGGGAGGTGTCCTGGGGGAATCTAAGGCTGAGGTGTCGAGGGAGGTGAAACTGAAGCTAAGAGCTGAAGCGTGAGTGGGAGTGCCAGAGGGCAAAGGGTGTGGAGAAGAGCATTCCCGGTGGAAGACGCAGGCTGTGCTAATGCCACTGTGCTCCTTTCCTCCTGCTGCTGTAACAAATTACTGCAAATGTGGGGGCTTACAATAACACAGATTTATTCTCTTACAAGTTCTGGATGTCAGAAGTCCAAAATCAGGTTTAGTGGGCAAAAGTCAAGGTGTCAGCACAGTGGGTTCCTTCTGGAGCCTGCAGGAAAGAGTCTGTTCTTTGCTTCTTTCAGCCACGGGTGGCTGCCAGTGTTCCTTGGCTTGCGGCCGCATGCCTGCACTGCCTTCTCCTCTTCTGTAGTCAAGTGCCCTTGCTTCCCTCTCATAAAGACACTGGTGATTACATTAGGGCCCACCTAGATAATCTAGAATAATCTCCTCATCTCAAGATCCTTAACTTAATCACTTCTATAAAGGTCCTTTTGCCATATAAGGTAACATTCACAGATTCTGGGGATTAGAATGTGAATATCTTTGGGGACCATTATTCAGGCTACCACAGCCACAAAATGGGGACAAGCCCGTGAAATGCATTTACAGAGGTAGCACAATGTGGTGTTAGCATGTGGGCTCTGGATGCTGACCCCTAGATCTGCCACCTGGCTCTAGTGCTTCTTTGCTGTCTGACAGTGGCCAACTTATTTAACATCTCTGTGTCTCAGTTTTCCCATCTGTAAAGTGGGACTGATAATAGTACTTACTTTATAGGATTGTCATAGGGATTAAATGAGTTATTTCAAGTAAAGCACTTAGAGCAGTGCCTAGCATGTTGCATGTGCTCAATAAATGTTAGTTTTTATTATTAACTATTGTTAGCTATTTATTAACTTTTTTCCAGATTTATTGAAATGTAATTGACATATAACATTGTATAAGGTTAAAGTGTACAACATGTTGATTTGATACACTTACATATTGCAAAATGATGACCACTGTAGCATTAGCTAGCACCTCT
Source organism: Ceratotherium simum simum (assembly GCF_057802395.1). Taxonomy (NCBI): domain Eukaryota; kingdom Metazoa; phylum Chordata; class Mammalia; order Perissodactyla; family Rhinocerotidae; genus Ceratotherium; species Ceratotherium simum. The sequence goes on from NC_141906.1 coordinate 14,391,793, forward strand.
ATCATGTTACATAATTACCATTTCTTTTTTTTGTGGTGAGAACATTTAAGATTTACTCTCTTAGCAACTTTCAGGTATATAACAGTATTGTCAACTATAATCACTACGCTATATGTTAGATCCCCAGAAATTATTGATCTTATAACTGGAAGTTGATACTCTTTGACCAACTTCTCCCCATTTCCCTCACCTCCCAGCCCCTGGTAACCACCATTTTACTGTCTATTTCTATGAGTTCAGCTTTTTAAAATTCCACATAAAAGTGATATCATACAGTATTTCTTTTTCTCTGACTTATTTCACTTAGCATAATGCCCTCATGTTGACAATATATGCATGGGTTTATTTCTGGATTCTCTATTCTGTTCCATTGATCTACGTGTCTGTTTTTATGCCAATATCATACTTTTGATTATTACAGCTTTGTAATATAGCTTGAAATCAGGAAATGTGATGCCTCTAGCTTTGTCCTTCTTTCTTAAGATTGCTCTGGCTATTTAGGGTCCTTTATGTTTCCATACTAATTTTAGGATTGTTTATTCCATTTTTGTGAAAAATTTCACTGGAGTTTTGATAGGGATTGCATTGAATCTGTAGATTGCTTTGAGTAGTATGAACATTTTAACAATATTAATTCTTCCAAGCCATGGCCATGGAATATCTTTCCATTTATTTGTGTCTTCTTCAGTTTCTTTCATCAATGTCTTATAGTTCTCAATGTACAGATTTTTCACCTCCTTGGTTAAATTTATTATTAGGTATTTTATTCTTTTTGATGCTATTGTAAATCATACCGTTTTCTTAATTTCTCTTTCTGATAGTTTGCTGTTAGTGTATAGAAATGCAACTGACTGTTGTATATTGATCATGTATCCTGCAACTTTGCTGAATTAGTTCTAAGAGTTTTTTTGGTGGAGTCTTTAGAGTTTTCAATGTATGTCCTGTGGTCTGCAAATACAGGCAGTTTTACTTCTTCCTTTCTGATTTGGATGCCTTTTCTTTCTTTTTCTTGCCTAATTGCTCTGGCTAGGACTTCTAGTACTATGTTGAATAAAAATGGCGGGAGCAGGTATCCCTGTCTTGCTCCTGATTTTGGGGGAAACACTTTCAGCTTTCCACCACTGAGTATGATGTTGGCCGTGGGCTTGTCACATATGCCTTTATTATGTTGAGTACATTCCCTCTATACCCACTTTGTTGAGAGTTTTATCATAAATGGATGTTGAATTTTGTTAAATGCTTTTTCTGCATCTATTAAGATAATCATATGATTTTTATCCTTTATTTTGTTAATGTGGTAGATCACATTTATTATTAACTATTATAATTTTAATTAACTATTTTTTGAGAAACAGAGAAACAAGGAGGAGAGTGTCTAGGAGGCTAGAATGGCAAGCAGGATTTGATTTTAGAGGATGTAGAGACTTGAAGCCCATTGTTTGAATCTGGATCATCATCCTAGTGATCATTGCAGTCATGGACATGTTTTAAGGGGAGTGAGTGACATAATCTGATTGGTCTTTAAAAAGCTCATTTTGGCTGATGGTAGAAAATCAGCCGAGATCAATTAGGTCTCTCAAGTATGAGATGATGGTGGATATCATCATCCACATTTACTGAGGAGAAAGCTGAGACTCAGAGAGACGAAGCTCCTCCTTTAAGTGGCCTTAAACTTGTTGGAGCCTTAACTCTTTAAGGTCATAGAGTTAACAAAAAGTGGGAGTTAACAACTTTTTGCTGGGATTTGAGACAAAGTGAGTTTGATTTAGAAGTCTGTCCTCTTCGCTGCACTACATGGCCCCCACGGCTGTGGCAATGTGAAGGAGGACCCCGGCTCCCCAGACACACCGGGGAGCAGCTGCATAAGCACCTGATGGGAGACCCCCATATGGGGGAAGCCTTTGCTTTCCTTGTCTTTGCTCCAGCTCAGCTTCTCTCGCATTGACAGAGAAATGTTTCTCCAACGACAATAAACTGGCATCTCCACCTAATGAATATTTCACTCTACTCCCAAGTTCACCATTTGCCTTGTCTTCTCAGTTTAGGTTCTCTTGGTCCTTGACAGCTTGGACTTTGTCCTGAAAGCCCACTCCCTCAGTTGTTACAGAGGCGGTCCTCTCAGACATGGCTAACCTCTACAGCTCATCCCTTATATTACACTGGATTCTTTGAGATGCTAGTGGTAGAAGTTCAAATCAAACTGGTGTGAGAATAAAAGGGAATATTTTTACTCATAAAACCAAAAAGTGTCAGGAGATGTTGCCTTTAGGTGTGGTTGGATCTCGGTACTCAAATGATGTTGAAAATTTGCCTTGTTTTATTTCTCAACTCTACTTTTATTTGTATTGATTTCTTTCTCAAGGTGATTCATTTCATGACAAGACATCCATGAACACTAAGAGCTCCCAGCTAACATCTCATCCAAGTCCAGTAAAAAGAACTTCTCTTTTGTAGTAAAACCAGCAAAAGTTTCAATGTGAGTCTCATTGGATCTACTTGAGTCACATGCCCATCCTTAAACCAATACCCTAACTGGCTAGGGTAGGTCTGTATGTTTCCTCTGGAGCTGGAGGGGGTGGATCAGTCTTATCCAAAGCAAGTGGACTGAGAGTGGAGGACTGGCAATTCCCCAAAGGTGGATTTAGGTACTGTTATCTAACGAAGGGAAATCGATGGTAGGCCCATGAAAACTCAATAAATATCCACTCTTTTCATAAACTCCATGTACTTAGAAGTCTTTCCACCTTGACCTACCTCATCCCTTCCAACTGAAACATCCTTCCTTAACACTCTACCTGTAGCAATCCTCTTCTTCTCAGGGCCAGACTCAGTTTCTCCTTCTTCCAGGAAACCTTCCTTTATCTCAAGAACAGGCTCCATCTCTTACTCTGCCCCTGTACTCCTCCATCCACACCTTTCTTTAGGCTCAAGAAGATTTGCACAGCAATTATCCCTTTCCACCTCTCCTGACCGGGCATGTCCTGAGCAGGGACTAGGACATCCGCATGGAAGGTCTCCCTGGACCAGGCACAGAAGGGACACTCACATGATATTTGCAAAATCAATGATTGCCCCCCATGTAGTCATGAGAGAAAATATTCCAAAGACATAATTCATAATAATAATATTTTAGTAAGTTGAAGTAAGATATTACATTACTGCTCACCTCTTCCTGCCGCCTTTGCTGCCCCCCCCAGGTGTTCCCACTTCATAGAATTAGAGACTCTTCCAGTGGGAGAGACCTCAGGGAGCACCCAGCTCAAATGCGGTGTCAGTCAGTCTCCTGACAGCCTGTTCCGTAGTCTTCCCACTCTGACCCATTCCCCTCTCCCCTTTTGTTGGAGTATTTCTTGTCCTCATGACAATCTTATAAATAAGGTATTCTTCTTCTATTTTATGATGTGGACACTGAGGCTCAGGAAGATTAAAGGGCTCACCTTACTCCAGGTTTCGTTTTCATAATCCTGCCTTTTATATTCTCTTCATCCGGTCTTCTTAATATGTGTGCATCTTTTATTTTAATTTTATTTGCTTCCATTATGTTAAAAATGTTTAGGTGAGCCACCTGGAAGCCGTTTGGTAAGGAGATGGGGTGTAGACAAATGCTGATGTAAAAGTAACTCACCCAGGGACACACGGGCCCGGAGCCGAGGTCTCAGCCCCTCTGTGGCCGGGGTTCCTTTGACTTCCTGCTCCAGAATGTCCTCACACACTGGGGCTGAGAGTAGAGGTCCCACAGAGGAAGGCAGGAGGTAGGGTTATACTTGGGGCTGAGAAACAATATGATTCACTTCCCATCAGCCCTCAGATGCCTTTTCTTTCCCCCACTAGACATGAGCTCATGGAATTCCGTTTCACATTCCTTTCGATAGATTTTCCTCTTCCTGGAGTAAGGCTACATGGAACCATCACAGGATGCGTTCATCAAGGGCGGCCACTGGGTCGTAATAGGATAATTGTGCCTGCCCTGGTGCCACAGAGATAATAACCACGTTGCTTTAAGAATGTGCAGAGGCCACATTTACGTTTTTAGGGCAGCCCCTTTGAAAACCTTGGCAGGGGTCCCCAGCACTGTTTCCCTTCCTGCAGCGTGATGTGAGAATGCTGCTACAGTGCGGGCCTTGTTTGAGCACAAGCCAGGCACTGTGTGGCCTGGGAGGTGGATTATGTCCCTCATGATGGTGGAAAGCCTCTCCAGGGACGGATTCATTTCCTCCAGACTAAGCGAGGTCTGTCATGGCTGAGGCTGGGGAGGTAGAGGCCCACACTGGTCCATTTCCTGTCTCCGCCCAGCGCATCAATTTTATACCTCCCTGGTTTGCCCCTCTTCTTCCCATTTCTTAGGAATCCTTTCTTTGTGACTATCTGTTAATATTCTTCATGGATCATTGCAAACTGCAGCTTGTCTATAGAGCTATTATCTAGTTGTCCTAAGCACGTATCTGGTTCTTTCTACCATTCCTTTAGCCTTTGGTAACCTCTTAGACAAGTACCATGTTCTAGCTTGAATTAGAGAGTTAGGTATGTGGGCACCTTATTCCTCATGCAGAACTGTAAACTCTTTGATGGTAGAAATGAAATCTCTTTTATCTTTATAACTCATGGCCAGTTGCCAAAAGAAAGGCTAGAATCTGAGAATGGGTCTTAGCTTCTTTGGTCTAGTTTCCACATCCCACAGATGGGAAAACTGAGACTTAGGGGAGGTTAGGAGAGCTGCCAAAGGTCGCACCAAACGCTCTTCACCACACCCTTTGCCCTCCGGCACTCCCACTCACGCTTCAGCTCTTAGCTTCAGTTTCACCTCCCTCAACAGCTCAGCCTTAGATTCCCCCAGGACACCTCCCACAGCGCCCCAGACTTCTCCTTCTTACTCCTCACTGCAACCACAATAGTGAATGATCATTGCTAATATGACCAAATCCAAGGGACAGGTGCTGGATGTGTCTGTCTGCTCCCCCACTGTATCCTGAGAGTCCAGCTCCAGAGCCTAGCATGTTGTAGGTTCTCAGTAAATATCTGTCGAAATAAAGAAGGAATGAATGAATGAATGACGTTGCTCATAGGTCAACTGGATGCTTTCAAAAGATGATGGATGTAAAGAACTTGGTCCAGGGCCTGACATGAATAAGTTCCCAGTAAGCAGAGCTATGTGAGATCTGAGACTTATCTGTGTGTCTTTTGAACAAAATCACAGAAAAGTCCCTGATCTTAGGTGAATCCCAGGAAGGCTGCTCTGTGGTGTCTCCTTTACTCTAACCCTCTAGACCCTGCTCCTTTTACTGCGGATTCTGATAGCCACCCTGTCTTGATGGCCACAGTGAGTATTTCAGAAAGCAAAGGATCAGGGCTGCCCCAGAATACAAGGAAACATGGAGGACTCCAGCCAAGCCACCTTCTGCCTTAAGATGACGGCAAGCCCTTTGGCCAATCAGCAAGGCAGTTGGAATGGGTAGTTCACACTGAAAGTTAGAAATGTTGGTTCCAATTCCAAAACTCAGACTCCTGAGATGTTAGAGTTGCGAGGACTCTCCTAGGCTAAGTTTGGTGGTCAGGGAGCCCTGGCGAAAGGGCAGCTCACCTTTACTTCCTTATTTTGGTCTGTCATGGTCTAGTTTCATTGTGATCGCTTTGTGGGAGTGAATAATCTGGGAGCGGATAGTGAACAAATAAAAATAAATTGGTCCCCTCCATTCATTCATTCATCCACGGAAAATTATTGACATTGTTCTAGGCCCTAGGGATATAGTGGCGTGCAAAGCAGACGAAAAGCCACGTCCTTATGGAGTTTAAATTCAAGTGTGTGTGTGTCTGTGTTTGATTCTACTTGTATTAACTCATTAAATCCTCACAAACTATATATGAGAGTTAATATTATAATCATTTCCATTTTGCAGATAAGGCAATTAAGGCCCAGAGAGGTTAAGTAATTTGCCCAATGTTGCACAGCTAGAAAGTGGTGGAGGCAGGATTTGAACTCAAGTGGTCTGGTTATTTAAAGAGAGAAAATAGACTCAGAGAGGATAGGCCACTAAACCAAGGCCACACAGCTGGTTTAGGGGCAGGGTTGTGCTATCTGACTCTCAGATCAGGTTTTTCCTAGGCCACGAGTATCCCTTTCTTTCCCAAGCTGTGAAAAGGAGTGGGATAGACAGAATCGATGGGTACAGTGGCCGGGTAGGATCTGAGAACACACAATTTCTTTTGCAAGATAGACACGGGCTGTTTGTTTCTCATCCTGACGAGATGGTGGGAGGGTGGGGAAGAGACTTCCAACACACCAAATATTACCCTAATTGGCTCAAAGGCCATGATTGTATCAAGTTCCAGAAATTATGAGTGAACCAGACAGTTAGGCCACCGCAGCTGGTCGGCAAATTATTGGCTCAAGTGTTGTAATTATTAAATGCAACAGAGAGAGAAGAGAGCAAGAAACTCAGACACTTAGTCCGGGATAATTGATCCAAAAATTATGGGTTCCAAGAAGGCCAACACTTGCTTAAATTTAGATTTGGACTCAATCCTGTCACACGCACACAAATGACTACTGTTTCCTGGACACCCACTCGGCACACACAATCGGCCCCTCAGCTCTGCCAGCCCACAGGAACAAAAGGGATTTTGATTCTGATTATTTTTAAACTTTAATGACAAATCCTTTCCTTCTCCACATTAAAAAATAAAGGCAGTGCACAGTACCATTAAGGGACTGCTTGCTGCTGCTCGATTCTCGGAGGCACTTACGTTGTTTAAATTTTAATTTCCGGGTTGAAATTTTTATTGAAAACATCACTATCTTTCTAAACAACAAAAAAAAGTTTCTTCTCCTGTCACTGTACTAGTTTGTTCTTTTACCTGCTCTCCTGTCTCCTCCACAGGAGGTCTTCCTGCCTCTCTCTGGCTCTCTGGCTCTTGGAGGCCTCGCTCTAGCCCTGTGATCCAAATTTGCTACCTCTGCCCTGGACCAAAGGTCTTTAGTAATTTTTTTTTTCTTTTGTAAATGAGAGTTTGTCTTAGGGGCAGTCTGAGGACTGCAATCTGCACATCCTTGACCACTCAGGGGCAGTGTCCCTCTGATGATAATGGTGACTATGAGGACGACGACAATATGGTGTCCCTCCAATGATAATGATGGCACCCTGCTAATCAAGCACTTCCTGTGCGCCAGGCCCAGTTCTAGGTACTTTTCCTGCATTGTCTTCTATGTCCTTCAACACGCTACAGGGAAGCTAATTCTACCTGATCTTACGGAAGAGAAATCATTGCACCAGGGAGGGCGAGAGGTAATCATTTATCTTTCTAGAATAATGTTGGCAGTGACAGGTACCACTAGGAGGTCAGAGGTGAAGGACTACTGAGATCCAAAGAGAGATGTCATCTAGTTGGTGCTGGGGTAAACCAGGAAGACTTCATGGCAAGAAGGGCATTTGAGCTAAAGGTGGGAAGCAAGGGAGGATTTGAGATGCAGAGAAAAGGCAAGAAAATGTCCTTAGTAAAGACAAGAAAACTAGAGGTGGATTTGGGAATAACTGGCTTGGCCAATGGGGGAAGATGAGGAGTGGAGTTAAGCACAAGATTTAGGGATGCTGTGGTCAGCTCTCAGAGGGCACTGAATGTCAGCTGAACCGGGTTGGTCTTTTCCCCATGGGCAGAGGAGTCATCCAAGGGTTTTAACCAAGCGAGTGACCACAAGGAACTGCAAGTTTGAAAGACCTCTCTAGCGAAGGGTGAATGGGAGATGGGAGGAGGTAAGACGGGAGGTGGGGAGACCAGACAGCTGGCTGTTGGAATAGACTCTTCCCAGCTCCGTTTCTCGCCTTATCATGCTCTTCCTGGTGACTGGCCTTGTGTCCCAGCCCTCCACCTTGGACTCCAGGTTGCCCACTGGTCCCAGCCTGCCCTCGGATGGCTCTCTGCTGCCCCCATCGGGCCCAGGCAGCCCCTGCCACAGTTCACTTGCAGGGTCCGGCCCGGAGGCTCTCACACAGGTGTTAATGTCACCAGGAATAGCATAACTGCTGCTACTACGAGCCACGATTCAGAGCACATGTATGTGCCAGGCACTGCTCATGTCTTTACATATATTAGTGCTTACCTCTCACAGGGATTTTCTGCAGTGGTTGCTATTACTTTCATTTCACAGGTCGGGAGACTGAGGCATAGATCTGCTCTCACGCCAGGACGGTCAGATGTGAGAGTTTTGCCAGAAGCCTGCCCAAAAGTCTGGGATTCTTGCATTGGAGTCACTTCTGTCCAGATCCTGTGGGAGGACCTGGTCAGAGCTCCAGTGGGGCGACCTGCCCATAGGATGAAATGAGGGTGTGGCTACTTCAGGGAGGTGACCTGGGCTGGAGAGGGCGTGAGGAATGGGGAGAGGGGGGAGGGTGATCATGTCCAGGACTGTAGCACAGAGAACTGGGGCCAAAGGGAAAGCCAGAGCTTTATATGGGAAATGGAGGCAGGACACCTGGGAGACAGAAGCAGAAAAAGCCAGAAAGGAGCCTGGGGACCGCCAGAGCAAAGCTTCAGGCCCCCGGCTGTGACGGGCGGGGGGGCCTGGGGCTGGCTTTGGGTGCTTGTTGATTTCTTTAAACAGGCAAGGTTGTTACTGCTCGAAGTAATCTTTCAGACTTGACAATATTTTGGAGGTAAGGCTCTGACTCTTAGGAGACTCCTGTTAAGGAAAACGCACGAGCTTCTTTCAAACTGAGAGCAGGGCCCCGAGGAGGCCGGAGACGGACAGGGTAGTTTTTAATGGGAACATGCAGGGCAGGGCGCAGCTGACAGTCAGCAGGAGGGAGCAGGCCCAGAGAGGTGTGCGGAGAGCCAGATGCTAACTTCTCCCACTTCCCAGTTTTGCCTGGGGCCAGCCCTGGGCACAGTGATAGCATTTCCATAAAACAATTCTCAGGAAGGCTGGTAGAGAGGGCGAAGAGTACCTTTCCACACTTAAGTACATCCTGCCAAGTTAAAGACCTCTCTGGGATGGGCTGAGGTTGTGAACGTGTTTCCAGTATACACAAAGTATCAGACCCTGTGCACATTCTCAGTGTCACATCTTCCTTACGACCAATAGGTCATCTCGTTCCCCAAACACTTACTGTCTTCTGGCTGATGGTGAGACGTGGCAGCAACTGAACCCCTCGCCGGAGAGAGTCATGAAATGATGAAAATAAGAGCGGGAAGGAAACCATATGGGGTGTTGCTCAGATTATTGTTGGCAAGAAGCAGAGACCATCTTAAGACAAGAGAGGTTTATTGTATGGATGTGAGGAGACCAGAACCAGAACTTGCTTATGCTGCAAACTAAGACAGCTTATGGACCCACTTCTCTCCCAGTCTCTCTTTCAAGGGCTGTGAGGGCCTGTGTTCATAGCATCTCTGCTTCCATCTGCTCCAATCAGTCCCCGAGATCAGGTGGATAATTGTGCTGTGTGCTGCAGCTCCAGTTGTGGAGGGAGTCAGTGTGATTGGCTTAGCTAATTACTGTTGGCCCCCTGGACAGTATCCTTCATGACAGCCCCATGGGGATACTGTCTGGCCAACGGACAAGCCATCTTTGATGGGATGTCCACCTCTGAGTTAATCACTGGTCACCTGGGACTAAGACCAGCTTATGGCTGCTTCCCTCAGCAGAGGTGTGGACGGGTTGATTTTGGACAGGAGATAGTGTAGAAGGCGGGGGTCAAGCACCATAAAGACATGTGGAAGACACGGATGCATCTGGTTTTGGTCTCCATGCAAATATCCGAGAAGTAGGAGAAGGAAGGAGGGAATGAAGAAACCAGAGGGGCATGCACAGAAACAAACAAAAAAATATTTTCTGAAACTACATGAGTCAGAGCTGAAACATACCTTAATGAGAACCTGGTCAAACATCCCTATGTGACAAATGGGGAATTTGAGCGTCAGAAAAGGAAACCAACATCGGGATGATAAATCAGTTCTTCCTTCATTTCTAGTCTGTTTTCTTTTCTCCAAGCCACCTGTCTAGGAGCAGAGATTTCTCAAAGCAGATGATTTAATGGGTCAGCCAACCTCTTTATATATAAAGGACAGACCTGTACCATTGTTGGGATTCACGGAGAAATGCTTAAGGAAAGCCCTCATTAAGGAAAGACACTTGAAGTACATAGGATTAGGAGTTAAATGTAAAAAGATCAAACCACAAAAATGAAAGAAAAATTAAAATTAAATTTTGATTAAATACATGAATTAGGAATGGCTTTATAATCTTAAACCAATACAAGTACCAAAGGGAAAGATTGATATATTTGACTACATAAAAATACAATACTTCTGTATGTGAAAATTAACATAAACAAATTAAAATGGAGAAACTGGAAAAATTGGCACAAATGTCAAAGGATTAATATCCTTACTGTAGTATGGAGAATTCATAAAAATTGATAAGAAAAACACTACATTCTCAATGGATAATGGGGAGAGGATATGGACATGCGTGAAATAGAGGAAATATATGATTAACAAATATTTGAACAAAATATCTGCTATACCAATCAGAGCAAAGAAAATGAAAACAGCAACCTGATGCTCCTACCTCCCCACCCTTTTTTCCTGCTCAAATTAGCAAAGGTTAAGAACAATATCTGATGCAGGTGTAAAGACAGTGAAACAGCCACTCTCCTCACTGTGGAGAGGAGTTTACGATTCACTTGTTTTGGAAAATAATTTGGGAAGAGATTTCTGGAATTTGTCATAAGGAAATAATCTAGATGTCAAAGATGTTCATTAAGGTATTATTTACCATAATGAATAATTAGGAAAACTAGTTGTATCACCACAGAGGAACACGTAAGAAACCATGATTAGTCCATATGCAAGAACATGCAGCCATTGGAATATTTCCAACAACGTGTGGAAACACTAACGAACATGCTGATGGTTTTTTTCTTTTTTTGATGGGCCTGCTGGGGATGGAACCCAGGACCTTCTGCATGTAACATCATGGTGTTAAATCAAACCTGTGTGCACACAGTGTGAATACAACCAGGTACAAAAAAAGGCACAACAGAAAACCATGCCTGCCAAAATGTTTGTGTTTTCTTTGCTTAATGGACAATTCTGGATCATTCTATTTTTTTTTCTGCTTTTTTCTTCCATCTAAATAAATGTATATTATTCTTATAACATAAACAAAATAAATCAGAAAAAAATGGATGTGGGAATTCATTTGAATTTAAGCACAACAACTAAAAGGGATGGAGAGAGTAAGGGGAGAAAAGTGGGGGCAGTGTGCTGGGTCCCCCACGGTGTGTCAGCCTTGCAATTTGGGAAGGACGGGTCCCACCCCCAGCTGTGGGGGGGAGCCCTTGTTGGTATAAATCAACCAGTCTACCCCTTCTCCCCACCTTGCTACAACCTGGTTTTGGTAACCCAGGCTTAAGCCAAAGAGACCGTGGTAGTCATCCTGCGGCCCCAGCAGAGTGAAGTGAAGCAGTTTGAATTGATGCTGGTGGGATCCCCTTTCTCTGAGGAGCCACGTGGCCCTAACTGCTGCTGGTCGCCATCCTGAAAACTTGAGGGAAGCCAACCTGCCAGCAAGACCAACACTCAGAGGAGGGCAGGACCTGGAGGACGGCAGGGGACAGTGTTGTCACTCTCCAACTCAGAGCTCTTCTGGTGAGTGGGCTTAGAGCACACTAAGTTGGTTTGAGATTTCTGTTTGTGTTTTTTAATAATGTTACTTACAACTGCAAGAACTCCTGATACAGACAGATATCAGAGATTGTTTCCCATAGATAGATTTTACCTGAAATGGAAAGGAATGCAGGAAAAGCTGAAGGTATGTGTCTGACTTCACTATTGAGAGAAAAGAGCCCAAGAAAGAGGCCTAGAAGCCAAGATGGATCCTGGAAACACGTAAGAAAGAGGTAAAGATGCCCCAAAGAAGAAAGCCCTTTAGAAATGATGATCAGCACAATTGGCCTTATTGCATCTCTTGTAATTCACCTTATCATCTGATGGTCCTGCTAAATCACACAGACTGGAGGAAGAAAGGATGATATATCCTGGGAGGGATGTTTTTGTTCTCTTTTGACATACTAACCAGATTCTAGAGGGTCTTTGGGAATACAGATGTGCTCGGCCGGCCATCTGGATGAACCCTGAAGCCACCACACATGCAGCACCTTAGGCAGGACACGTGCCAGTGTCCATGTTCCACTGACGACCGACTCCACAAAGAGCCTCCAGGGAGGGGTGAGGGCAAGGGAAGCTTTGTGGGATCTCTGTGGTCCCTGACTTTGGATTCAAAACAGAAAATCCTCAGCTCTGGATTTGAAGAAGAAAATCTCTAGCTCATCTAAGCAATTCTCACTTTGAAATTAAGTATAAGTTGCTGCCCAGGTTTTGAGGAAGAGTTGAAAACGTGCATACACAACAAAAAACTAAAACAGTGATTTTTTGTGTTTGATACTAAGGTTTCCAGGAGATCTCTGGGTACCTGGTAGGTCGTGTCACTCTACTCAGTCACCCAAGTGAATTCAACTATTCATTTAATCATTTATTCATTCAACAAATGTGTACTGGGGACCTACTGTGGATCATCCATGGTGCAAGGGTGGGGGATATAAAAATAAATGAAATAATAAATTAAATATATTTATTTAACCCTTACTATATGCTAGCACCACTGTAAGCACTTGCGTTGTATTATTTATTGCATTTCATCCACTGAAACAAACCTATAGCTTAGCACTATTATTTGTTTTAATTTTACAAGAGAAGAAACTAAAAATTCACTAGCTAACTTTCCCAGGGTCATACAGCCTCCAAGAGGTGGAAGCAGCATTCACACCAAGCACTTACACACACTTAATTAAGCTTATGCCAAGAGGAAGACCGAAGCCCAAACAATGAGCTAAATTCCCATGGGATCATATGTAAATGGCGCTGGGGAAGCTGAGAAGGTGGCTACTAATTTTGTCTAGGAAGGCTTGAAAGAAAAATGGTCTTTTGAGCTGAATCTTGACAAATATGGAGAAAAATAGTAGGTACTGGAGAGGAAGGATATTTCTAACAAAGGGCAGAGCAGAGCAAAGATGTGGAGATGAATGAGCTTAGTGTGCCTGTGCCTAGGGAACGTCTCAAGTTCAATGTGACTGGAGAAACTAGTTCAGTGGCGCAGCAGCAGGAAAAGGATGATGGGAAAGATTTCATTTGCCAAGCTAAGGAGTTTGAACTTGACCTTGCAGGCAAGGGGAGCCAGTGGAGGTTTTCCAGCCTGGGGGCAACATGATCAGATTGTGTTTTAGAAGGTTCTTTTAGGGAACCAGTGTGCCAGGAGGGATTAAAGAGCGAGAGACCAGATGTACAGAAACTTGTAGGGGATGCCTTTGTAAACTTCAGGCAGCAAAATGAAGAGGACTTGAGCTGTCCTAGTACCCACCTCACAATCATTAGGAGCTAGTCCCAGTTTGGAGTTCTATTTTTCTATAGTTATGGCTGCAAATGGAGAGGCAATGTAATGTGATAAGGAGAGCTTCGATGTCAGACTCTCCTGTCTTCAAGTCCTATCTCAATGTCTTACCTAGTAATGTGTGACCTTCAAACCTCATTTTTCTCATGTATAAACTGGTAATAAGACCTAACTCACAAGATATTGGGAGGATTAAGTGCAGTAATTTATGTAAAGTGCCTAGCATAAAGAAATTCAATAAATGGTAGTTGTATTCCCTACCCCTTCATACTAAGAAATGACAGATTAGTACCCACAGATTAGTTAGAAGACCTGCCACATTCTGACAATTTCCAAGATTGAATAAAATATTTAGCCTTCTGATTCCATTTTTGTTACTACATTGATTTACTAAATTGATCACTTTTAGCACTTTTTTCTACCACTCTAGCTGTATTAGTCAGGATAGACCGGGATATGCTATAGTAACAAATTAACTCTGGAATCTCAATGGCTTCATAAGATAACAGTTTATTTTCCATTCATTTTACGTGATGGACACCAGTCCCTGGGGGGCTATACTCCCCATAGTCACACAAGGACCCAAGTTGACAAAGACCCCACAGTCTTGTAACTGTACAATCTGGACTGCAAGTTCTTCAAGGGTCCTGCAGAAATGGAAGAGAGAGATGGGGGAGGTACACAGGCTTTTACCTGCCTTGAATCAGAAGTGACACATGTCACTTCCACTCATGGTACCTTGCTCTGAGCTAGCTACATGGCCCAAGCCTACCTTCCAGAGAAACTGGGAAATGTAGGAGAAGACATGGACATTGGGTGAGCATTGATTACTCTGCTACATGAGTGACAGCCAGACAAAATTGTAAAAAAACAAAGATTGTATTTTCTTCTGGTTAAAGTCTCAAGTTATCTTTTACAAATGAAGTCATTCTTCCTGTGTTAGTTCTCATCACAGTCCTTTGCTTCAGAGTAACTCACATGAAAAGGTCTCCCACACTCTTTACACTGGATGACTCTTCAAATAACGGAACTGATGGAATCTCAGAAGCAACTCCCAGGTCAACCTTTGCATGAAATCGAGTGTCCTGAATTGGTGAGTGACCCACTAAAGCATAAATTTTTATTTTGACTCTTCCTGCTTTAACAAGAAAGCTTCTATCAGTGCTCGGCATGGGGTGGGCTAGAGCGAAGATGGTAGGCTCACGGAAGATAGTCCCTCCTTCCCCACAAAAACTCAGAAGGCAAATAGACCAATTTGTGTTTCTAAAGCACTATTTCTTTAGTGTGGGGACTCAATACATGCTGTATCAGAATCATCTATGGTATCCAAGTCCTACCCTAGATGTATTGAATCTATGAAAAGAGGCCCAGGAATCTTTAACAATGCTTAGTCTTACTTTGAGATTAAGCCCAGGAAAACTTGATCCGTTTGCATGATATGGTTCATTCATGGGCACAACATCTTTGGAGCTGGGCGGATGAAGGTGAAATGGCTGAGTGTGACTGCAAAGACTGGGCTTGAAGAGCCACCACCTACAGGACTCAGTGAGGAACAGCCCCTTGGGTCAAGTGTGGTCTTGTAGGAATGGAGTCACCCAGGGTCCACCATTCCTTGGAGGATCACATTAGCCTGTGCCAGAGATGAGACAAGCCAGACATTGTTCTTCACGCACCAGCAGTGCCAGCAACAGGGAAGTGGGCCAGTGCTCCACAGCGGCACTGTGTGGCAGGGAGGAGCTTTGCCAGCAAAGACGGCAGCTGAAGAGCAGCTCTTGCTCAGAAGTGGATGTTCTGTAGACCCCTTTTAGGCTGTGCGAGCCCTCAGGGTCCTCGGACAATTGGAGGTGGAATGTTCAAGAGTTTGGCGCTGAATGTATTATCTATCTGGTGGCTAGAAGATCTAGCCTCTTTGAAACTGAGTTTGGAGAAATGAAGGAGATATGAAGGGATCTGGCCCCAAGAGTTGTGGAAAGTTTCATAATGATGATACACAGATGGGAAAGTTGAGGCCCAGACAGAAGGCTTACCTGAACTAAAACAGTGAAGAGTGGCTGAGCTAGCTTCTTACCCAAATCTCTCTGCTCCTAGTTCAGTGCTTTTGCTATGGAACCAAGTTGCTCATAGCAAAATCTTAAACGTCTAGAAAGTCTCAAGGTACAACTCGATCTTCTTTTCTTCTCATGTCTCCTTTTGCTTGTTTCTTTGCCTACCTTTCTCTTTTTTGTTGTTTCATCTGATTCACACAGACTACTATGGACCCGGGCAGGGATAGACACGGGCAGGACAAAGATAAAGAATGCATCATGGGAATTTAAGGACGTGGGTAGAGCAAAATTGGAGCAGTGACATCAGAGATGCCAAATTAATACAGATGAGCCGATTTGGTATATCTGATGCCATTGCTCAAATCCAGCCCCATAGGCTTCCCTAAATCACTAGGGGCAAGTCTTGGTTCAATAGCAACTTTGTTTGTACAGTTTATACTCCTCTTTATCAGGAATGAGAAACCATGTACATGGAATTAGATATGTGAGAATGGTGTGTGGAAATCATTTAACCTTTCTGAGGCTAATTCCATTATTTGTGACATACTCATCCCTGTCTCATGGGATTAGGTAAGACAATGTAATATTGTGCTTCTTATACGGCCTTACATACAGTGGATACTTAAACAATCCTTAGTTTCCTTCTGTTTTTTCAGGCTCCCTTCTATTGATGAGGAATGTTGAAATGGGAAGAGTCTAGAAAACAGAAACCCCAGGACTCTTGTTGCACTCTTGCCAGCCCACCTGGGTGCTTGGCAAATGTTCCAACATTTGACATACCTAATTCCAGGAGTCAGACACTATGATAAAGATACGTGGGAGGAAAAACTATTGACCTATTTCCTGGAGAAAGGAAAAAATTCTGCCCAAACAAGATGTTTCCAGAGAGTGGGTTGGTTTTGATAAATAATTAACTTGGGTTCATTTCATTGTGTCTGGAGGAGTAATTACAACAGCATGTTCACGCCCCCAGAGTTCTGTTGTCACATTTTCCACGATAAAATCTCCTTTGAAAAAAATGTGTTCAGAAACTTGGCTATAAAATAGTGCTCTGGTCTGAAGAATGCCATGAAAACTTGCACAGTTTGGGGCAACATTTTTAATTGGATCAAAAGATGCTCTATTGTTTCCAACTGGCCTCAATTAAAACAAGGTGAATAAAATCGTATTGCTGTGGGAGGCATTTCAGGGCCACCAAAGTAGAACACCCTTTCTGTTGTCCTATTGAGAATATTGCTCTACTCATCAGTTATTAAGTACCCTGTCACCTCGACATACAACTCTCTCTGTGCTGGGTGCTGGGGCTGGTTGGGAGGTGGATATAGAAGGAGATTTCATCTGATGTTGAGCTCACAATCAAACTGAAGAGAAGGTAGTTTATGATGTAGCAGGAAGAATGCTGAGCTCAAGATATTGATTCAAGTTTAAGCTCCTCCACTAGCAAAATCTAAGGGTCTCAAGTCCCTTTTTTGTGAAATAAGATAATTGGATTACACGGCAAATAGATTTGAATTCTTAGGCCAACTCTGGTGGTAGTGTCTGCTGTATTGAGTAGCTTTCTAAGGTCACGTCCCTGCTTGGTGAGAAAGAATGTTACAAAAGAGCAAAAGAATGCTTAAACTATTCTATATGAGATAATAAGAGGTACAGTGGGAAGGAGGAGAGAAAGGGAGAAGTATGAGGGAGGAACCAAAAAGATAGCATGGCAGAAACAATGCTGTTTTCACCAGCTTTTCATTTTCCTTCTGGGACCCCTTTTGACTACATTCCCCAGCTTCCTCTACAGTTGTGTGGGGCTGTGTGACTAAATTCTGGCCAATGGGAAGTGGGCAGAAATAGTGACTGCCACTTCCTGGCTTAGGCCCTGAGACATCCTACTTGGTTCTCCATACTTAACTCTCCACACTCATTTCCTTGTCTCCCAGTTGGATGCAAAAGATCCAGAGGAGAACTGTGAGGTGGAACCACTAGAGAAAAGGAGATTTGATACTTATATCACTGAATAAGACCTCCCTCTAAATAGCCAACTGGACTATGATGTGGGTCAGAAACACATTTATTTTAAAGCCACAGAGATACTGGGGTTGTTTGTTACAGCATTTAGCCTACCCTGACTAATACAGATGACAGGGAGCAGGAAACCATGTGGGGAGAGGCCTGGGGATACCCCTAATGATAGAATAGCAGGGGTGATTTTTGGTATGGCCTAATATCTAGTTTGAAATCATTAACCCACCCATGATGGAAACCCTCCTTCATCTCAGCCCCACCCGTAAATCACAAGTGTTTTGTAAGACTCGTTTTTATTGAAATTTCGTAAAGAAGATGAATGTCATATCATACAGAAAAGAGACCACACCCACAAAAGCAGGAGCCCCAAGGAAAATATGACAAAAGTACATACGTCCCCTGGGAATTTTCAATAGACTCATACAAGAAAGACATGAAATAAAATTTTGACTCATTTTTGTCTAGACTGTAAGGGAACAGGGAGACTCCAGCCGACCTCAGGGTTACCAGGACTTAGGTCTCAAAACAAACCAGCCCTCTGGCCAACACTGAAGTGTAGGTCTCCCTCCAGGCCCTGCTGGACTCCCAGTCTGGCTCCCCTTTTGCCACCTTCCTCTCTGCTTTTTCATGACCACTCAGACCACAAGAATGCCATGCTCTAGGGAATCTTGTCTGTTGAGAAATCCAAAGGCCCTGAGTCCTTTAGTCACAGGGTTAGAGTCTGGCTCCAAATTTTGGGTAAGTGAAATAAGATGAGACCTTGTGGAGCAGGGCAGCCTATTCCTCATCCTTGAGAGTGGAGCTGCTTCAGAAACAGGATTGAGTTCTGTGGAATTCCTGGGACAGATATTTGTCTCTTTTCTTTGACTATATTTAGATAAGGTTGGATTGGCTGTGATTAACTCCCCATGAATCCGTGCCAATGGACAGTGGAATGATTTTTGTTGGATCGAGTTTCTCCACAACTCTCAAATAATACATGTTTTTAGACGTGAATTTCAGATTCAGAGTCTTCTCCTTTTGCTACTATTTTGGGAGTCTTGCCAGGTGGACGTGTTAACTTCTCCAGGCCGACCGCTGAAATCTGAGCCGTTGTTTTCCTTTGGGATTGTTTGTCAGCCTCCTGAAGTCTCAGGGCTGGGAGTGAAGATGTATCCCCTGTGCTGTTCACAGCTCGTGGGCTCTCAGATCCAGGAGGATATAGTTACAGATTAGAATCCAACACCTTCCTGCCCCTCCAACCCCTGCCTGGGCAGCCCAGAAACCAAGGATAAGGGCAGTTCTCAGAAATCCAGGTTTAGTCCTTACCATTTCATGAACTTCTACCACTGGGAGAGCACTGAGAGACCACCTGATGCCAACCAGTGACTTAGCAGCTGGGCAAGTAATGCCAGAGGGGTGACATGACATGAAGAACGTTTACAGTGAGTTTGAGTTGTAAACAGAAAGTGAAAAATGATAGCATGTTTTTGAGTACACTGTAATTTTATTAAAGTACTCTGTAAAACAGTACAGGTTGAATTGAAGAATAAAAAGGAAGAAAAAAATAAAGGTTTTGGAATAAGAGTATGAAAAAGAAATCAATGAAAGACATCCCAAAAAGAAGAGTTATAAAACTTCCTTCTTCCCAAAAGAACAAGAATGAAAAAATCGAAGCAAATATAGCAAAGACTAAACCATTAGCCTGATACTAGGGAAGTACCCCAATCTCATACTCTGAGTGTTGTGAAAAGTGGTTTTCAGATTCAGAACAATTTGGACAGAATTGAAAGAAGATGCCTGGATGCATAGAAACAACATTACACAGAACAGGAAGGAAGAGGAGATAAAGCAGAACTTTGCTGATAATTCAGAGTTGGAGAGATAAGGATTAAGGTGCAGACTGTTCCAGGGGGAAAAACAGAGACTACCTCTTATTGAAGAAACTTTTCCCATTGTTGATTCTAAAAAGCACTACAAAGCCTGGCCTGGACTTGCTGCCAGCTTTTCCTTTGGCCTCTGGCAGGGCAGATGGTATGAGAGGCATGGAGGAATCATTTCTTGGGATTCCCCGTTTGTGTTGATCCAGCAGCAGTAAAGGTAGGCTCAGTAGGGTGTGGAAATCAGTGCATGGCGAACCCAAATCAAAAGCCTGTGAGAGACAAAGACAGCCCTTCTTACAGCCAGTCAGACCCAGAGGGAGCAAGCCCAAGTCCAAAGCTCACCTCCCATTTCTCCACCAGACAGGGGAACTGAGTCACCAATATGGCGGTGCTCTCCTCGGTTATTTCCCAAAAGTACAGAGAAAGAGAGCAAAGACAAAATTCTTTAACTGTGGTTACACAAAGCCCAGCTCCTTGTCCACACCCTTTGGGCATTTGTGTGACTAGAGAAAAAAACAAGTACACCCAGTGCTCCAGCTCACATTCCAAGGAAAAGATTCACACAGTGCTCAGGACAACAGGAAACCCACACCAACTCGGGAAAGGAGTAGCTTCAGATACAATGGTTTTGTTCAAAGATGAGTGGAAAGAAATCCCTGCAATAGGAAACTATAGCAAGAATTGGCAAAAATAAATAAATACATGAATAAATGAAACATAACATGAAAAATACAAATAGAGTAAGTTTTAAAAGAAGATGTGTTCAAGGAAATAGAAGTACATCTTAGTTGCAACTACTTCACACGCTCAAGGAAAACATAGACTTTATGGAATGAGAGATATGTTGATAATTATGCAACTGATTAAAATAGAAAGGGAGCTAGTAAAGGGGAGGAAAGGAATTAAAGTGAAAAATAATACTCTGGAAACTTTACAAAATAAAGCATTAGCTTCCAAAGACCAAAATTAATATCTGAAAGTATTAAGTCAATGGTGTGGACAGAGTATTAGGAAAATAAAAGGATGAAGAATAGATAGGAGAAGATGAAAGTATTCATTGATGTGATGACAGGATGGGGAGAACAGGCACTGGAGAGGAAAACATGACATTTGGAGAAAGGAATAGAAATGTATTCCAAGACCTAAGAGAAGAAAACTTTTCAGATTTGCAGGAATGACTGATTTTCTAATTTGAAGGGCTCACCCTATTCCAGGAAACTTAGATAACAACAATCCCTTAAATATCATCTAGTGAAACTTCTAGAATTCAAAGAAAAGGAAAAATATATTCTAAACTTCAAGGCAAGTTACCTAAGGGGAAAAATATATTAGGTTGGCTCAGGATGTTCAAAAATAATTGTGCAAGAAATAAGAATTCTGTAACCAGTTAAGTTGCCACCAATGTGTAAAATCAACAAAAAGTTATTCTCAAACGTGAAAGGTCTTGGGAAATATTTTACCCATGTACTCTCCCTGGAAAATCTATTAAAAGACATAAGTTAGACAGCCAGGAGATTTTTAAGAATAGTAAAAGTAGAAGAGCTGAAGAATGGGGAAATCTCAGTATGAAAGGGAATTGAACATTAAGTATGATAAACATATAATTATACCTAAAGAACTGTGGTAATTAGAGTTAAAAATGGTTTGTAAATGTTATAATTTTTAAAGAAAAAAAGTAATTTTAAAATTAAAAACAAAATGATAATAACAAGATCTCAAAAATCAGAGGTAATAGATTAGGGGGAAATCCCAGAGTAATTACATTTCATTTCATTTTTCACCATGGGGGGAGGAGTAGAATTGATGACTGTCAATAGATTTAGTTTTGAACAATATGGTTTGACCTCATCTATGAATATTGATATAAAAATCTCAAACAAATTAAAAATTTTCAATTCAATTAGATTAATTTACCAAATATTTATTGAGCTTCTTTGATGTTCCTGTTCTAGGAATACAGCAGTGAATATAATAGATAAAATTCCTGTCTCTCATGGAGCTTACATTCTTCACCATGATCAAGAATGATTCATGCCAAGAAAGCAAATATGGGTTAATACCACGGCATCTATGGCATCTATTAATATAATTCAGAATCTTGGACATATTTCCGGTTCTGCATGCAAGGAGATTAGAAGTCACCACTTTGTCCTAAAAATAAGGAAAAAGCTGAACAGACTGAAAAATCAACAAATCTTCTAGGATCCCTAAAAGAGGTGAGGACAGAGGGTAAACCACTGTCCCCAAGATTAGAGAGACAGGCAGATACAGGGAGTAATGGCTTACTGGAGCAGAGACTCAGAAGGGCAGACCTCAGTGGGAACCAGTGATGAGAAGCAGGGCCAGGGAGAAAGACCTGAACTGTAACTGTGGAACTGCTGGAGCTGGAGGCTCAGTGTGGACAACTCTGAGAGTTAAAAACTCCAGGGGGAACCAATCATAAGGGGGTCCCCACAATTTTGTGAGCTGTACCTCCAGGAGCTCAGCCAGGTTCCCACAGTAAATATCAGAGAAAAATACCCTTGTGTTTCTGTCAGGGGGGTGGGAGAAGGAACCAGAGCACTCTGTTCTTCTTAACAAGACCTGCCCTCAGGAGAAACTAGCTAACCAGAGCCTCACCTGCTATGGTATTATCAGAGCGTAACTGACCAGGGGGAAGGGAAATACCCAACTCCAGCCCACTCTAGCCATCCTCTCCCACCTAAGGAAGGGGAAAAAAAACTGAGAAACACTCGTGAAATTCACAGAGGACAGGCTCACTAAAGACTGAGCCCTAATCACAGGACTACACAATACTTCCCCTCTCCCCACATCTCACCACCACATTACTAAAGGCCGATTTACAGCAGATCCTTTTATCTGGTCCATCAGATACACCTGCCTATCAAGAAAAACTTACAAGGCATACTAAAAGGCAAAAAAACACAATTTGAAGAGACAGGGCAGGTATCAGAACCAGACATGGCAGAGTTGTTGGGGTTATCAGACCAGAAAATTAAAACAGTTATGATTAATATGCTAAGGGGTCTAATGGATAAAGTAGACAGCATGCAAGAACAGATGGGCAATGCAAGCAGAGAGATGGAAATCCTAAGAAAGAACCACAAAGGAATGCTAGAGATCAAAAACACTGTAACAGAAATGAAGAATGTCTTTATTGGGCTTATTAGTAGACTGGACACAGCTGAGGAAGGAGCTCGAGTCAGAGGAAGAGGGGGCTACAGAAGAAAGGCACAAAGGGATGCACTGTTACTGGCTTTGAAGGTGGAGGATGAGGTCATGAGCCAAGCGATGTGGGTGGCCTCAAATTAGAAAGGACAAGGAAGTAGATTCTCCCCTGGAGCCTCTAGAAGGAACACAGCCCTGCCAATACCCTGATTTTTGTCCAGTGAGACCGGTATTGGACTTCTAGCCTCCAGATCTATAAGATAGTAAATCTGTACAGTTTAAGCAGCTAAGTTTGTTGTAGATATTTATGGCAGCCATAGAAAACTAATACTTCCATCATCTCCACTATGATTATGGAATGCTGTGAATATGAATATTATAAAGGAGACAGCAATCATTGCTTGCAGAGCATATGGTTGTATAGCTGGAAAACTCAAAATAATCAACAAACTATTAGAAATACCAAGTGTTCAGTCAAGAGGATTATTTAAAGATTAATGTAAAAAAACCCAATAGCTTTCTTATATTTCAACAATAAACAGCAAATATAATCTGATAAAGACTCCATTTATTGTAGCAAGAGACCATGAAATACATAGATAAATTCAACAATAAATATGCAAGGTGTGTTTGAAGAAAACTGATACACAATACTGAACTTAAAATAACATGAAAAACTGAAGTCACTTCCTTGTTCTGACATTGACAGTTTTAATATTACAAAGAGTCTCTTAAATTAAATTTAATAAAATCCAAAATAACCTACCCACTGTCTTGGTAATGGAAACGTGTTAAAATTACTCTAAAATTCATCTCTAGAAGACTAAATATGCAAGATTAGGGAGAACAATACCCTACAAAAGATTTGTTTTTTAAAAAACTATAAAGCTATATTAATTAAAGCAATGTGGTATTACTTTAGGCTAGAAAGATAGTTCAATTGACTATAACTGATTAGTTCAGAAGTAGATTTAAATAAATATGGGAATGTATTACATGATAGAATGGTATTTCAGATCAGTGATAGGAAATACAGACTGTTTAACAAACAGTGTTAACAGTAAAAACAATGAAGATGAATTAATATTTTGTTTTATAAAAAAATTAATTTCAGATAGCTATTATATTTAAAAATAAAGATTAAAGTCATAAATATTAAAAAATGGTGACGAACATTTTTATTTTCTTAGGGATTGGGAGGCCATAACATAAGACTCATAAACTGTAAAGGAAGATACTATGTTAAACATTTCTTGTAAAGAAAAATATATAAAGTCAAAATTCTAAAATCAAACTGTGAAACATTCTCAAGTAAGGAAAATAGTATAATCCAATGGTAAATTAGGTAAAACTTACAGGCAGCCATCGAGGAAATAATAAATATGAATAGCTCATAAACATCAGAAGAGATATTCAACTTACCCTCCAATAAAATAAACGCACGTAAAACCTATGGCACGCTTCCATTGTACCATATTAGATCAGGAGAGAAGGAAAATGGAGATAATATCCAGGGCTGGCAAGGATGTAGAGAAATGGGAACATTCCATGTAAGTTGATAGATGTGAAAGTTAGTATAGCCTTCCTGGATGACAGGATGCATAAAAATTTAAAATGTACGTGTCCTGCAATCCTTCTAATATGAATTTTTCCTATGGAGATAATTGGAGAAGAATTCAATTATATACACATGTTCATTGAAGAGTTGTGAATAATGGTGAAATAGTGGGAACAATTCAAGTATCTACAGAAAGCGGAGTACATAAGTAAAAGTTGGTACCTCTATACCATGGAATATAGACAAAAGATAATATATGGATTTACAGCTATCTAATGGTTTCTCAAATTCTATTAAAACCTCTCCTACCCTTAAAAACATGTAAATGTCTGTATAATATTGTCTAGTGAAAAACAAAGTTCTAATATTGAGTGGTCTAGAAAAATATTTATCCAAAGCTTGATGGTGGTTTCTCTGGATGGTGATGGTTTTTGTTGTTTATTTGTCAGATTTTTTTTTTTTTTGAGAAAGATTGGCCCTGAACTAACATCTGTTGCTAATCTTCTTCTTTTTGGTTGATGTATACTGTCCCTGAGCTAACATCCATGGCAATCTTCCTCTATTTTTGCATGTGGGACACCACTGCATGGCTTGACGAGTGGTGTGTAGGTCCACGCCCGGGATCCAAACCCCAGGAACCCTGGGCCACCGAAGCAGAGCACGTGAACTTAACCACTACATCACCAGGCTGACACCCCTATTTGTCAGATTTTTGTTGTCTTTTATGTACCTTTATGTAATTTTGGGTTTTCTACAATGAAAGTGCACTTATTATCTGTGTAGACAAAAAATCCCCACGAAGTTTAATCAAGTTGGTGAACGTTTAATCTAAAGAAAAATCTTCAGATGCCTCATTGCAAAGCAGTGTTTCTATTATAATCATTCTGTGAACAAAACAGTTCATTTACTTGGAACTATCA
Source organism: Ceratotherium simum simum (assembly GCF_057802395.1). NCBI lineage: Eukaryota > Metazoa > Chordata > Mammalia > Perissodactyla > Rhinocerotidae > Ceratotherium > Ceratotherium simum. The sequence goes on from NC_141906.1 coordinate 14,416,794, forward strand.
TAACAGGAAAAAATGTTTAATTTTCTCCTAACGGATTTCCTGTTATACAAAGATTTTAAAGTAGAGACAATTGCTCCAAGTTCAGTTGTATAAAGAATTGTGCTTTGGGTTGGTAAGACTGTTATATGATTTAGAATCACCTTTTTTTTTCCTTCCCGATATCTCCATTGATATCACGGTGGAGAGGTCACTCTCTGGTGCCCAAATATAATCACGAAGTGGGTTAGTAGATTTAGTCATGTGATATGAGGAGCCATAGTATTACTGAGGTGAAACAAAACATATTTTTATTAACTTCTTTTTATAGTTGAGGACAATCATGCTCAGAAGTAAAGTGACTTGAGCAGAGTCAGACGGCGAGTCAATGACAGCCCAGAGACTTGTATTGCAGCTCTGGTTTGCAAGTTGCTCTCTGAAAGTGTTTCTCCTCGAGCGTCTGTGGAGTTGCTTAAGAGGCCTCCTGGGTAGGGAGGGGCCCATGTAAATGGGATTCAACCAGAACAGCTCTGCTTTAATCTATTTTATATATTGAACTTCCAGCCAAGTTTGAAAATCAATCTACTAGGTCACACTATTCCTCCTCCGCGATTTGCCCGAAGAATATAAACCAACCCCACTAGTGATCCAGCCCAGGGCACTTTCAGACTGAAACTCATTGTTATCATTCATCCACAGCTAATTTCCTTAGAATTGAGCCTAAGGTCTTAGGCTGGTTGTCCAGGGCCGCTTGACTAAATACTCCTTTTTTCTTAGCCTTTTCAAATTATTGGGGAGAGTCTGCCTCTAGATATGATACAGTTCATGGATCTTTAGGGAGCATGCCTATGGGGGTACATGAGTTGCATACTGAGTGAATGATTCCACCCAAGGTAGCTGAGAGGAGAGTGAGTACAGGCAACAGAACCTGTCCATCGTTACCGTTCTGGACCACATTTTTGTTGGGTCATTGATGAAGACGTAGATGTCATGCTGCTCAATTTGTAGATAACTTGAAGCTGGAAGCAATAGTGAATATCTTGCTTTAACAAGAACCAGGAACCTGAATGAGTCAAACAGCATGGGCAACTGACATGAACTGCTTAATTGTCAGCATTGTCCCAAATTGCTGCTCTGTCAGGTAGTTAAGTTCCCATTACTACAAGTGTGAAGTCAGTGGCTATTTGTCATTTGTCACGGATGCAGAGGAATTCTCAGACCTCTAGTATCCTCCCTAACTATGATAGTATAGTCCAGTTAGCACAGCTCCCTTTAAGAAGCGGGATCAGTGATTTCTTCCTTAATATAAGATAGAAATAGATGCTCTTCCTTGTTGCTTCTAACAAAGAACCAACAGGAAAAGTGTCCATTAGACACCAGAACCAATAGCATTAGGTTAATGCAAAATAGACTTTCAAGGACTTTTCAAGCTATTGCTTGGTGGGTAGACTCATACCCAAGCCCCTTGTTTGATAGTAAGACCCCAGGCTGATGGTACAATTATGGATACACCTAGGAAGGAAGGAAGACAAGTCTTCTGAGAAGCCAGTGGGAGAGTCACCAAAAGGCATGGTGAGGGGGCTGTGACAGTCAGGGTGGCTGCAGACCAGCTTATCATCTCCCTGCTACTCACAAAAGGCATCTCCAGGCTTCTTAAAAATTGCACATAAGAAACACAGCTACCATTTCCAGTTCAAAGATTAGTGAAGATAGAGGTGTGGGAGGCAGGATTTACATTTGTGAGCTTTGATTATATGTCAGGTACTATGCTAGACATGTTCTCATTTAGCTTCCTGTAATTTTTTTTTTCTTTTGGCTGAGGAAGATTCACCCTGAACTAACATCTGTTACCAATCTTCCCCTTTTTGCTTGAGGAAGACTCGCACTGAGCTAAGATTTGTGCCAATCTGCCTCTATTTTGTATGTGGGGCGCCACCACAGCATGGCTGCCACCAAGTGTTGTAGGTCCATGCCCAGGAACTGAACCCAGGCCACTGAAGCAGAGCACGCCGAACTTAACCACTAGGCCACGGGGCCAGCCCCAAAACTCCTGTATTTTTATTCTCATTTGACAAAAAAGAAAGTTGAGACTCAGCAAAGTGAAGTGAAATTCCCGAGGACCCACAAACAAGTAAGTGGCAGAGCTTGAATTGTGGTTTATTTGATTTTTGATCTGGAATCAAAGGCTATCTAGGGAGCACCTAAATATATAAAGCAAATATTAATCTGAAGGGAGAAATAGACAATAATATAATAATAGTAGGGGACTTCAACACCCCAATTCCAACAATGGATAGATCATCCAGACAGAAAATCAGTAAGTATAAGGAAACGTTGGACTTAAACTACATCTTAGACTAAATGAACTTAACAGGCATTTACAGAACAGTCCATCCAACAGCAATAGAATACACATTCTTCTCAAGTGCACATGGAATATTCTCCAAGATAGATCATATGTTAGGCCACAAAACAAGTCTTAATAAATTTAAGATTGAAATCATATCAAGCATCTTTTTTTTTTTTTTTTTACCACAATATTATGTAATTAGAAATCAACTACAAGGAGAAAATTGGAAAATTCACAATATGTGGAGATTAAACAAGATGTTACTGAACAACCAATGGGTCAAAGAAGAAATAAAAAAAAAAAATCTTGATACATATGAAAATGAAAACACAACATACCAAAACTTATGGGATGCAGCAAAGCAATCTAAGAGGGAAGTTCATAGTGATAAATGCCTACAGTAAGAAAAAAGAAAAAGCTCAAATAAACAACCTAAATTTGCATCTCAAGGAACTAGAAAAAAGAAGAACAAAATAAGCCCAAAGTTAGTGGAAGGAAGTAAATAACAAAGAAAAGAGTGGAAATAAATGAAATAGAGACCATAAAAATAGTAGGAAAAAATCAATGAAACCAAGAGCTGGTTTTCTGAAAAGATAGACAAAATAGACGAACCTTTATCTAGACTTACCAAGGAAAAAGAGAACGGATTCAAATAAATAAAATTAAGAAATGAAAGAGGAGATATTATAACTGACGTCACATGAATGGAAAGAATCATAGGAGACTTGTTCATCATATATGAACAATTATATACCATTAATTGGACAATCTAGAAAAAATGGATAAATTTAAACATACAACCCACAAAGACTGAATCATGAAGAAGCAGAAAATCTGAACAGACCAATGCTAGTAAGGAGATTGAATCAGTAATCAAAAACCTCCCAACAAAGAAAAGTCCAGGACCAGATAGCATCACTGGTGAATTCTACCAAATATTTAATGAAGAATTAATACAAATCCTTCTCAAAATCTTCCAAAAAATGAAGAGAAGGGAACACGTACAAACTCATTTTACAAGAACAGCATTACCTTGATAACAAAACCAAACAAGGACACTACAAGAAAAGAAAATTATAGGCCAATATCCTTGATGAACATAGATGCAAAAGTCTTCAACAAAATATTAACAAACTGAATTCAACAATACAATAAAAGGATCATACACCAAGATCAAATGGAATTTATTCCAGAGATGCAAAGATGGTTCAGTATTCACAAATCAATGTGAAGAATAACATTAACAAAATTAATTAGAAATCATATGATCATCTCAGTAGATGCAGAAAAGACATTTGACAAAATTCAACATCCATTCATGATAAAACTCTCAACAAACTGGGTATAGAGGGAATGTACTCAACATAATAAAGGCCATATGTGGCAAGCCCACAGCTAATATCATACTCAGTGGTGAAAAGCTGGAAGCTTTCCTCTAGGATCAGGAACAAGACAAGAATTCCCACTCTTACCACTTTTATTCAACATAGTACAGGAAGTCCTAGCCATAGTAATTAAGCAAGAAAAAGAAATAAAAGGCATCCACATTGGAAAGGAAGAAGTAAAACTGTCTCTATTTACAGATGACATGATATTATATATAGAAAGCCCTAAAGACTCCACCAAAACAACTCTTACAACTAATAAACAAATTCAGCAAAGTTGCAGGACATAAAATCAATATACAAAAATAAGTTGCATTTCTATACACTAATGACAAACTATTAGAAAGAGAAATTAAGAAAACAATCCCATTTACAGTTACATGAAAAAGAATAAAATACCTAGGAATAAATTTAACGAAGGAGGTGAAAGATCTGTACACTAAAAACTATAAGACATTGATGAAAGAAATTGAAGGAGAAACAAATAAATGGAAAGATATTCCATGTTCATGGATTGGAAGAATTAATATTGTCAAAATGCCCATACTACCCAAAGTGATCTACAGATTCAATACCATCCCTATCAAAATTCCAATGGCATTTTTCACAGAAATAGAACAAACAATCCTAAAGTTTGTATGGAACCATGAAGGACCCTGAATAGCCAAAGCAATCTTGGGAAAGAAAGACAAAACTGGAGGCTTCACACTTCCTGATTTCGAGCTATATTACAAAGCTATAGTAAACAAAAAAGTATGATATCGGCATAAAAATAGACACATACATAAACGGAACAGAATAAAGAGCCCAGAAATAAGCCCATGCATACGTGGTCAGTTAATTTACAACAAATGAGCAAAGAATATACAATGGGGAAAGGATAGTCTCTTAAATAAAAGGAGTTGGGAAAATCGGACAGCCCACGCAAAAGAATGAAACTAGACCCCTATCTTACACCACCCGCAAAAATCTACTCAAAATGGATTAAAGACTGGAACATAAGATCTGAAAGCATAAAACTCCTAGATGAAAAAGTAGGAGGTAAGGTACTTGATATCAGTCTGGTAAAGATTTTTTAGATTTGACACAAAAGCACAGGGAACAAATCAAAGGTAAACAAGTGGGACTATGTCAAACTAGGAAACCATCAACAAAATGAAGAGGCAACCTACAGAATGGAAGAAAATATTTATAAATCATATATCTGCTAAGGGGTTAATATCCAAAATATATAAAGAATTCAAACAACTCAATAGCAAAAAAACAAACAATCCAATTAAAAAGTGGTCAGAGGAACTGAATAGACATTTTTCCAAAGAAGACATAGAGATGGTCAATAGGTACATGAAAAGGAGCCTAATCCAATCTAATCTAATCTAAGCAACATCACTAATCAGGAAAATACAAATCAAAATCACAATGAAATATCTCCTCACACCTGTTAGAATGGCTATCATTAAAGAGACAAGAAATAACAAGTGTTGGTGAAGATGGGGAGAAAAGGGACCCTTCGTGCACTGTTGGTGGCAATGTAAATTGGTGCAGCAACTATGGAAAACAGTATGGAGGTTCCTTGAAAAATTAAAAATAGAACTACCATACAATCCAGCAATCCCACTTCTGGGTATATATCTGAAGGAAATGAGAACAGGATCTCATAGAGGTATTTGCACTCTCATGTTCGTTGCAGCATTATTCACGATAGTCAAGATATGGAAACAACCTAAGTGTCCATTAATGGATGAATAGATAAAGATGTGTTATATACATACAGTGGGATATTATTCAACCATGAGAAAGAAGGAAATCCTGCTATTTGCAACAACATGGATGGACCTTCAGGGCATTATGCTAAGTGAAGTAAGCCAGACAAAGGAAGACAAAAGCAGCAAAGTATCACTTTTATGCTGAATCTAAAACAAGAACAAAAACATCAAACTCATAGAAACAGAGTAGAAAAGTGGTTGCCAGGGGCTGAGGGGTGGAGGAAATAGGAAGAGGTTGGTAAAAGGGTATACACTTCCAATTGTCAGATGAATAAGATCTGTGGATCTAATGGAAAACATAGTGACTATAGCTGATAACACTGTATTGTATAATTGAACGTTTTTAATAAAAAAAAAAAATACTGGACTGGGGGCAGATTAAGAGACTTGCCCAAGATCTCATATTGAGCCTATTGCCTGATGAAGATAATCATATCCTCCCTTCCCCATATACAATCAGTACTTTTGAAAAGGACTATGAGAGGTCAACAGATAAAGTACCTACTGTGTGTCAGGCAGCGTGTGTCAGTGTGTTCACTGGAATGCATGTTTCATAATTCTCCATTCATCTGCAGCAAAGAAAATATCAGATCCAGCATCTTTTGGAAGAAGCTTGAAAAGAAGCAAGAGTGGGGATGCACACTCTTTAGTTGGAAGTGCTGGAAACTCCAAGTTTCAGAATCAGCAAACAGTCCGTAATGCATGGCAGCTCTTAAAGCTTGGTTTTAGGGTCATTCTTCAAAGGTAGAGCATGTCATTTCTGTTTCCATTTATAACCGGATCTGCAAACTATGGCCTGTAGTCCAACTCTAGCCCTTGGCTTGTTTTGATAAATAAAATTTTATTGACACATAGCCACACCCATTCATTTGCATATTGTCTGCGTCTGCTTTTGCACTGCAATCATGGAACTTAATAATTGTGAAAGAAACGTATGGCCTGCAGAGCCTAAAAATTTACTGTGTATAATATTTACTATCTGCAAGACTTTACAGAAAACGTTTGCTTTACCCTGGTTTATTGTATTTTTCAGCTCACTTCAGCACTTTTTATTGAAATTTCCCACTTTCCCGAAGCCCAGGAATGAATATTAATTCTGTTGCTGGTTTTTTAACCTTTTGGCAAGTCGGTTATTTGTAGACGTAAATATTCTGGCACAGTTTCTAGCACATGTGAGCCTCTGTGTATATGCACCATAGTGATGGAATGACTTCTTGGGTTTCACACCCTTTTTACAAGGTTTGCCTGTGGCTGTGGGGGAGGGGTGGTGCCCTGCTCTCTCCTTACAAATTCCAATTCAGGGGAGAAAACAGGAGAGCTGATCTGTGTGGTCCAGGAGTCTGTTTCCTATCTGTTACTATTGGCAGACTCATTAAAGACTAGTTAAGGTTGGGGAGCAGGTGCCCAGACAAGAATGAATCTTTGGCTTTGTTGTGTAGAAGCCCTGAGGTCTGAAGATATTAGGTTAAAGCAGAGTCTTAGGCCTATTTCCAGTGTTGCAAAAAGTCCGGCATGAGTCCCCCTTTTCAATAGCGAAAACCAAACAACTGATTTTGTGTCCACTTTTGCTCTGTGTTGTAGGACAGTTCTTCGTGAAATAAGATGTTCTTTCATGGAACTCATGCTGTTCCTAACGGTTGCATATTTATAGTTTTCTTTTTCTTGGTTTTGATTTTTCATGTTTACTTACATTTCCCTACTTTTTCATTTCGCTTTATTTTTATTTCAATGTTTGCATTTATGCTATACGGTCACTTCAAACACTTAGTGGAAAGAAATGGGCCATGAATCTATACAAACAAATATTCAGATAAATAAATAAGCCTGATGGAAAATGTACATTTGCCCAAAAGAAGGCCAAGCAGCCTACAAATATGTTAAGTTTCTGTACTTCGGGGTGGAATTTGTTCGACTGTGCCTGTAACCTTGGTTATCTCACGTGGATCAGAAGTTCTGATTGTCTGCCATTGTAGGACTTTTGAGGACCTTGGGGGAAAACATGAAAAGTAGCCCTAGCAGTGAAAAGCTTGAGTACCACTGTGTTAACACACGTCTTCCAGACCTTGACCGTGGCCACGTTGTGGATGTATTTTCCTTGGCACAGTCCATGAGCAGTTACTTTGCAAATGCACGCAGGTGAGAGATACAGTTCCTTGGAGGAGTGAGCCAAATCTCATGGAGAATATTGGAGAGCTGAAAGGTGCTATTTAGGATTGGGGGCAGAAGAGTGTAGATCTGAAAATTATACATAGAACTGGCTTTGGGAAACAGGTATGATGTTGACAAAGATTGTCCCCAGTGCTTCTTGGCCCTTATTTAGAACCATGCCCCACCTTCATCTTCGGGGATTCTTGCTGTCATATCTTGGTCTAAATTGACTCCTTGTACCTTGGACTTGTCTCTCCTGCTCCACTCATGAAAACTTCTCTGTCCCTTAGAATTTTACTCTCTGCTTGAGCCAATCTGATAAGCGAATCTGTGTAGTCATAAAGAAATGGGTCTCGTTTGTGTTAAACCAATTCCTCTTATAGGGATCTACTCAGAGGTAACCTTTGGGACTTTTAGTTATTTTGAAAACCAAAATACAATAGTCCCCCTTATCCACGGTTTCACTGTCCATGGTTTCAGTTACCCGCTGTCAACTGCGGTCCGAAAATATTAAATGAAAAATTCCAGAAATAAACAATTCATAAGTTTTACATTGCACACTGTTCTGAGTAGGGTGATGAAAACTCACATGGTCTCTCTCTGTTCTGCCAGGGACGTGAATCATCCCTTTGTCCAGTATATCCCCTCTGTATATGCTACCTGCCCGTTAGTCACTTAGTCGCTGTCTGGGGTATCAGATCAACTGTATCAGTATTGCATCTCTTGTGTTCAAGTCACCCTTATTTTACATAATAATGGCCCCAAAGCACAAGAGTAGTGATGCTGGCAATTCGGATATGCCAAAGAGAAGCCATGAAGTGCTTCTTTTAAGTGAAAAAGTGAAAGGTCTTGATTTAATAAGGAAAGAAAAAAATCGTATGCTGAGGTTGCTAAGATCTGCGGTAACTTTTGTTACAGTATATTGTTATAATTGTTTTATTTTATTATTATTTATTGTTGCTAATCTCTTATTGTTCCTAATTTATAAATTAAACTTTATCATAGGAAAGTATGTATAGGAAAAAACATAGTATACACAGAGTACAGTGCTACCTTAAGTTTCAGGCACCCCCTGGGGTCTTGGACTGTATTCCCTGCAGATGAGAGGGGCTACTGTCAACTTGGGGGGAGTGAAAGTAAGAGTGCAAATCCACCCATCACAAGACCTGGGTTTTGTACCAGCTCAATCATTAACTGTGTGGCTTTGAGCAAGTCATCGAAACTCTTTAAATATCAGATTGCTAATCTGTAATATGGGGTTAGGAGTCCTAAACGGACACAGTTGTTATGAGTAACAGATGACTTGATTATGTGTGTGAAGTATCTTATAAACTCTAAAAATCTGTGCAAATATAAGATACATTATTATTACAAATAATTGCATTTTTAATTTCATACCATTGTGACAGTGGATACAAGGCCATTGTGAAAAAGTGAAAGACAATTCAAAATGATGTTTCGAGTGCATCTCTGAAGGGCATCCTGTGATTTGGTCTTTTGGGAGACTTTGAACAGGCCACCAGAGATAGGGCAGAGAGGGCTTTCTGCAGGGCTTTTAGCCAAGTGTGGGATTTTGTACAGGTTATCGTACAGGTACATTGGTTCCCAGCTATTTGAACAATCTCACCAAAGTAGGAAGTGAAACTAAAATTCAAGTGCACCCTCCATGTGACAGACATTTTTCTAGGCTTATCTTAACACTATGTAATCCTCACAACAACTCTGAAAAGAAGAAATTAAAAATCACAACATGAGGAAACCGAGACTTGGATATGCTAATTAGCATCTTCTCTCCAGTGCTCTTTCCAGCATGTTCGGGATCACTTGTGTTAGCTGAGAGGCCAGTCCCTCCAAGTGGTGAGTCTCCTGGCCCATCTTAGTTTGGCAGGTCGTGAGTATCACGTTTACAGATGACATGAAGCTCGGAGTAATCCTTGAGGCTTGGAGAGTAGGACCAGGGAAGGCCAAAATAATGGGCCCAAATTACAAGATGTGATGTGACAAGATGAATGTAAAGTCTTTTACTTAGCTTTGAAAAATCAACTGTCCAGTTATAAGATTGAAAAAATTTGTTCATGGATATGCGTGTTGGGGGATGTCCTAAGAATTTTAGATAAATAAAAAGTCAGTAGAAACCAAAAGTATGTTGTCCTTGCTAAAAAAGTGAGAAGGTATTTCTAGAGGTAGATTTTTCAAATTAAAGGAGGTGATACTGCACTATTATCTGTATTGCGCAAACACATACTAGCTGTATTGTATTCAGATCTAGACTGCTATTAAATACTGCTGGTAGGCTGGAGATTGTTGGTGTTTGACCAGGCTGGAGAAGGCATCAGCAACTATATGAAATGAGCAGCAGATCAGGTGGTTACATTCAGAAAGATCAGAAGCAAGAATAAACTTGATACTTTAAGGTATATGAATGGTTGTCACAAGAAAGACGGATTAGGGTCCTTGATCAGATGTCAGAACAAAAACCCATGAGGGAAAATATTAGGGGTGCAGAATTTGGCTCATATAGCAAAGAACTTTCTTTACCTATTATTAAAACAGTGAGGCTTACTTTTAATGAAATTAAATAATATTTGCTCATTACAGAATTTTTATAACATACAAAAACAAAGCTAGAAAGAAGAATTTAAAACTCAGCCAAGACCCTAGCATCCAGAGACAATCGCTGTTAACACCAGGACTGACTTTGTAAGAAGCAGAACTGTGCAAAGCTGAAGGAGTTTTCCTTGAGGGTTATGGTTGGTAGTTCGAGCAGATAGAGTAGGAAACATCTGAGGGTCTGTTCTAAATGCTGGGATTCCTTTCTTTATGATTCCATGTACAACAAATTCAGGCTAATGCACACTTCCCAGAAAGCTTCTTTACATCATCTCCATAAAGACCTTCCACAGGTTGACCTAGGGTCAGAACAAGTGTTGAACATTCCAGACCCAAAGACATGACCTGCACTGGAGGGAGGGGGAAGGCAAGGACTATTTTACATCTTTCAAATCACACATGGGGATAGCTGCTGTCAACCTGATTATATTATACACACCCGAGTTTAGAATCCTGCAGCATCTTGGCTTAAGCAAAAATTGCTTAAGCAATCCCATCCATCTTAGCTTTAAATTAAAGACTGAGAATTCCGTGATGTCCTAGCCTGATGAGAGCCAAGTATGGGAGTGGGTATGGGAGTGGGTCGGTACGTCATCACAGGAAACATCATGGCCATCTGAGGGGGCTGGGAAGCTACATCTGATGGACAACTTAAGGGTCTGGAAAGTAAATACTGGAATTAGCATTTGAGTAAGAGCGTAGGTCAAAAACTAGCAGGAGCTAAGGCAGGAGCAGGAAGCAAGGACTTGAGGAGGGCATCAGGGCAGACCACTTAGATTCCCACAGAATCTGTTTTGTTAGCATGAGATTGTTTTTTTCCTCCTCTCTCTCTCAATAATAGAACTTTCTATCAGGACCTCAGATTCACGTACTAATCTGTAAATAGTAGATATGAAACGAGGAAATGTGATTTAGAGCAAGGATTGAAGAAAGGAGTCCTTGTAAGTGGAATTGGTTTCATATGGCATTCTAATGACGCAGGAAAGTATGTGCTCGCCCCATTGGCTTGTGTACCAAGCAAGAGTCTGGCCTTTCATTAAACGAAGCTAGTCCAGGTGCTGGGAGGTGGCGGGCGCCGAACAGTCCCCCTCTCCCTCCCACAGGACATCCAGCATCAACATCAGAACAGCAGCACAATCATGCTCTTCCCAATTCACAGTTTTCTAACAGTAGCTAAGCTGACTAATTCAAACCCGAAAAGAAAAACAAGAGGAAAGGCATTGGGAGAAGAGAAAGATTACCAAGGATCTTGCTAGTCTACATTTGAATTTTTTCTTCCAAGTCCTAAGTAGAAATACCGACTCTGAAACTTCTTAGAGTTTAAATCTTTATATGGCATATTCATGGCTTTGTTGCTATTATTGTTGTTCACTCATAGCAACTTGGGGTCAAAAGTCCTAATAAGCGCTTCTCATTTTACCTTTGATTTCTCCAGTAGTTGGCAGGATCGGGATCAATAATTGGATGTCCACTTAGAAGCGAAGGTCGTATTTACCCTGGTTCTCTGCTTCCTCATGACCTATGGCTCCTTTTGAAGGCTAAGAGCAAACTCGAATGACCTGCGATCATGTCTGAGATACACGTAAGCAGAGAATCCAAGACGTTTAGAATCGCTGATTAAGAGTAGCTTGTAGTTTCAGAATTGTAAAGTCCTGGAATCAGATTGGGAAGGGGCATGGAAGGTCATGCAGTGTCCACCCCCGGTCCCTTGCATGAAAAGGATTACAGCAGAAAAGAGAGGGACGAGGAGTCTAGCCAAATTGCAGTAGTTCCACCAAGAGAGATTTAATCCACTTCACTTAAATTTAATTTATGACTGCTTTGGATTGTAACATCATTGGTAATGAAAGCCTAAAATATGACTTAGTCTTTGATTCCAAATAATATCAGATTTCTTCATCCCACAGAGTGGTGGGTTTATTTTGTTGTTGTTGAGTTTTATTTTAATGGCTAAATCAAAACATAGCTAATCTTTTTATATATATATATATATCAGCTGAAGCTTCAAAACACTTAGAATAGATTTGAATAATGAAGAGAAACGTTCAGTAAGGTAGACTACTTAGCAGGGCACTGGAAGCCACATGCCATTATAAAGAAGCACGTCTGGTTTGGCCGAAATCCTGCCTTTGTCTCCAGAGCTATTTTGCTGTAAATTTAGAACAGAAATACCCTTTCTGGAATAAAAATGTAGCTTTGTTGGCTACAAGTGCATGTTTGCTGCCTCACAATTTTAGAATTAGACGACGGACTTATTTAGTAGACATTGGAGGGTAAAAAGCAAAAGCCCATAATTTAAAACATTCCACTCCACCACAGTCCAAGAAAAACATGGACCGGTGAACAAAACCAGCAGTATTGTAATAAGAAAACAACTAGGTGCATTTTTTCCAAAACCTAAAAACCAGGAATCTAAATGTATGAGTTACTGGCTAAAAATTCCATTTTCATGTCTCACTTTTGAGCTGGAAAAACAACCTAGACCTGATAAACATCGTTTTAAAAAATGCACAAGTTCTACTGCAGCCCGAGGTGTGGACAGCAGCCTCGCATCCATCTTGATGTACTCAAGGGCACTTTCTGTTGCCTGGAGGGACCCTGTGCTAAAAGGATTTTACTTTGCAAGGATCCATCGGCTTCCAGTCAGGCCTGTGGTGACTTCTGAGGCTCCCTCCCCACAGTTATTTGGCAATGCCGTTAAGGTATTTTATTTTCCCCCTAAACACTTTGAATATCTGTTCGAGGTCTGCAGAGTTTTCCAGGGCAAATGATGTGGTAACTTTGAGTAATGCAGGTGGGCTCACCCAGGCTGAAAGGTGGGAGGGATGGGCATTTCTACAGGAAGAGAGCTGAGGCTGACATACGGGCCTCTATTCTAAAACAATTATAAAATATGAGTCAACCAACCAGTGGCACAAATGGTGTTAATATTTGAGGGTGTGGGTGTGGGTGTGACAGAGAACAGGCACAAATTCCTGGAGATGGCTGAAAGTCACTTGGAAGTTAACAACAACAGATACAAAAGTCTCCTGGTAAAAAACAATCCACCTGGAGAGTTAAATTTGATTATGTAACTGGTCTTGGAGTTTTAGAGGAGGCTTCAGTTAGTGAAGACAGAGGAGTTCTGGTTCTATTATAATGTGAGACATGGTAACATAAGATGATGAGGAAGATAAAACTTTTATGAGGAAGGAGGAAGAAGAAAAGAACTTTCTGAGAAGAGTAACTTTCCAGAAGGAGCAGAACTTTCCTTCATCGGTGGTTGCTCACCCACCTGTAGGTACTTCAGGTAGCATCATGCAGCTAACAGGTGTGACACCTGAGCGAGCATAGCTATCATTTGAGTATATGTGACATCAGAATAAATGTAGGTCGTAGCTGATGGAGTATGCATAGGGAATTTGAGTCTGTAAATTTAAAAAGCAGGATATCATAACAATCATAATTTTTATCACATCCCCCAAAGAAAATCTCCTGCTTAAGATTTTTGACAGAAGGAATGTGTGGGGACGACGAAAGCGAGGGGATCCATTTGGGGACCCGTCGATGGGCTCCATTTAAACACAGGCTGTCTCTTCTAATCCTTGCCTCACTGCTCAGGGAACGAGTCGGGGTTATTTTCCTTCTCTTTGAATCCTTTCTTTTATACTTTTGTTGAAAGTAAAAACGAACAGTCTTCATCACTTGCCATTTAAATAAGAGGCGGTTTATTACCTTTGACCAGTTGTTATGGCAAGAATGCTGTACATGTCAGTGGTGGCTAAGTTCCCAGGTGCCCGGTTGGCTTTTCTGGCCTCCAGAGAATTCCTTTTCTGTCTGCACTGCCTACATGTCTGGAGTCTGGCCCTCTGGAGCGCGGCCAGCGGAGAACCACAGGCAGAGGCGCTGCTGCTGAGATGCCCGCCGCGTCACGTGCTTCCTGCCTCTGGTGACGCCTACCATTTTGTTTGTCACTCAGTTACGGCTTCTTCAGAACTGAGCGTTGCATGCTGAATAACTCCTGTTCCTCTGCTACCCACTGGCTGGTTCAGGTGGGGGCTACGCTCACTCCTTTAACTGTGTGCATGGGAGAAAAGAGGAGGAAGACCATCATTGGCAGAATTTAGGGAGCTGATACAGTCTTGGGCTACAACCTGATGATGTCATAGCATAACGGAGATGTAGGGGTGTTGATGGAGCATGTTCCATTAAGACCTCCCCCTTGTCTCTTTTGTCTGAAAACCAACCACGGCCATTTCTTTGGTTAAGGACCAACCAACCAGGGCATAATGGGGGAGGCATGCCATTCTGGGCATTCAGAAAGGTGTATATCAAATATTTCAGAGTGTGTTTGTGTGTAGTGAGGACTTGAAACTGTCCTGCTAGACTGTTAGACACAGTGAGTTACTGCTCTTCTGCAAAGCTTTAAAGAGCCTTGGCCATTTCCACACAGCTTTATTAAAGCTGGAGATGAGGAAAGGGAAATGCAGCCAGAGAAAAAACTGGAAAACGATCGTATATGGCTGACAAGCCACGTTTGCTCAGAGACCCTACACCATCCTACCTCCAGACCTGCCTCCTTGTGACAAAAGCCGTTTCAACACCCATCATCTAGCTCCTGGGGTAAGCTATCTCCTATTCTTTAAATCTAGATCCCCCAAAGAAAGCGGGGAGCCCTCTCCCACATGCGAAAGGGATCCTGTGGACTACATGAGGACCTAGCTCTTTGCAGGAAAGCTGATGACTAGCAGGCCATATCCACTGCCCGATTTTTCAAACTTCAGTATAACAGCTCTGATCACATTCAGACCAGAGACACACACAATGAGTGTGTGCATGTTTCTGAGTCTCAGCTCTTGCATTTTAGGGAGCTCATAACTTCTGCAATGATTATTTATCCGGATGCCTTAGTAAACTGACATTATTTTTGCATTTCACTTGTGTCCTTTACTATAAAGAGTAGAGCTGTACAACTATCTCAGTAAAATCATTTTATATGCACAATCCCGTTTACCCCTTTTTCCTATAAAGAGAAGCTATTAATTATCCCCACATGACAGATTAGGGAAGCAAGGTTCAAAGCAAGGAAGTGACTTGTTCCAGTTCACACAACTGTAAAGTATCTAAAGTTAGGCCCAATGTTAATAGGCGTGCATGTTATATCACACAAAAAGAATTGAAAGAGTGGCAAGTGGACTGTTCACTATGACTATGACTCTTAAGCTGTAATTATTATTCTATTAATATACTGCTTTTTAGACTGTAAGCTTCACGCGGGCAAAGATCAAGGCTGGTTCATTACTATATCCTCAGTGCCCAGCACAGTATCTAATACAAAATAGGCAGATGAATATTGATTGAATTGATGAGTGAACAAATATTTTGTCTAGCATATCCATCAGTCAATTGTATTTTTTATAGTGTTGTTAATAATTATGGCCATTCATTTTTCTATAGCATTTTAACTTTTCAAAGGCATTTCTTTTTCTTAATAAAGTTTGCTTTAAGAGGACAAAGTAAAGGTTAAGGACCCAGACACCGGGAATACACGTTGGTTTCCTAACCCTGGAATAAGACGATTAATCGTGAAGGAGACATCCTTACGAAATCGCTTCTGCAGCCTATCTCTCTGGACCATATGTTCCACGTTCTCTGGAACAGACCTGGTTGCTATATCTATTCCATTGTCCCCATAAGGATAGTCCTACTTGTCAACCACATGTCCTGATTTTTTGTTTAGAAAATATGGTCACCATATGAGTGTTATAAAACTGGAGTCCCCAGGCTAACTTTACCCTTCTGTGCAGGTGTTGCCAGATCTCGTATCCTGCTAAATTTTCTGTGTGTGCGTCAAGCAAGTGCTGATTCTGGGTCTTTGCATTTATCGTGAACAGATACATTGAGTCTATTTGAATTAATAACAGTTTTCCATAGAAAGATGACTTCAATGACATGAGAAAAAATGAATTTTTCAAAGCACCTTTGAATTATTTCTCTAATAGAATCAACACATTCTTTACATTCAATTTGAACATTTTCTGATTTTCCTCAAATGGAAAGTTTATGATGATTCTAATAGGAACCTATGAAATTAATAAAATATGCTTTGACATTATGCTGGATTTGCTATTTTACACATTTCCCAAAGAAGAGGGACCAAGTTAAATGGGTATGTTTGGTAAACCTGATTATCTGATTCCATGGATATCCTGGATAAATTTTAGAGACAGAGCACAGAAATCTCCACGTGTGAAGTCAGAGCAGACACTGTTTCTGGGTTAGACTCTAATGCCAATTTATCCTGTGACTCTGGGCAAGCTCCTCCCACCCTCAGGGCTCAGCATTCTTCTTTGTAAATTACATGACTTGGTCTAGGTCGGTGGTTCTCTTCCTTTGCCCTGTGAGCCCCTGAGTCCCTTGGAGGCCTGAGGATCTGCCTTGGAAAACTCCCTCCCCTTCCCTTACTTCATCCAGAGCAGCTCGGCAATATCTTTGTTATTTATGCATACCAGCCCACCATTTAAAATATTGTTTGGAAAAAAATTTCTACAACTAAAATAGTCTTATAGTCTTTAGGTGACTGTTTGGGTCTGTATTTCCACTTCATTTCATTAAAATACTCCTGAGAGGTATATGGGGTTTACCTGGCTGGAGAAGAGACCTAGGCATGCACGTAAGGGGTGAATAGGATAGGAAATCTTTTAGTATATCTGCTGGAGAAAAGGAAGCAGCGGTTAAGAATATTGTCAGGCTAGAGCAGAATAATGAGGCAATCATTGACCAACTTATAGACCTTCGAGGGGAAGGTCAAAGTGGTCAAGGCAAAGTTTCAATCTGGGAAAGTGTCTTTGGTAGGAGAGAGATGTTGAGTAGTTAGTCATAGCACTGAAATGGACTTTAAGGTGCATCAAGTACAGAGATATGTATAGAGGGCTGGTCCCCCAGGATACAAGCCAAGCTTTGATATGGTTATATGTATGCAGGAATTGAATGGGTCTAATAGGGAAAGTTCCAGAAAACTGGAGGAAACTGAGAGCACTCCATCACTGAGATAATCAGTCCTTGACTTCTCAAGTTGTAAGCACTGGTGTCTTCAGTCAGGTCTATGGCCCTGAGGAAATTCTGACCAAGACTAGCAGGATATTTGCAGGATTAGCCCCTCCATGTAGTGGAACCCAGAATTGGCCTTGTTGCATTCAGTCCATTAGTCGGTGGGCTGGAGGTCATTCATGGCCTTGTGTGCCCCCTGAATGGGTGATTTACATTATTCTTGACACGTAGATTCATTCAAACTGGATTTCTTGTTGTTACACTGACCCACTGAGTAGATTTTCTTTGACAGAAACGCCAGCCTAACTCAAGCCTGGGCTTACCACGCGCCTTTGGACATTTGTGAAGGTCCTTTGGCTTTCCACTTGGAGCATGGCCAGTCCTTCTTTCTTCCCTGTCCCATCAGTCTGTACTGCTGAGGTCCCAGCATGCCTTGGGGTAAGTCTGTCCAACGTATAACTATGAACACCTTATGCTGAGATGCTCAGAAAGCAGCAAGGTTTTGGCTGGAATCTTAAAGCTCTGCTCTTCTAGAATTCTGTAAGTCTAGAGGAGGGCTCTTTCATGGGGCAGGACCAGCCACGTGGAGGGGTCACTGAGAACACAGCTCAGTTTTGGCCCTGGGAGGTTGTCCAGAACTCCTGGTTTAGTGGTTCCAGCAGCCGGTGGAGCCGTCCTGACCCCTGAGGATCACCGTGGCCACGATAGCCAGGAGTGAATTTAAATTTCTCTCGTTTATTTCCTTTTCAGTTCTTGGCTCACATGTGTGAACCCACGGTGCTTTCTCTCTATTAGTGTTTCTCTAGTCTTGCCCTTGTTTTGGCTCTTTTCTAGGAAATTTTGATCTCTCTCTCAGGACTAGAAAGTGTTTCCAGGAGCTGAAGGCTAATTTGGAGAATAGTTGGCCTTGGAGAAGGGTCGGCCAGAATTCTAGCACCTTGGGGATAGCGCCCCATCGTCTTGCTCTCTCTCCTCCGAGATCCTGCGTCTGAAATGGAGTTTCACTAGCAGAGCCCATGACAAGTTAGTTGATTTCTCCAGAATGTGCCATAACAAATCTGTCTCCCCTAGGAGAGGTGGTGTGACTGCCTCATTATGTGTTCTGACCTTCAGAGGCACACACTGCCCCAGCCCCGTCCCCACCCCTGACTTCTTTGCTTCTCTCCCATCCCGGTGGTTCTGATGAGAGCTGAGTGGAGCAGTGTCTGGGCATAGAGTGTTGTCTCCGCATACAAGTGTGTTTTGTTCTCCAGTGGGAGGCCCTTCAGGATAAGGTTGACATCCCCTTTTTTCCCTTTTTTACCCACCACAGTCTGCTGAGCTCAATACTCGATGCCCACTTATGGTTGATTGAATGTGTGACAACCCGCATGCATATGCAGAGTTTAGACAGCATTTTCCCAACCAGTATTTCATTTGACCTTTCACAATAGCCAGGGAAATCAGGAAAGGTTGACTAGAAGTCTGAACTCAGCTGGTAAGCCGAGGTGGCTGGGTCTTTCTCTGTCTCCATGTAATCTAGGACCTCTCCCTCTCCAAGTAGCCGCTCCACTTGGTTTCTCCAAGTGTGCTTTCCTGCAGGTAGCAAGATGTCTTACATGGCAGGACTCCTAAAAGTACAAACGTGGTCATCAGGTACTCTTAAAGCTTAGGCCCAGAATTGGCACGGCATAATGATGCATTCTACCCCTTAAAGCGAGTCACAGACCAAGCCAGGTTCAGTGTGGGAGGAGACTACAATAGGGCATGAATACTGGGAGTTCATTGGGGGTCATCTTGTTTTTGAAGACTAACTACTATAAACTGTGACCAATTTCTTGAATACAAAGCTTTTAGTGCTGTGTTACCTCCATAATTTCCTGACTAATGAGAAGAATGGCCAGGTAATTAAACGAGCAACATAAGGCTGTTTAGAGAAAGATTAGAGGGAGGGATTAATACTTCTCAAGAGGATTCTCTTAGCTCAGAGTGATGCTCCAAAGTTATTCAGATGAAGAGAAGATGACCCTGGGCATGGGTCCCAGGTTAGCCTTAATAAAAATAAGTAGGCCATGTTGCTCTGATAGATAGCATATTCTAACGTACAGTCAGAGATGAGACAATGGCAAACTAGGATCTGCCTAGGCCTGTCGTTGTGGTCCTCCAGTTAGCCCCAAACCAGCGACTGTCAGAGGCACAGGTATAAAGGGAACAGGAGCATTTCAGTGGGACAGGCCTGGGTTTGGCTCCTGGTATTATCACTAACAGATATAGGAGCTATAGTCCCTGCTTCAGAGTAGGAATTTAATAAACATTAGATTTTCTTTTGACCAGATATTTTTGTGCATTAACATAAACAACAACAAACAGTTAGAGAGACTACACAATGAGTCAGGTAATGTTCTAGTTGCCAGGAATATTTTTACTTGATGACTGGAGGATGTAGGGGGTGAAGGAGAGGGAGAAGACAGAGGATTACTCATCTGTCTATTTGTAGCTTCGGGAAGCCAGATAAATGGTGAAGTCATTCACTGTATTAAGGAATACAGCAGGAGGAGGCGGTTTCTCGGAGCCTGTAGGATTTCCTGGTTATTATAACACCATCTCTGAAGCACTGGAGATTTTCTTTTGAACTCACATTACTAGTGTAGAAAGAAGTGCATTAGTCAACTTTCAGTGGGTAAGGCTCACATTACCCATGAACAAAAATAAACCTCTGTTTTTGGAAGTCACTGAGATTTCAGGCCGTTACTATGGTCTTACCCAGTGAAAGCTGACTAATTCAGAAATTGGTACCAGAAGTGGGGTGTTACCATAACAAAACAAAATGAAACAAAAACGATGAAATTATGTGGCACTGGCTTCAGAGTCAAGCAGTGGGCAGGAAGGAAACTATTAGTGAAGCTGGCAACAATGTGACTCATGTTAGGCAGTGGCTAAACATTTGGTAAAACTACTTCCTGAGATAACTTGGAAGACAGATAATTTACCTAACAGAGCTGTGGCTTGAGGTGAAGAGTTTGGCAAACAGAGTGAGACCTATGTGGCTTGCTTGTTCTTAGCTTCATGTGACAAGGTACTATAAGAAAGAGATGACTTCACAAGTAATTGTCCAGTTTTCAAGCAGAAATAAAAGAGAAAAGAGAGAATCCAGAATTTTCAGAACTTGTAGGATATAATTGATTCTCATATACAACCTACGAACGTTACACTGAAAAATGTGCTGAGCAACAAAAGCTAATTATATTATGGCCTCAAGGCCAAGTCCAAATCATGAGTGTAACCTCCATACCCTTTGTTAAAACCTTGAAATGAAGTAAGGTGATCCTCAGTAAATTATTTAAATTGGACAAAAATAGTTCAGAGAAAGGAAACTAAGGATTTGCTCTCTCATGAAAGCATGATAAGTTTGAAGCACTTCTAATTAATTTTAGAAAGAGAGACTTGCCTTGAAAAGAATTTTAAGTGTGGCTATTGGCATATGCAATTGGTTTGTAAAAAAGCCAATACTGTGTTTGAGAGATTTTTGTTTCCAAAAGAGCCACCAGCATGAATTAAGAGACTGTAACTGTTAAAGACACAAAATAAATGTAGGGCCCCCAAATTTCTGCCACACAGCTTCCAAGGACAGAATATTCTCTACAGATGTGTCTAAAGAGGAAAATGGATAAGGACGGAATTATCAAAGTATGGATCCAATAGCCATGGAGAGCAGTGACTGCACCCAGGGAGCATCTAATCGAAGAATATTCCCTACTCTGGGGTATGGGTTTACAGTATTTGCCCAGCCATATTTCAGAATTGCTATGGACCAGTGATCACTTAGTGCTTTTATTTTTCCATTCTTTACAAATGTGAGAGTTCTTTGCAGTTATCCTGGTCCAGTTCCACTAATGCATGTTGAGTTTGTGGGAGAAAAGATAACTGTCTTTTGTTTTGCTTTGTTTTCGTTTTTGGTTCATAGGTCTCTGGATCAAGAGGAACCACGTTTTGACCACCTTTGGAGTAGAGACTATTGCAAGAATCTGGGCTTTCAACTTACTGTCATATCCTATCAGACTTTTCTCCTTCTCCTTTGGGTAGTGGGTATGTTTTGTGTGCAGAAGGGAGGGATGCAAATATTTATGTACAAGATACTTATTGTGGAATATCATATCATCATTCCCAACTTTTGCTTCCTCCCTTCCAAGAAGATTATATATCCCTGCCTCGTGCCATGTGATTTGCAGAGCTTCCTGATGGGACGAGTATAGTTCCTTGCCCCATTTCCATTTGGTCATATAATTTCTCTGGTTAATGAAACGTGAGTGAAATTGTCATGTGCCGTGTGTGAACAGAAGCTTTAAGAACAATTTCGTGTTTCCACTAGCTCTCTTGATCTTTTTCTTTGCCCTGATACCAATATAGAGGATGCTTTTCCAGTCTGGTTTCCAGGATAGGGAAGCCATGTGTAACTGAGCCCCAGAATGCCGCCAATCAGCAGTCCACAGGCGATGTGAGTGGAAAATAAGTCTCTGTCGTAAGCAGCCTCTGAAATTTTGTTATTGTAGGCTTACAGAGTCACATAGCTGACTGATACATCTGGATACTGGACTAGTAGCCCACTGTCTCAGGGCTTGTCTTGTCCCAGGCCTCTGGGTTACATCCCTGGAATTTCACTAAACAGTTTCTACCTGATTGCTTCATTAGTCATAACTTACCTTCTGCCCTTCAGAAACTCAAGGAAATGAGGGATGCTCTTTTTCTTAAGGAAACAGTCATAATTTGACCATGTCCTGTGTCTTACAGTACAAGAGCACACAATGTACAATGGGAGTAGTGTTAATGGAGAGATAGAACAACTTTATTCTACATATGTGTGTCTATGTATGTATGCATCTGTCTATCTCACATATTAACTACAGAACATGTGAGAAGTACAGGAAAGAATAGAGAAGAAAAAATTATCCCACTGCCCAACACTACTACATTTTAAACTTTTTATTTTTAAATAATTCAAACGTACAGAAAAATTGTAGTGATAGTGTAAATAATTCTACATACCTTTCTCTTCAGATTCCTTAAATATTTACATTTTATCACATACATATCATCATTCTTGCCATATATACGTGCCTATCATTATCTTTTTCTGAACCAATTTAGAATGAGCTGGAGACATGATGCCTCTTTATTCCTAAATACTTAAGGATGTATTTCCTTTAAAAAAGGATAATCTCTTACATAACAAAAGTTCATTTAGCGAAATTATAAAATTAGCATTGGTACAATGCTATTTTTTAATCTATAGACCTTAATCAAATATCTCTAATTATCTCAATAACGTCTTTCATGGTGAAAGAAAAAAAAATATGCTCCAGGATCTAATCCACAACCATGCACTGTATTTAGTTTTTAAATCTCTTTAGTCTCCTTTAAACTGGAGTGGTTAGTTCCTTAGTCTTTTCATATTCTTTTCTTTCATGATGTTGACACTCTTGAAGAGTACTGGTCAGATTTGTACACCATCCCTCAATTTAGGTGTGACTTTTTTTTCCATGATTGGATTCAAATTATGCATTTTGTCACGAACATCAGAGAAGTAAAATAGTGTCCTTATCATTACATTGTATCAGCCACAGGATGTAGCTTGTCCCATTACTGAGGAGGTTAACTTAGATCACTTGGCTAAGGTGGTATCTACACACTTTTTCATGTAAAGCTATTCTTTTTCCCTTTGAAATTAGTAAGTATTTTGTGAGAAGATACTTTGAGACAAGGTAGATATCTTGTTTCTCATCATAATTTCACCTGTTTGTTTTAGCATATATTGATAATCCAATAGTGATTTTCTAATTTTATGATTCTTTAGTCATTCATTAGCTGAAATTCTACTAATGGAACTTTCTATTTTCTTCAATTTTTAAAATTTAATTAAATTGATTAATTAACACATTTTCCCTATACATTATTTTTACGAACTTTAAATTGTACCATCCTGAAATTAATTAATCAATTCAGTATGAACTCATAGATTCCTTTTTTATTCCATGGGTTATAATCCATTACTATTATTTATTCAGATTCTCAAACTGTCCTAGATTTGGCCTGTGGGGGTTGTTTCAAGCTGGTTTCTATGTTGTTTTGACAGCCCTCTGTCATTTTCTGAGCACGTCCATACTGTTTGGGACCAGGAGATGTCCCCAGCATATCGCATACTTTCCCAATTTCAGCTCTGGAGTTGCTACTTCTCCAAGGATTCCTGGTTCCTTTCAGTGTAGAATAGTATTTAGAAACCAAGATCTGGATGCCAGGTGTTCTAATTGCTACCAAGGAAGATGTCACTTTAACATTTAATATTTAATTTAACATTCTAGTGTTTCTCTTTGCGTTTTTTCCTATACATTGTTTTAACAAACCTGACATTGATCCATGCTGAAATTTTTATTCCCGATTTTTCATTTAACAGCATAACATGAGTATTTTCTGGTTATTCCAAGCAAATTTTTAGGTGATTAAATAATTTTCATGAGTGGATAAGGCCAAAAATTACTTTTGCATTTGGCGTAGTTGGAAAATTAATTCCAATTTATTTTTGTAATTCACAATAAGTAATAATGAATACATTTGTTTTCAAGATGCTTTCGCAAGCAGTCTCTATTTTAATTCTCTCAACAATCCTATGAGCTAGGCATTTTGATGCCCTTTTACAGAGGAAGATCCTGGGACTATGTGGCTCAGAGATATTCCATGATCCTCCGCTCAGTGGAGCCGGGATGAAACCCAGGTCCTCTGGTTGGCTTCTGTTGTTGGTCACCTGCTTACATGCATGCATTTGTCTTCCTCACTGAAATCTAAGCTTCTTGATGGCAGAAGCCATGTTTTAATGTGCATTGAGTCCCCACAATTCCAGTACACCACACATGCTCAATAGAAGTTTACCACTTGGTTCAGAAAAGTCTTTGACCCAAGCAAATCCTTGGGAAGCTTTTCCACTGGGAGTCAGCTATGAAACATATCTCCCTCCCTTTTGGACATTGGTGACCAGAAGTCTTAATTATTGCAATTCTTTGCAGGGAATGCCATCAGGAAGGGAGGAAGAAAAAAGCAATCTGTTTGGGTAGGGAGGGGTAAACCCAATAAATTTGCCAGCTGCATTTGCTATCTTAGCAGCAAAACAAGCCAGCCCACACTGCCTTTAACTGCCACACAAGACAGAGGACATGGTAATAAACTATCCTGTGATAAGGATCCTTATCTGCAGCAGATTAAGGGCCCAGAGACCACATGGGGACAAATATGTAATAAACGATATTGTTCTAATTAGGGCCTGGTTCAGCTGAAAATTAAGAGCACAAAATCAAAATTTGTCCATCTTTAGCCACTTCCTTGCAGACTTCCGGACCAAGAGGCTTTTTGATGTTGATTGTCTCCTTACAGCTTTCAGTTGAGGATGAGCCAAATTGCACCACTTGTGCTAATTATCCCTCTCCTGAGATTGCAAATGCCTAGTTAATACGGGAATCAGTCCAGACTACTGACTGAGTTTCCAAGGTGGCAGCTCTGTGCTGGGGACCTGGGCCAGTACAGACCTCAGCTGCCAAAAGCCCACCAGCATGAGTATTTCCTCTTGAGTCCATTTACTAGGAAAGTGAACGACTTCAGGGCTTTGAAGAAAGAGTGGGAGTAATAGGTACTCCTGCAGGGAAAGAGACACCATGTCCTCCCCGGGTCCCCTGACTCAGTCCATGGCTTTGCCCTCTTCCTGGCATCTTCCCCCTCACTCTTCCATACATACCCTCAACATCTAGGCACTCATCAAGACCTGTCACTTGTGCTATTTAAATGTTTCCCATATTTTACTTCACCTGTCCTCACTGCCACTGCATTCAGTTCATTCAATCTCCAGGGTCATTCAGGTGACCAGAAGTAGAACTGGTTCTTAAACTCAGAATTTAGGTGCCACGTCTCATTCCTTTTGCATCCGGCGTGTGTTTTATTTAGTCCACTGGTCTAATTGCAGCAAAGCTCTAGTAGGATTTAAAATTGTATGGAAAATACTGAGCTGAAAAGTTTTTCGTAAGCCACATTCCAGTTGAGAAGACTTAAGGAATAGCTACTGTCCCACTAATTATGGTTAGGGCCATGTTGCTATGGTTCATAAATTTTCTATAGGATGTTGTAGCAAAGTGAGAAAGGGATTGAGCTGGATCGTCTCCACTGGCCCCTCTGGACCTTCCATCCTCCTGTGTCCAGCTCTGTGCCCCAGGAGGCTGACTTCTCTGGATTGCTTTCCTCAGACTCTCTTGCTCTCTGGCTGTGGTTGGGTTTGGTCAATGAAGTCCCCAGCAGGAGAATGGAACATGGGACCTGGCTCCTTCTCTGCCAGATGACTGTCTATGTTGATAGCCCTTTCTGAAGGTTACAGACCCTATCAGGTGACCCTCTTTGACAGCTCTCGCTCTCTCTTTTGGCTCCTTAACCACTCCCCCAACTTGTCCTTTCAGACAAGGAGTGGGTCCTACTGTTACTAGCCTTGAGGTGCCACATTGCCCCTTGTTGGTTTTCTTTGATCCTTCCCACACCTCTGTGAATAGTCCTTCCACTAAATTCTCCTTTATACCCTGTTTGAGTGTGTCATCTCTTTCCTGTCTGGACTCTAATCGATTTAGGGGTTTGAGTAACTCAGCTCTAGTCACAAGAAGTAGAGATTCATGGACAAGGATCATTTGTGGCATGCTTGATTCTGATCAAATTCTGAGCCCTTAATATGGACACTGAGAGCTTTGCTATGTAAAATAACAATATTACTGATGATAATAATAGTAGCAAGCTTTTATTATACTCTTTCCATGTACCGGGCACTGTTCTAATCATTTAATATGTATTAACTCATTCTGTCCTCACAACAATCTTATAAGATAAGTACTGTTTTCTTCACTGTTTTCTAGGTGAGGAAACTGAGGTACAGAAGGGTTAATAATCCTTCTTAAGGCCCTGCATCTTAGTGTGTCAATCAAAACCAGGCAGTCTGGGCTGGCCCCCTGGCTTGGCAGTTAAGTGCGCATGCTCCGCTGCTGGCGGCCTGGGTTCGGATCCCGGGCGCACACCGACGCACCGCTTCTCCGGCCATGCTGAGGCCGCATCCCACATACAGCAACTAGAAGGATGTGCAACTATGACATACAACTATCTACTGGGGCTTTGGGGAGAAAAAAGGAGGAGGATTGGCAATAGATGTTAGCTCAGAGCCGGTCTTCCTCAGCAAAAAGAGGAGGATTAGTGTGGATGTTAGCTCAGGGCTGATCTTCCTCACAAAAAAAAAAAGAAAAAGAAAAAAGAAAACCAGGCAGTCTGGTTCCAGAGTCCTTCATTTCTACACTAGACTTCTCTAAATGGACAGGAAGTCGGGGCCAATGGACACATAATGAAAGTGCCTTTAATTGCCAAAATCATAGAATCATCTGAACATAACTTTTGAAGGAAAAATCCATAATGTTTGAAAACTATTTTTAACTTTGGGATTTCTAACATAAATGCTAACACCCAGCAGTGCCATTTTTAGAAAGTTGTAATTTATTTAGGCAGATGGAAATGGATATTGTTCCTGGATTTGAATGTTAAAGACTGTTTGGGCAGCACAGCACTGTGGAAAGGACTCAGATGATGGGGCTCTCACCATTCATTAGCTGGATGACCTTGAGTAAGTCATTTGTTCTCTCGGAACCTCACTTCCCTTTCTCAGGTTTACTAGGTCTCTAGCCACCCCATCATCTGAGAAACATGTTCCCTGTGTTATCATCCTCAACATGACTGCCACCAACCCAACATCAACAACTAATATTTGTTTAGGTTTAGAATGCCCAGACACATACGTTATTTATAATATTTCAAATAAGGAGACTTTCTGCCTTGGCTTAAATACTTTCGGGGATTAGGATCTGGTTACCCCCTTGGGAAGCCAGTTCCGAGGGTGGCCTGACCACTTGTACGCTAGTTAAAGTACCTGTAGGAAGTCCAGGTGGAGATTGTGCTCCAGTCACCATAGTTGAGGAGAATGAAGAGGCCGTAGTAGGTGGTGAAGGTTTAGGAGGTGGGAAGTGATAGGTTGAAGGATACAAAGGATGCTTTAAGATGAAGTCTCCAAGAGACCTCCCTGAAATGAACACCTATTACCTGCGAGGGGTTTCACGATTGCTTGGCCCCGTTCTCTGAACTCTCTCCTCCCTTATGCCTCCACACCTTTGTCCATGCTGTGCAACCTGTCTGAAAGGACCTCATCTGTCCAGTGAAACCCTCAAGGACAGATGGAACCTCAGAGGTTCCATGAATTCAACCAGTGGTAATGTTTCTCCCTCCCTCCAGAATTCCGTGTTGTTCTGTCTGGACCTCGTTCATGACACTCCTGTTATGCTGTGAGCCGTCATTATTTGTGTACGTACTGAGTCTCCCTGACTAGCTGTGAACTCTGTGTCTAATTTACGTCTGTATGTCTGAGTGCATGGAACCGAGCCTTATAATCTTTGCCAGATAGATGGGACGGGTCTCTACAAAGCCCATTTCCAGTGCTTAGTACACACGCACGCGCGCACACACACACACACACTCATATGTACCATCTGCACATTCATACACACAAGTCTGGATTTAATATACTTGGGATGGCGTGTCCATCAGTGGACCTTTGTAATCCAGAAATTAGTCTTAGTTCTCAGCCCTAAGAGATACCAGGGGATTTGTCTTGGCAAACAGTAAAGAACAGGGACACACTTTACTCATAACCCTGTGTATGACACTTCAATCTTAGATCCATATTCGCTTCTAGGCTGACTGGTAATGCCATCTGGTGTCAAGGGTAACAGCTAATTCCACAATGAGCCTGTTGCCTCAAATCCTGGTAATTACTGCTTTCACATACCCATCCTTGTTTGCCAGCCACCGTTAAGGGTGCCTGCCTCCATGGTTGGACTGACCAGTGTATAAGTGGCCAGATACTTTTTTGAATGACAACTCTTCCTACTCTGTAGATAGAGTAAAATTAATGTAAGCAAAGAAAACTTTGGAATTGTTGGGAGTCTAGAACTGGGGAGCTCTATTTCACCTTGTCAGCAGATACCAGCCTCTGAGTTATCTTTTTTGGCTGCACTCTGGGGAACAGAAGCCAGCACCTGACAACCTTATAACTGTGAGAGAAAGAAAAGGTGGAATGTTTGTGGGAATCTTGGTGGTACACTCAACCCACACCTGGAAACTTATCTGCACTTGATAAGGGCAGAATTTTTGGTTAAAGTGATCAAACTCCTCTTGTTTAAGTAATTGTTACTTTTTCTCTTTTGGAAAACCCATAGAAAGGAAAAGTTAATTTGCACGTCTTGTAGGGAGAGACTAGTTCAGAGACTAAGGCTGGGATCTAAGGCTGAAAGAGTCACGGGGGAGGCCCCAGGACAGACAGATGCGATGGAAGGGGTCATGTGTCTGGTTGCTGGAGATCAGAGCTGGATTTTGAGGACTGACTGCAGAGTCCAGGGAAGTCTGGAGCATGGCAGAAAGCCCCATGGGGGAGCTAGTTGACCTGACTTTGTAATTGTGTACTCCTTTGTGCAATTATTGGGTTAGATTCAGATTCCCCACTGGACCCTCAGCACCAAGAGATCAAGATTGTCTAATGTAGCTTGTCTTGATGTCCCAGAACCTAGCACATGTCTGGGATGTAGTCGGCACACCATGACTACTCAGGTACTGAATGAATCTGCCTCCTCATCGAGTCCTTTCCTCAACCTCTGCTCGGTCCTCAACATTCCCAGTGGCCTCCCCTCCTCAGCCTGAGCCTGGCATCATCTCTCCTCTGATCCACAGGGGTTGAAACCCACAGGGACCCAAATTGACCTTGTCTAGCCACGAGCTGGGAGTGGGGAGGGGCGGGGCACATTGACTTGCTGATTGCACGCTGGGTATCAGTGTTGGGCCTCTCTGGGAGGTGACTTACAGAGGGCACTGGCCCCCCCTCTTGAAATCTCTTCATCTGAACCATGCTATTTTTACTCTGGGGCCCTCAAATGCTCAAAGAGGGGTAGGTGTGGTTCTGGGCTGCGCTTGCCAAGCCAGCTCCTCTAGTCCTGTGAAAGGAGCCGCAGTGGGCTTCTCCCTTCCCTCCGGCCCTCAGGTGCAGGATCAGAGGATCTGACAGTCATCTGTTTATCAGGCAGCTTTGTACCTTTAAAGGGAAGCTGGGTGGCACGTACAGGGATCTCTGAAAGGCAAGAATCTGCAAGCCGTGCGCAGCTCCAGCCGAGCTGCCGTCCTCCAGCTCTGTCTTTCAGCGAGCTGTGAGCTGGTGGCTCCCTTCCCACCCCCATCAAGGCCACTGACCTGAAATGGGAAGTCTCAACCGTGAAGACTCAGCTGGCAAAAGGTGGTTCTTTCACAGTGTTAGAAACAGCTCAGCCTTCCCACTTAAGTCTTTGTGATCAAGAGAAAGAATTCTAGCCATTTGTGACTTCAAATTGAAATAATAAAAATAACAGTGATCATAGCTCACATTTATTGAGAGCTCACACTCTGTGCCGAACATTGAGTTAATGATTATTAATTCATTCCTTTCAGCTCAGGAGGAGCACTATTATTAAGCTTGTTTTTGGGTAAGGGAAATAGGCTCAGATCACACTTGCCCACAGTCACACAGCTACTAATTAGTAGAACCAGGACTAGGACCCCAGGAGTTGGGTCCAGGCCCACAAGGTTAAATTACTCTATTTTGCGCTTTGCAGGGATTTTTTTGGCCTGGGGACTTCATCTCTCCTCACATCTAGAGAAGTCAGGTTTTGGAGTGTGTTGGTGTCTCACTGGGTGGCTGGCCCCTCTGAACAGTCAGGTCTCAGCATAAATGTGACCTCTTCAGATTCCTTTGCTGTAACAAATGTGTTCTCTCATGGTTCAGGAGGCAACACTTCCTGCAGAGGCTCTGCGGGAGAATATGTTCCATGCTCTCTCCCAGCTTCTGGTGGCTGTGGCAATCGTGGCATTCCTTGGCTTGTAGACACCTCACTCCAATCTCTGCCTCCATCTTCAGGTGACTGTCTCCTCTGCGTGTCTGTGTCTTCTCTTCTCCTGTCTGATTCAAATCTCCTTCTGCCTTTCTCTTGTAAGGACATATGTCATTGGATTAAGGCTCCCTTGGATCATCCAGGATGTTCTCCTCATGTCAAGATCCTTAATTTATCACATATGCGAAGACCCTTTTTCCAAATAAGGTCACATTCACAGGTTCTGGGCATTAGAGGGCATGGATATATCTTTTTGAGGTTCACTGTTCAACCCACTTCATCATCCAAACCAGAGTAGATCCCACTGTCCCCTCTATCTCATTACTCTGTTTTCTTTCCTATGTGGTGTTTTTCACTATCTAGAGCCCTTTGATTTCTTTGTGTGTTTTCAACTGGGTGTTCTCAACCAGACTGCTTCCGGCTTTTTGAGCAGGGCAAATCTTCACTATGCAGAAATGAGTCTTTCCTTACAGGACACTCAGCATTTCACAGTCCTGGCCCAACCTGAATCCCAGAGTGGGGATGAGCTGTGGAGCGAGAGTCTCTATGACAACCCCCTCGCCCCATATCTCCCACAGATATGTGATGTCCCCGCTTGGAAGGCAGTACCAGCCCAGGGTCAGGACCACCAGGTTATGTGTTTATCATCTGTCTCCTTTCACAGGAATGAAAGCTCCGTGGGGGCAGGGACCTGGTCTATCTTGCTTGCTGCTGTATTCCCTGAGTCTCAGACAACGCCTGGCCCCACGCAGGCACTCAAGATATATCCTCTGAATGAACACAGAAGATGGGGATGCTCTTTCCAGAAATGTGTGACAGGTGTTTCCCTTTCGGCTGCTCCAGCTGAGAACGAAGAGTCACGTGATAGGTCTCAAGACAATGAAAAATAACCAGGGAAGTCTCTACTTTGGCCCCACTTCCCTCCTCCGCAGCCCCCTGCCCTACCCTTCCTCTCCGTGGCAGGGCTGTGTGGGGACTTGGAGCCATTCCTCCTACTTGTCCTGATCTCTGCCATTTGGTTCCTCCCCTGTCCGCCTGAAATACTGCTCCTGCAGTCACCTTGGGTCTCTTGTCACCCCCATGGGCCTCCTCTCAGGTCACTGCCACAAAATTATGGGCTGAGCTTCAGGCCAGTGTCCTGTGATTGCGCTATCTGGCTAAGCTGCTGCTCGCCTTCCTCTGCTGGTCACCAAAGCCAGTGGCCATGTTATTCACTCCCTGTATGAACACAGGTGAGTCACCTTCCCTCTGTGATCCTCAGAAACCGCATCTATAAATCGGGAACCACACTGGGTGGATTGATCAGCAGCTATAGCCCCTGGCAGATAGGAGTTATACCATAAATGTTTATTTTCCTTTCCTTGCCTTTTATGAGGAAAAGAGAGACTGGAAGGGATATAGGGAGGCTCCCACCTCTACCTGGACCACAAGGACATCCCCAGTTTGTCTTGGAGGGAGTGGTGGCAGGTGGCTGAAGAAATCCAGGCCAGGGCCGCAGCTACAGATACCTGTGAGGGATCAGATTGGATTGGTGCAGACACGAGGCAGGCAATGTTGCCCAGTGGTTAGACAGAGGCCTTTAGAGTCAGCAGTCCCAAATGTGACCTTGGGCAAGGTATTTGTCAGACAGAGGAAATAAACCATTTGCCCAAGGTCAAGCAGCTGAACGTGACCGAGCTGGGAATTGGCCTTTGCTATAGCAGAAGCCGATGCCTTTCCTGTCCCACCACTTTGCCTTCCTCACAGGGTCTCTCAGGAACAATTACTGCTGCGGGCTCCATGGCTGAAAAGCAGCCAAGAATGGTTTTGCTCTGCCCAACGTGTGACTGTTTGAAGGAACGCTTCAGGCTTCTGACATGTCAGAAAGCAGAGGCGCAGATGATAGAAATCAATATGAGCTCCCCAGGCTTGGGGGAATTTGGCTATGATAATCGGTTGTATACACACACACACACACACAGACTCACACACATACCACCATGGCCATCACCGTCCAGACACCGTTCCAGCTTGGGCCGGCTTGGGAAGTCAGATGGGCCTGGGCAACCTCTAACAAATCAGCCAGGCTGAGGCAGACAGCTACGTGCAGGTAATCGAGAGGTGATTGGGCAGGGATCATCGCCTCCATTTAGGTGTCAATTGTGTAATTTCCAGCTGTTCCTCAGCTCAACAGCTGGAGTTCAATATGCTCAGCACTTATCTGGAGGCCCCCAGCCAGGGAACTCTATATTAAGCTGGCTTCCAGGATCTAGGAAAAGCAGCTACTATTGCAGCAAACCACAGAGGAGAGGCCCCTTTTTTCCATCCACTTAAGCAATGGTGGCTCTTTGGGAACAATATTGGTGCTGCCTGTAAGTGGCTGGCTAGTGCCAGATGGAGCTAGGGAGGGGACAATGTCCTAATACAAAGGTAAAAAGTGTGCTAATCCTTTCACAGAGATTATTCCATTTTGTCCAGTCCTATTGTAGACTGGGCACAAAGAAGATAAATAGTTTGTCCTATGTCAAACAAAGCATAATTTGCAGAACTGGTTGCTGAAGCCAGACCTGTTTGACCCTAGAAGTCGAGCTAGGTATCTCCTATTCATCAGAACCCGTCTCCAGGTGGGGATCTGGTGTAGTTTGGAAATGTGCTGCCAGCTTGATCAGATTCTGCCACTTAGAAAGTGGGCCTGAAGAGGCCCTGCTTCAGGGAGGAGGGAGGAGCCCCTGCTGCAGAGGTCCCAGGGGGCCAGTGGAAGCCAAGTATGGAGAAAAGGGTAATTCTACTTAGAACACCAAGAACGCGTCTTCTCTTATGGGATCAGCATCGTCATCAGAGTAATTTGGAAGATAGTAGCTTTTATTTTTCAGCCCCCTTTCGGTTCTTTTTTTTTGTGTGTGAGGAAGATCGGCTCTGAGCTAACATCTGCCAATCCTCCTCTTTTTGCTGAGGAAGACTGGCCCTGGGCTAACATCTGTGCCCATCTTCCTCCACTTTATATGGGACGCCGCCACAGCATGGCTTGACAAGCGGTGCGTCGGTGCGCGCCTGGGATCTGAACTGGTGAACCCTGGGCTGCCGCATCAGAGCGCACGCACCTAACCGCTTGCGCCACCGGGCTGGCCCCCCTTTTGGCTTTTATTTCCTGCTCTTTGTCTCTGTCCACAAAACCATAATGTACCCTTTCCTTCCTCTCTTTCCCCCACCACCTAATTATCTTGTCTGGTGATGGCAAATACCGTGCCACACTATGTGCCCCTGAGCCAATGCCAGGCCTTACTGTTCATGACAGCATTCTTTCCCAGAAAGCCCAGGAACCACCTTAGATTTCCTAAAGCAGAACTCTAGGAATTTACTTCTAATGGTTGTTGGCCCATGAGCTGAAATGGAATGACTGGTAACTCATTCACTTGTTCATTCATTAAGTATTTGTGAAGGACCTCCTAGGTGGTGGGCGCTGTTTTAAGCACTGGGACTTCAGCAGCGAACAGACATATAATCTTGGAAGATATATTCCAGTGATATAGACCAATCACCTCAGGTTAAAGATGGTGATAAAGATGCCCAGAGAGCAGAGACGACCTTAGATTCTGGATGGGGCAAATGCTGCAGGACTTGGGATGACGGGCAACGTTGTGAGTAACGGAGGTGATGAGATTGGCCCTCCAGCACGTCATTCCTGACCACAAGGCCTCTAGGTTCACAGGTCTGGAAAGGCAAATCTGTCTGGTGACTAGAACCAGAAACAAGGGAGTCTGGGCTGTGGAGTCTGGGTTCCACTGAGGACCCTGCCGCTAATTTAGTACGTCCTTGGGGCTCTCTGGGACCCACCTCACTTTAGTTCACTGACCTGTCGACACTGAACTTCTACCATGAGCCTACCACGGGGCTTGGCATTTGGGACACAAAGACAAAAGGATGCTCATAGTGAAAAGGGGTTGGGGACTGGTGAAACAGAGATTTGTCAGTCTTGTGTTTCTCTTCTGTGAAAGGAGATTGAACTAGCTGTTCCCTGAGGCCACTTTTACCTCTGACATTCTATCCTTCTTGGGGCAGGAACATGACTCTGGCCAGGGAACCAGGTCATTCTGCATCCTGGCCTTTCATTGATGTTGCTGAATCTGGAAGGCCTGGTGGGGTCAGGGATTGCTTGCCTGAGGGTCAATCCCATTCCCTCACCCCATCCCTCACAGCAGGTGTCAGTATCTAAAACGCTGCAAATGCTTGACTTCTTATTAGATGAGAGAAAGCAGAGACAATGTACCCTCCTCGTCCTTTCCCCGACTCCAGGTCATCTGCAGGTTAGCTGCTGAGTATACCATTGCTTCCAAAGTCATTCCAGAAAGAGTGCCTCAAGAAAGGGTAATTTTCAGTGGTGAGATAGGGTGGAAGATATGCATACAGAGCCAGACTTTAAGCAATCCTTCAGTGAAATAATCAAAAAGCCACTTGCTCTGCCTAGACCAAGTTAGAAGGAAGAAAAATAAGAAAAACACTGTGTGTACACTTGTGTATGTAGAAAGTATGTTTAAAGTACAATGCAGAAGGTAAGTACCACAAGTGCATGAGTATATAAATAAGGGAGCTCAGGACAGAATAGAAGAGAAGTAAGAACAGAGAACGGAGAGCCTATATTGAACTTTCCCCAGATGGTGGGAAAAGGACATTAAAGATTTTCTGCTGACAAAATTCAATAGGTTAGATTTGCAAGCCTCTCTTAGAGCTAGGTTACACCTCCTAAGCAGCATGCCCATATCTTGGTGAGCAACATGCATGCTAAGTAGGGGATCCCAAACTATGAAGAGCCCCATCTAAGACCCAGGGGCTAGTCCATCATTTTGTACTAAAATATATCTCTATATTAAAATAATTACATATACAAAAATATGTGTATATATGTGTGCATATATGTATGTATGTGTGAATATGGTCATGCACCACATAATAACATTTCAGTCAGCAATGGGCGGCATATACAGGGGTGGTCCCATAAGATTAGTACCATAGAGCCTAGGTGTGTAGCGGGCTGTACCATTTAGGTTTGTGTGGGTACACTCTATGATGTTCACACAGTGAGGACATCTCCTAAGGATGCATTTCTCAGAACATATCCCCCTCGTTAAGCAACACATGACTGTATATATAAGGTATATATACTATATAACGACATCCATGATCACATGAATGTAGAGTCTGTATCTTTATTAGTCCTCTTCCACATAATAGCCCCACACAGTTTCTGGCACTTAGTAGGGGCTCACTAAATGTTTCTTGAATGAATGGAGCTCGGAACAATTAGGTTCTTTTTCTGTGGTGCAATGATTCCTCCTGTCCTCAGGGGCAGCCTAGTTGAAGGTTATACAAATGATGCATTTATACTCTTCTCTCCCTGCTCCAAATGGTGTTTCTAGTTCATTTGTGACTCCCTTACCTAAAGCCCCTTTAGTGCACCAGAATTCCAGGGTCCACTGCACATTTGGTATGCTCTAATAAGGACAAATAGTTGACCACTGCAAAAATTAGAAATGAGGTTAACCTGTGGCTTCCAGGGGCAGAGATTGTTTTCTGTGTGACAAGGTTCATTGTGAAATTATAACAATAATGGTGATATTATTAATAGTAATGTGTTCTATATTCTTAGAGGCTACCATGAGGTAGGCTAGACATTTTTCATATATGGAAAGTACTACTCTTATTGTTAACAGTATTATTAACATTATTATTGACATTATTGAGCTAAGCACTGTGCCCAATACTTGACATGTACTATCTCATCTAATCCTCCCATCTCTATGAAGTAATTGTTATTGTTTACCTTATGCAAATTGTGAAATTGAGGCTCCAGGAGGATTGAGTAACTCACTCTAAATTACCCAGACAGTGAGAGCAGAGCCAGAATTCTCACCCAAGGAAAGCTGTCTCCAAGGCCGTGTGCTTTCTAGCATGAGACACTCCATCAGGGAAGTGGTGGAAAGCATGGGGGATAGAAGTATCAGACTCTGGTGGAGAAATGACATAATGGTCACCTCCCAGGGTGGCAGTGCGGAGTGAAGGAGATCACGTGAACCGAGTGTCCTGACAGGGGCAGGCGAACAGTAAAGACTCAGGCAACAAAGGCCTCCTTCCCTCTCCCCATGAAGCTGCAAATGTAACCAATATAATGGCGTGAAATGTCTAGATTTTCTTTCCTTTTGAGTGACATGCAGATATTTCGAAAGCAGTTTTGATGGGGATTCATTTTCAATGGCTATAGAAATACTCCTATTAGCCTCATGCCTCTGTTCATCTCACATGTTGATCTTCACGGCACAGGTTACTACGATAGACCAACGAATAATAAAGCTGATAATAGTCGAGTGGCGAAACCCCCAAACTTTTTAATACTGTAAGCTTTCCGTCTGAAAGATGTCATTTCTTTCAACGGCTTCAAGTTTCTTCAAGGCAGAAAACCATTGAAGCTGCAGCGTAGCTGAACATCTGTCTTATCATGTGTGCAGATATTGGGATTAAATTAACTAGAAATGAATAGAATGATGTATGACAGGGTGCAGATGTCCCAGGCACAGTGTGATCATTTCATTGCAAAACTATGTAATGAATTCCATACATTATGGAAGTACAAATATACCACTTTAGGTAATTGTGATGAAAAGGTATAATGTACAATGCATAAACAGAGTGTGAGCCCAGGGGCGTTTCTCCTCTGCTATTCCTCTTTAGTCATTTCAGAAAGACTTTATTTGGTTTAATGTAAGCCTATTATTATTATTATTAGAGCCTTATTTTTTTGGTCGGCCCCTTCAGCGTTTCGTGCCTGGTTGGTATAAGAAATATTTGGAGTAGAGGAACAGAATTCAGGCAGGTCAGAGCTTTGATCTCCTGGAGAGTGATGGCTGGAGACAGCATTTACAAAAAGATTTTGTTGTGAGAAATTCAGAGCAGATTTCTCTCTCTCCTTTCTTTCTGATGGGCTGGGAGATAGTCTCAGCATCTCCTGTTATTCTGGGCACAGGAGTTCGGAGTGGTATGAGGGGAAGACACATGGGTTTAAAGCCAGAAGACCAAGTTTCCTCTCCTGACTCTGTTCTTGACTGCTGTGTGACCTTGGGCAAGTCATTCCACCTCTCTGAGCTGCTATCTCCTCATTTGCAGAATGCACCTAATAATATTATATCCTGTGTTGCCAGGTACAAATGAGGGAGCTAGAACATGAGCTCTGAGAGGATAGAGACTGTATCTGTCTTGCATACTGCTTTATCCCCAGGGCTTAGCAAACTGATCACACAGCATAGGTAATGATACATTTTTTAAACAAATATGTCAATGATTTGTGTGTAAGAGCCTAGGACAATGCCTGGCACATAGGAGACATTTGATTAATATTCCTTGAATTTCTGCTAGTTTGAAGTTTTCTGCAGAGACCTTCAAATGGGGTTTTGGTAACACATTCGCTGAACAGCCCGTTACACAGTCAGAGGCCTTGGCCATGCACCCCTCACAGCTGAGACTCAGAGAAGCACCGCGGATCTCCCGGTGTCACACAGGGCAGTGGAGGCAGGGTCAGAACCCCCTTCCTCAACAGCATCCTCATGTTTGCCTGGTTCTCTGTGCTGCCTGCCTGGCTGGCACAGCATGAGCCACCGTCAGGGCTGGCGAGAAGCAGAAGTCTCTCTGCTCCCAAGGAGAAATGTCCCTTCACTGGCATGTTTTGGATCAAGGAACAAGAGAAAGGTTTCGTCTTGCAGCACATGGCTGGCCCGCTTCCCAAGTCCTGCTTCCCAAGAGAGGGTGCGATCCCTGTGGTCACGGCTGGGGCCAGTCTGGCCCTGTTTTCTCTCCATCCGCTGCTCTGTTCACACAGCCCCCCTCTTCCCCTTTAAGTCTCCTCTCCACCAATTATTTGCCTGGGGTGACATCAGTGGAAAATGTGAGGAGATGGCAGCAGAGCTGAAACCCTAGCCTTCCCTGGGAGGCCAGAAAAGCCTGTTTTTAATGCTCCGATTGGTCCCTGATTTCCCCTGCTCGTTTGTGCCCTGCAATGCTATCGGCACAGAGAAGCAGACTGCCTGGGGTGATCCCAGGCCACCGGGGCCTGGGTCTTCCTGCCCCCTGGACAGATGCTTTGCCGCCTGGCCTCCTTTCCGAGCCAGAACACCCTGAAACCAGCCCCAAGGAGGGCTCGTACGGTGGAAAACTCACGTGGCGGGGGCGAATGGTGCGGCATTAAAGCTGTGGTTTTGGGGTTTGTCACCACATATCTTCCTTCCCCTGCTCCCCTCTTTCTGCCCCCCCTCTCCCCACAAGCTTCAGAGCTGTCTGCAGGGTCTGGATTTTCTGCCAAATGTGGATGCCTTGAAAGGAACGTTGTTTGAAATAGAGACTTGGGGAAGGTGCTAATCTTCGCTGCTTATCAAATTTGAGCAAAAAATGTTGACATCCCACTTTCCCAAGTGCTGGCTCAGCTCTTTCGTGTTGAACGGTGAGCGAGCAGCTGTGTGTGGAGCTGGGGATGGAAACCCCAGTCTGACACCCCGGCCCTTCTCACCTGGCCTGGCCGGACCCAGAGGAAGCAGGGGGTGTGGCTGGCTTGGAGGTCTCTTAGTCCCCAAGAGTATGGTCCTGTTATATTCCAGGAGTGGCTCCTGCCACTGCTATTGCTTAAACCCTCAAGAAAAAAAAAAAAAAAATGTCTCTGAGAAGTTACCTCTCTAAATGTGGAGAGAGCTCTTCATTTTCTCACGATGAAAGACATATTTGGGATCATCTGGTTTTCCAAGCAGATGCCCAGTTTATCTCGCTTTAAATCAACTCTTTCTGACTGGACCCTTTCCTGGATGAATTAATTGAGCGTGGCTAAAACCAAAATGCTCTGGCGATTAAGGAGCTAGGCGAAGGGGCGCTGTGTCAAGGATGTCAGCTTGCGAGGAGGGTGGCGAGCTGTTTACTTCTGTTCTCACAACAGAAGGAACAAGCAGGCTCAGCCCACTGGAAATAATTTTGAATAATCTCGCTCTATTACTCAAAGCGAAATTGAGTCTGCTCAAGC
Source organism: Ceratotherium simum simum (assembly GCF_057802395.1). Lineage (NCBI taxonomy): Eukaryota > Metazoa > Chordata > Mammalia > Perissodactyla > Rhinocerotidae > Ceratotherium > Ceratotherium simum. Next base: position 14,456,087 of record NC_141906.1, read on the forward strand.
TACCCTAGTGATCCGACATTTCAACGAAACAGGGAAACTAATATCCAGTTCATGCAGCATAAAATAAGTGACACAAGGAAAAGCAGGATGAAATCTGGAAGTTTTTAGTTTTCGATTTGTACGGCTTGTCTTCTATTACTGGATCCACTCGCTAATGTGGCTCACACAGAGGAGGGGGTTTCATTAAGCTGCTGGTTATTAGTGGTGGTGGGCTGCGTGTGTGTGTGTGGGGGGGCAGCTACTGATGCCTGACACTGATATCAGATATACATGGCCCTGCATAAATCAAATCTAGGAAGAGAATTTGTCTAAGACATAGAAGTGGAGCCCTGACTTACCAACTGGAGCTCTTCTGGCTGAGGGGGCAGATGGCCTGGAATTTAGATTTGACCCTTTAGAAAGTGCTCCCAGTGTGAGGGGATCGGCTCATTAGCTTCACTCACCCACCAGTCCTGCCAAGGTCTGCGCTCCCACGTACATGCTCTCTGCTAACAGAACTGTCATCCTCTGAGCCCAGAGGAAAACCTTAACATCTCTCTTAACTCTTTCCTCCATCATAGCCCTCACACCTTACCAGTAGCTAAGTAATTGGTTCTGGCTTCAAATTATCTATTGCTTCCATTCTCTCCTCTCCAAGCCTGGTTAAGGCCCTGATCCTATTTTTTTAGTGATCCTAATTGCTCTTATCCTGCCCATATCTCCCTGCCTTAGACCATCCTCTTTCTGATTGCTAAATCATCCTAACCACTGCTCTAATACATCACTCCCTGCTCAAAAGCATTCAGTGGCTCCCTATTGCCTAGTAACTCAAACCAAGCCCCCGGGCTTGTCATTCAAAATTCATGGCAATTTGGTTCCAGTCTTCCTTTCTAACTGAATCCCACGCATTCCTCTTCACCCATCCTGAGCTACAGCCAAGTGAAAATCAATCTGTTTTTCTTCACCTGCTGCAGTTTATGCCTGTGTGTTTGCTCACAGTTTCCTCTGCATGGACTGCCCTGCCTGCGGGTCATCTCTGCGTGTCCAGATCCTCCCATCCTTCAAGATCTAGGTCAGGTGCTACCTCTTCCAGGAAGACTTCCTGGATCCTCTGGTTGGAAGGCGTACCCTCTTCCTTAGACCCTTCATCATCTTTTCTCCTTCCCCTGTGGCCCATTCTAGCCCAGGGGCAGTAGCTGGGGTCATAATTAAGTGCATAGGCAATGAAGTCAAATGTCTCAATGAGAATCCTAGCTCTGGGGCCTCATGCCTGCCATTTAAATTCTCTGAGCCTCAGTTTCTTTTCTGTAAAACTGGGCTAATGAGAGTCTTTATCTCTCAGAGAATTCTAGGGAGTTGGGGGGACATACACGCAATGTGCTCAGCATGGTGCTCTTCACATGGCAAGAAGTCAACAAATATCCTTTCTTCCTAGTCACCTTTCTGCTTAAACTCATTGTTCAACTCAGCATCTATTGAGGACCGACTGGTGTCATATTTTTGCATTAGGATTTGAGGATAAATAGAGATAAATAAGACATAGTTTCTGCCTTCAAGGAGCTCATGGCCAAGGGTGGAGGAGATGAACTAGTAAACAGTGCATGGCGCCACACTGGGTAGGACTCTGACGGAAGTGAGCACAGGTGATCAAGGAACAAGAGGAAGGTTTCATTTTGCAGCAAGTGGCACAGGCGAGGCAGTGTGGTGAGGTGGCTTAGCTCTGCTGGAGCCAGGCTCCCTGGGCTCGAATCCCAGCTTGGTCACTCCCCAGCTGTGTGACCCTGTGCTGTGTAATCTGTGTTAACCTCTCTGTGCTTGAGTTTCTTAACCTGTAAGATGGGGATAGTAAATGGCACCCACCTCAGAGGGCGGCTGTGAGGATTCCATGGCTTGAGAACCAGATCACGCCCAGCACAGCCTGGCGCGTTGTAGGAGCTCAGTAATGGTTGGTTATTATCTCCCAGCTCTTGGAGGCCTAATTGAGGCTTTGGCTTTGGGTGATGTCTTTCTTTGCCAGAGCGGTGAGCTTTTATGAGGAAAAAGACATCACGGTTGGGAGAAGCCACCCTCGGAGGGGGCATGAGGCTTTTGGCAGTCACTTTGAAGCAGGTTTGTCCTCCTCCGGAGACCCCACCCCCACCCCCTTTAGAATACACACACTCCATCCTGCTTCTTGGACTTAGCGACCCCCTCGCTTTTGCTGGGTGGGGTTAGCTCATGTCATTGGTCAGGGTCTTTTGCTTAATCTCTTCAAGTTTCCCAGTGCTGAGGAGTCTGCTTCTGCTCTCCTGGGCTTCTGTCCTGAGTTGCCACTCAGAGCCCCCTGCCCCCATCCTTATTATGCACAGACATCGAGGTCCCGTGAGACGGGGAAGGAGGGGCTTCATCAGGCAGGTTTTTTTACATTTTTATTTATTTATTTATTTATTAAAATTTTTTGTTTATTGCAGTAACATTGGTTTATAACATTGTATAAATTTCAGGTGTACATCATTATACTTCTATTTCTGCATAGATTACATCATGCTCACCACTCAAATACTAATTACAACCCATCACCACACACATGTGCTGAATTATCCCTTTCACCCTCCTCCCCCCCCCCACCCCCGTCCCCTCTGGTAACCACCAAGCCAGTCTCTGTCTCTATGTGTTTGTTTGTTGTTGTTATTATCTACTACGTAATGAGGGAGATCATACGGTATTTCACCTTCTCCCTCTGACTTATTTCACTCTGCATAATACTCTCAATGTCCATCCATGTTGTCACAATGGCTGGATTTCATCGTTTCTTATGGCTGAGCAGTATTCCATTGTGTATATATACCACATCTTCTTTATCCATTCGTCCCTTGATGGGCACTTAGGTTGCTTCCAAGTCTTGGCTATTGTGAATAACGCTGCAATGAACACAGGGGTGCATGTATCTTGACGCATTGGTGTTTTCAAGTTCCTTGGATAAATACCCAGCAGTGGAATAGCTGGATCATATGGTAGTTCTATCCTTAATTTTTTGAGGAATCACCATACTGTTTTCCATAGTGGCTGCACCAGTTTGCACTCCCACCGGCAGTGTATGAGAGTTCCCTTCTCTCCACATCCTCTCCAACACATGTTGTTTCCTGTCTTGTTAATTGTAGCCATTCTGACGGGGGGGGGCGTGAGGTGATATCTCATTGTAGTTTTGATTTGCATTTCCCTGATAGTTAACGATGTTGAACATCTTTTCATGTGCATCAGGCAGTTTGAACTGGCCTCCTCTGGTGCCTGCTTTCGCGGCTGTGGTAAACAGTCCTTGTGAAAAATAGAAACCCCTCCACAGTCTACAGCTTCGCTCCCCAAATCTTGTCTCATGCCCTAGGGGCGATTGTACTTGGTTGAAGGGGGCCTGGGTTCCCAGCCCTGGGCCTTTGTTTGGGATTGTGTTGGGTTCTTCCTGGTTTGAGATGACAGCTGAGGACATTCCCAGACACCACTGTCCTGGGAGACCTTTTGACCAAAGCCCAGGCTCACCCACCTCTGACATGAGTCTGTACTCTGGCCAGTCATTGCGAGAAGCTTTAGAAAGAGCAGGAGCTTAAAAAGACCAGCTGACAACGAGCGGTGGGAGTACGGGTGGAGTGGAGGATCCGGAGATAAAATGGAGGATGATACAAAGAAATCTTTTACGTAGCAACTCTAAGTAGAAGGAAGTGAAGGACCTGGAAGCGAAGGCCCATTTTTATTCTAGAAAAGACAGCCTTTGTGAGTGCGAGTGGTTCTAGGGCTGTGTGTGTGCGTGTGTGTGTGTGTGTGTGTCTGTTACTCGAGGGAGAAGAGCATAACTACACATCCTTGTTTATGTAGCTCACCTGCCCCAGGTAAGGAAAATCCAATGGGTGTGGTTGTGAACACGGAAGTGACCCCGGCTTCCCCACCCAGTCCCCTCGCAGCTACAGCAAAGCCCCCTGTGACTCTAGCGTCTTTGGGGGCATTGAGTTCTGCAGCCCCTGCCTTGCACGCTGAACCCCTATCTGGACCTCTTTTGCTCTCACGTGGTGGGGCTGGCCCATCATTGAGGCTGGAGTTAGACTGCGTTGCGCAGACGCTGCCCCAGCTGAGATGGGAAAGGATTTCCTCCCTCTAGTGTCTCAGCTCATCTTTTAGGCTTCCTGATGGAGGACTTCGCCTTTCTCATACATACTTTTTTGACTTGGGGGGCTTGGGGCAGAGTGACTAGAGGACCCTTGAGGGTTATCTACCAGTGTCCCAATTCAAAGCCCACAGGCCCCTGGATACTCTATGTCACAAAGTGCTGCCTGTCCACCTGGGGGACCCTGGGGAGGCCAATGTGCATTTGGACTATGGCTCTCTGCCTGGGATCCTTGCCATAACTGCCGGGAGCCCCCAGTCCAGGGCAGCCCCATCAAGCCATGCCAACAGCAAGCACCTGCCTGACTGAGCAGGACTCTCACCCCCTTTGAGGCTGTGTGACATGTGAGAGGCTCGGATGGAATCAGGCAAGCCAGGTGCAAACCCCACCTCTGACCTTTCCTAAGCACGGACTTGGGCCAAATCCTCGAATCTTTCCAAGTCACATCTTTGTTAAGTAGAAAATAGATATAATAAAAGATCTTCCTTGTAGCATGGTTGTAGGAGTTAGAGCTGACTCACGTCAAGTGAATGACCTGGCGTCTGGCAGGTCGCAACAGTGATAATAGCAGCTTCTGTTTATTTGATTGTGAAGTGCCAGATACTATACTATATTCTTTACATATTTTAGTAGGGATGGTTTTCATAGGCCACATAATCTGCAAGTCCAATAAATATAACTGTGTATTTTTCTAAAACTTTCTTTTTTATGATTTTTATTTATTAGTTACTTATTCGTTTTTAAAATGTTGTTTCGCGGCCGGCCTGGTGGCACAGCGGTTAAGTGTACGCGCTCCGCTTTGGTGGCCCGGGGTTCGCAGCTTCAGATGCGCGCACCCACACACCATTTGTCAAGCCACGCTGTGGCAGTGTCCCATATAAAGTAGAGGAAGATGCGCAGGGATGTTAGCCCAGGGCCAATCTTCCTTGGCAAAAAGAGGAGGATTGGCATCGGATGTTAGCTCAGGGCTAATCTTCCTCACACGCACAAAAAAAAACAACTTTGTTTCAAGCCCCCATTCTGCGTAATGGCTGACACCCAATTCTATCATCACTGGGGACTCGCAGTCCCCTCAGTGTTTTCTAAGTTGCACTGAGTTTAAGCTCAGTAAATTCAGAAGGTGTCCCTGTCTCTCCTTCCCCCTGCTGTGGCATTTGCGTTCTGGAGTTGTGTAGTATCCTGGCGTGGGTGTGGATGGGGGAAAGGCTGAGGCTTCCGGCGCGAGGTCATTCTTTTTCCAGTGATGGCGGCCGCCAAGATGTAGCTCCTCTTTGGTCAGTGGCATCCTTGCCCCAGGCATGCAGACATTGCTACGTCCCACCTGGTCCCTGGCTATGAGGTCTCTGCTTTTTTTGCTGTGGCGTCTTTCTCTCCTAATGCTAACACCGTTCTATGGAGTACAGGAAATCCTGGCTGTTTTCCATGCCGTGCTGAGGCCACTGGAGACCCCTGGGTGCCCAGGGCCTCTGCTCTGGAAGAGTATCCTGAGCACTCTTCCTCTCGTGCAACTCATCCCTGGGGGGAGGGGAGGGTGGTGCAGAGTGGAAGAGCCACTTCTGAGAGTCCTATTGCCCTTTCTCAGGTGCTCCCCGCCCCTCCTCCGCACCTGGGATGATTTTATGGGGATGGGTGGTGAGACAGGAAAAACTGGTTCCACTTGATCCCATATTCTCCTCAATATTTTCTGTCTTCTGGACTGAGAGCATTGAACTAAAAGCCAAGAATGTGATGTCTTTGTTCTCTGGTTCTCCAAGGCAGCTTTCCTAGAGTGCTAGGGGCTTTGTTTAACTGACACAATGGGGAGGGGGAGTTGAGGTGGAAGCAAGGAATGCAAGGTGGCAGTGAAAGGGGACTATCACCCTCTCATGCACAAAAAACTAATCTTATTTAATTTTTCATGCAATCGTCTGCTGTAGTTTCTATTATTAATCTCATTTTATTGACGATGAACTAAGGTGTTAGACCCAATTCATTCAGCCACCAGATATTTCTAGAATGTCCACTCTGTGCCAGGCGCTCTTCTGGGTTTGGGGGAATCCAGCAGCAAGCAATGCACACAAACCCCTGCTCTCATGGAGCTTACCTCCAAGTGGGGTGGGAGGAGGAGGGAAGAAACAGCAGGGGAAAAGATCAATGGGTAAACTGTGTAGGTTATCCCATGGTGATGAGTTCTGGGAAGAAACATCTTATAGGGCTCAAATTATGATGGTCATTGTAGTCATTATTATGTCTGTGCGGTTGGCCTGACATCAAACCTCTCTTCCATTTTAGGAGTCTTGGTGTATAGCTGAGAATGCCAGATACTCTTTCTCCCAGCTCCCCCTGTAACTATGGGACGGTTAAATGCCCCATCTGCGAAAACACCACCTGAGCTTCAAATCAGGAGCTAGTGATGTAAGGAGTAGGGACCAGGAGGAAGAGTTCCTTGCAGCTCGGTGGCCGCAGAGTGGAATATCATCCTTGGCTGTGCAGGAGTGGTGGTGGACATTGTCCAGGGCTGATTGTATCATCAGTGTGACCTGCAAGGTCAGGGCTAGGGGAGGCAGGACTTGTGTCATTGTTCTGCCAGGTATGTGCCATGACCTTGGGTGTTGATCCTGGCTGCATTGCCCCGGGCCAGGTTCCTGAGACTTCATAGCCATCCATTGAATTAGCTGTTATCCATCTGTTTTCTCCTTCAAAAGTAACTTAGGGGGCCCGCCCCGTGGCTTAATGGTTAAGTGCGCACGCTCCGCTATTGGCGGCCCGGGTTCGGATCCCGGGCGCGCACCGACGCACCGCTTCTCCGGCCATGCTGAGGCTGCATCCCACACAACTAGAAGGATGTGCAACTATGACATACAACTATCTACTGGGGCTTTGGGGGAAAAAAAGGAGGAGGATTGATAATAGATGTTAGCTCAGAGCCGGTCTTCCTCAGCTAAAAGGAGGATAGGCATGGATGTTAGCTCAGGGCTGATCTTCCTCACAAAAATAAAAAAGTAACTTAGGTTTTATTTTTAGTTCAACAACAAAAAAGACTAGATGACAGAAACATTTTCTTTTTCATCCCATCACACTATCCCCCAAATTTGGAGTTTGCAATTTTTATAAGGTTTGCATGATGATAAATAAGAAATAGAAATGTTATTAAAATTGAAATGAATTTCCTTTTGGGCTGTGGAAAATAATGAAAAAGCTATTTCATTTGTTTTCTTTCCTATTTCAAAACATAAAATGGAGGATGAGGCCCCTTGCTGTTTTGACATTGTCAGGGAAGTCTCAAACACCCTCAGTGTTCTCACGTTACTGCGACAAGCTCTTGGAGCAATGGAGAGAAATGGTTCCTGTCCGTCTCGTCTGCTTTGTCTGACGAGAGAGGTGAGGAGACCAGCACTTCCTTGGAATGTTTCATTTTACCTGCAAAACAATCTTTTTTTCCTCCCTAAAAATATATTTACTAAAATGAACTAATTTAAGAAGGAAAAAAAATTAACACGCCTTCTTGGGATACATTGCTCCAAAAAGATTGTAATGCTATAGGTAAAGTCATAATCCAGATCACAGGCAGGGCTTTATCCATACTGTTTCCCTCTTTTAAGTTTTTCCTTTGTTTTTATTTTTTTAAATTAAAGTTAATTATGGATAAAATTGGGAGAATCGAATAACTTATCAAGTCAGTTACACCCCAGCAGAAGCACCCTGTCCCCATCTCTTCATCCCCTCTTCCCAGAAGCAATCACTTTACCCTAAAAAGCTGATAGTTTTGTGTTTTACCCCCATACCTCTCAGCAGTATGCTTGTATCACTACCTTTCGAGTGTTCAGTTTAGGCATTATCAAAGGATTTCCCAAGACAGAAGACAGAACTTAGCTCTCTTTCCTTTCCCCAAAATCCACACTCTTCCCATACCCCACATCCTTCTAATTATAATATAGTAATATTATAATTTTGAGAGATAAATATTCAGTGCTTATATTATTATCTTCATGTAATGATCTTTACAGGTGATTGATTTAGGTAACTGCTTATTTTTCCTTTCCCTCACATTTGTTTTTCCCAGAGTTAATATTTGTCATATTTTTCCTTTGCTCAGGAGTGCATGTACAAATCAGTAATTAAATTCCAAACTCTTTGCCAAATGTCTAACTCTCCCCTCAAGACTTCCATTTACGTGAGAGTTTCTATCATTTTCTCTCCAGGAGCCTGCTGCCCTCTTTCAGTCGCTCCTGCCTTGTGCACAGCAAACTTCCTGGCATCTACCTTCCCTCCGTTCTAAGGGCTGCCTTCACGTCTCTCCCAGGTTGGTACTCCTCTTTCCTGTGCCCCATGCCATCATCTAATTCTGATTACTCCCTTATTTTGTTGGAGTGCATCCTCTAGTGGCTTCCTGAGAAAGTTGAACGTAAGGTAATTATTTTGTGACCCTGCTGATCTCAAAATGTTTTTATTTTACTCTCATGCTTTATTTATTTTATCTATTTATGGCTTGTCTGGGAATAGAATTGGAGATTGGAAATTATTTTCCTTCAGAATTTTGAAGGCATTGCTCCACTGTCTTCCAGCCTCCACTTTGATAGTAGTCTGTAGCCATTCTGATTCCTGAGCCTGCATGACCTATTTTTTCTCTGGGAACTTAGGGAATTTTTTTCATGGACCCTATTATTTGGAATTCATAATAATATGCCTTGTTGTAGGTCTTCTTCTTTCTTTTAATCCATTGTTCTGCTGAATTCTTTTAATCAAGAAACTCATGTTCTTCAGTCCTGGAAAAGTTTCTTGAATTATATTTTTGATGATTGCATTATCGCATTTCCTCAAAGTTTCTAGGAAATCTAGAAATTCTATTATTTGGTGGTTAGATCTCCTGGGATTGTTTAATGTTTTAATTTATTGTATGTTTTACTTTCTTATTTTTCCTCTCTTTATCTTTGTCTACTTTCCGGGAGATCTTACTTTTAAAACTTTCTGTTGTGGTTTTCATTTTTGTTATCATATTTTTAATTTCTAAGATCTCCTTTTTGTTCCTTGAATATTCTCAGTTTCCATATTTCTACACACAGTCACAATATTAATTTTCAAAAGCTATGAATGATAGGTATTTTCTAAAGTTTGCTTCTCCCTAGTCTCTATTTCCTCCACATTGCACCATTTTTTCTTTTAATATCTATGATGTCAGGAGCTTTCACTAGATATGTGGATTTCTGATAGTCCTCAGTTGTCTGATCATATTTCAGAATGGGGAACTCTAAAGCTGAATAGAGGCTGTAAGCAGGTATGAGATTGGTGGACTGTGAGTTTAAAGGTGGGCAATCTGCGTGGACTTTAACTTATAGACACTCCCCGCCCCCCATGTCAGCATCTCAACGTCTCTCTCTTTGCGTTTGTCAGATGGCTCAGAGAAGACACTTTGGGTCTTTTTCCTGGGGTGTGTATGTATTCTGTCTGCCAGCATTCTGGAGTCCATGAGGAAATAATGCTGAGGCTCAACATTCAGTAAGTGAACTTTTACTAAATCCCCCTATTTTCAGCACTATGCTTAATGTCATACAGTTCAAAAACCCTTTGTTTTACAGCAGTTGTTCTCAAACTTCACCTGGAAGGCTGTTAAAGTACAGATTTAAAGTTGCTGCTTCAGGAAGTTGGAGGTGGGATCCAATAATTTGCTTGTGTCACAAATTCTTAGGAGATGCTGAGGCTGCTGGTCCTGGGGCTGTACCGTGAGGACCGCAGCTTTGGAGAATGGAACTCCAATCTTCTGCCGCGTGAGCAGGAGCAGCTGCCTGGCTGTGAAGAGTGGTGAGGGATCTAACTGATCTTTACACAGACTTTCAACCCAGTGCACATATTTTTAACCCCATTTTCACCCCAGTTTTCAGAAATTCTTAGTTGCTGTGAATTCCTGAGCCTTTAGAGAGTTCTGTGATGTAAATTGGGTTGCCTCTTGACTTTTCCCACTGCTGGTTTAGGATTCAGCTTCTCAAGTTTACTAAGTCAGATTTTTCTTGTTTGATTTCTAGCTTCCAAAATTTCGTTGCTGTTGCCTTCTGTCCTATTCTCTCTTTTCTTTGCTAATGTAGGGCTTTTAAAAATCAGTTTACTGTCATTTTAGTGAGATTTAGGGAATGATAAAATCTTAATGAATGCATCCAGTCTTCTATCTTTAACCAAAAATCCACATATCTTTCTTCAATCCTGGAGAATTTTACTGTTCTATCAAATGTTTCTTCTCTTTCATTTCCTCTGTTCTTTTATCAGAAACTCCACTTAGATGTATGTTGGAGCCTCTCCGTCTATCCTCTAGGATTCTTAACTGTTCTTTCCATCACTTAAAAAAAAAAACAATCTTTTGTCTCTTTCTGCTGAGGTCAGCGTGAATTCTGTGTTATCTTCCAGTTTGCTAATTCTCATTTCAGCTGTGTCTGATTCAGAGTTTATTTTACTTAGTGTTTTATTTCAACGACTGCATTGTTCACTTCTAAGAATGTGAGTCTGTTCCTTTGCATATATACTTCTCATTCATTTCCTGATTTTTCTTGTTTCATCATTTCTTGCTCTTTATTTAATGGAATTTATTTCTTAGTTACTCTCTTTGACAATGTTAAATACTCATACTTTAATATCTTTGGCAGATGGATTTAATAAAATCAATTTTATGTGGAGAGAATATGTGTTCTGATTTTTAGTTCTGTTGGCTGTCTTTATTAGTTTTGGATTTTTAAAATATATTTTCTACTTCTGGTCAACAGGATCATTTTAAGTGGGAAGTTTTATTTTAGGCTATTTTTCCTTCTCTTTCTTGGTGCTTCCCTTTCTCCACATGGTGGTTTTCAGGGGAATTTTACAAGGCTCCATACCCTCGAATCAGGTCTCCTGTCAGACAGCAATACTCAGGGCTGCTATCCCCTGGGGTTATTGGGTTTATCGAGGAGCCAGCAGTTTCCTTATTTGGGCGGCTATAAATGTGTCCTCTAACCTTGCTAGCTTCAGTCAGCACTTGGAAACCTTTCCAATTTTCTTTTTCAGGTTGAGCAGCCCCACCCCAACACATGTCTTTATCTTCTTTTGAGCACTTTCAGTTCCCTTTGCCCTGCTGGGACTGAACTGAACATCACAGCTTGATTTTTGTCCCGGAGCCCATAGGCCACGTGACCTACCCACTCGGGTCCACCTTCCTGCTGTGTTTCTGGGACACAGCTATGTTCACTTGCTTTACAGTCTGGCTGTGCCGTTTCTGATTTTTAATTTTTTTATTTATTTTTGGTGAGGAAGGTTAACCCGGAGCTAACATCTGTTGCCAATCTCCCTCTTTTTTGCTAAGGAAGATTGACCCTGGGCTAAAATCCGTGCCCATCTTCCTCTACTTTTTATGTGGGACACACCTGCCACAGCATGGCTTGATAAGCAGTACGTAGGTCCATGCCTGGGATCTGAACACAGCGGGGGTATTGTCAGTAATAAAAGTGGTGACACTTGGATCTCCATGTTTCTTACTGCTATGTCTGTATCTCAATTTTTACTGAACTTGTGTGGTGGTGGCGGGGAGAGAAAATTATGTATTTGCCCCTAAAAGGCCTAATATTGCCAATGTGTTTAGAGAAAATGGATCTCATCAAAGCTGGAATTTACAAATCTGACTTTACTGGAAGTAATTTCCCAATAAGCTTCTATCTTAAATCCAACCTGACATTCTCCATCTTTTAAGTTATAGCTTTAGTATGTTTATATTTTGGGGAGTATATATATATCAGTAATCCATTCCAAAATATAATTCTATATATAGATATAATATAAAAAATATATAAAATCTATATAAAATGTGTATATATATATAGTTCTATTTCTATTTTCTCATTTTGCTTTTTATTTCCTCTGATTTTTCTATGCTGCTCCTTGTTTTCTCAAAATCTGTTTTCTAATGAATTGACCAGGTTTTTTTATCCTCCTATCCCCATTACTGGTTTGGAAATTTTTCATTCTATATCTATTTTTTTAGTTATTACCCTTAATTTTTTAACATGCTTGCTGATGTCACCTGAGTGTAAACATAACAGCAGAAAGGGGATCTTGGCGTGCCTTTACATCAGCCACCTTCTCCCACACCACGTGCCGTCGTTGTCCTGTATTTTAGTTCCTCCTTGTTTTTATACCTTCAAATCAGTCATATTATCATTTTTCATAATTTAATGTTTACTTAGATTTACTCATACGTTTTGCAAATTCATTGCTTGCCATTCATTTTTGCAACTTGGTCACCATTCGCTCTTTAAACCTTCTTCTTGAAATATAATGTTTAGTAATTTTTTTTAATGAAAATGTATTAGTGGTAATTCTCTTAGTTTTTGTGTGTCCAGAAATGTCTTTGTTCTAAGTCTTGTGACTGAGGAATGATATTTAGCTGGACATAGAGTTCTAGTTTGATAATTGTTTTCTCTCAGCACTTTGAAGATATTATTCCACTGTATTCTGTTTTCTCTTGTTTCTGTTAAGAAGACTTCTGCCAGTTAACCTAGTCCTTCTCTCACTGCTTTTGAGGTATTTTCTTTGGAGTTCCATAGTTTCATTATAAATGTGTCTCTTTGTGGATATCTATCATCCAGCTATCTATCTATCCATGTATATAGCTATCTATCCATCATCTATCTATCTATCATCTCCTTTTTATGGCTAATTGTGAATCCCAAATCTTATAACTTATGCCTTTTAATAATTATAGAATATTCTCAGCCATTAGCTATTCAAATATTGCCTCTCCCTCATTCTCTGTGTTTTCTCTTTTTGGAAGTCCTAATAGTTGTGTGTTGGATAGTTTCATTCTGATCTTCACATCTTTCAACTTTGATGTGATGTGATGTAGGCAGTCCAGTGTTGATATGGTGTCACTCCACAGTTGTCCTCATGGTCCAAGATGGAGCACCAGCCATCACATCCATGATCTAAATAGCAGGATGGGCAGAAAGAAGGAGCCAAGGGCACATGGCAGCTGCCTTTTGAGGAAATTTATTAGAAGCTCCTGTACAACACTTCTGCTTATAACCTATTGGCTAGAGCTTAGTCATATGGCTACCCCTAGCTATCAAGGAATTTGATAACTTCCAAGATCTAAGCAAGGAAGGATGGAAATTCCTTGGGATAAGCAACAAGGAGTCTCTGCTACACTTAAATATTTCATAATATTGACTTATGTACACATCTTCAGTGGAGTTTTATTTGTGTGACCCCTATACCACCTGGGTTGAAGGCCCATCCCTCCAGAGAGTCTTGCTTCTGCCAGGTGCCCCAAAGTTTCTCTTGTTTGGGATCTAATTTTCTTGTTAATTTCTTGTGTTGGGAGAGTAGGTTCACCAAACAATAAGGATTATGTAAGTTTGAACTCCAAACCTGTATGAGGTATGTCCTTATGGTTACATATTCTTAGAGAAGATTTTATTTTGTCTCCCAGAGCTCAATCAATATAGACAAGCAACCTAGTTTATAGAGAATGGACTGAGTGGATTTTTAAGTCTGTTCTTTTACTCATGGTGTAACCCTTGAGTGTCTCGGCTTTATGCAAGGGCCTTAGTTCAAGCATCTCATTGTGGAGGCCCAAGGCTTGGTCTTTTCTTCCGGTACAGGCATAAAAATCCGAGCATTTAGGTCACTGAGAAGGACACCCCCATGCCCCTTCCCACCTACTTACCAGGCAGTCGCAGGGGCAGCTCACAAGGGTGTAGTTTCTTCTTCATTTGAATCCCCCTAGGGATTTCTCTTACTTTCTTAAAAACTCTTACAAGCTCATATATACTTTGTTTATCATTTCTTTCCAGCATTTCTAGGTATTTTGTGGCAGGAGGATTTCAGATTACCAGTCTACCCTTTCACACTTTTAATTTGATTATAACAGCGGGAATTTTATTTCTGTTGCTACCACCAGGACTACTGGTGGATACAATTTGTGTTTTAGAATCTGCCTCCTTGGGCCCGGGCCTGATTCTTGATGATCCCTGAGGTTTAATATCTTGCTGGAGAGCTCCAGCTAGAGAGTGACAGATGGGCACTCTAGGATCCTGATATGATTCCCCCACTGGAGCAATTCATAAAGGGGAACCTATTCCAGGTCAACTTAGGCAGTTCCCCCGTGAACTCACCACTCCCGTGTGCAAGCTTTGTGGAACTCCAGCGTTCTCCTGTATGAGACAAGCAGCTTGGGAATTCAGAAAACCCTACCAAGAAGCACCCTTGTTCTCTAGGAGGGCGTGAAATTCAACCCATTGATGCCAATTGCATGGAATAACCAGAATTTGGCAGCAAGGCTTTGGGGCATAGGGATGAAAACATATTCATTCCATCAGGGTGGGGCAGGCCCCTAAATGCCCACAGCTGGAATGAACCTGGACCAGGTTCTTCCCTGGCAGCACCTGAGCAGCCGTGGGGCAACAAGAGGGTGCTGGGGTGGGAGGAGGGACCAGGATGCATGGACAGGGCAGTTAGGCTCATCTGCCCTTTGCTCCTGGGTCTGCCACTCACCTTCTAAGTCACTCTAACTCACTCTGCCCCTTCTCTTAGCATCAGTTTCCTCACGAAAGAAATGGAGATGAGGTGGCTGGCCAAGCCTAACATGTAGCCTTGCAAGGACCCGATACCTAGCAGATGACACTTATGTGTGGGAGGAAGGTAACGTCACCATCTTAACTTTACAAATGAAGAACCTTGGAGAGATGAAGCGAGTTCTCCAAGGTCACGCAGCCAGCGAATGGCAGGGCTGGGTCTCAGACCTGAGCCTTCTGATCCCAGAACTCATTTCCTTTCTACGATGCCACTCCTATATAAATGTAAGACAACAGCAAGGGGAAGGGAATTAACAGTTTGTAAGCACCTCCTCTCTGCCAGCTGCTTTGCACAGTATATCATTTACTTTCCACGCAGCAGTCCAAGGCTAGAGGTTAGTTTCCTTACGCCTATTTTATAGAGGAGAAAACTGGGTGTCAGAGACTTCCCATGATTTACCCAAGGGGACATAATAATTTCAAGAGTTCGGACGCGAACCTGGCATTGTCTATACGCAAAGCCTGCGCTCTTTCTCTTTCTCGGTTTCTTTTTACGGTATTCTCCAGCTATTGGCATGCTCCCCTAAAATCCATATGCATTTAGACGAGGTTCAAATCAATTAGTTCACACTTTGCTGCTGAGGCTCCTTTGTGCCAAAGGTGATCAAGGTGCTTCCAGTTTTATGCATTCAAACCCAGTGAGGCCTCTTTCCCTACTTCTTGCATGACAACTCAGAATTGAGATCCGTGCTGCATATGGTGTTTGCAAAATGCTAGTTGTGTATGGGTGTTTAAACTTTAGTTTTGCAGCTTTTAATTTATTTATGCAAGCAAGCCGCCTTTCATGAATTTTAATCTGCGCTGCCTTAAAGAAGTGCTTTCCAAATGGGACAGCATTTGTGATCACCACTAAGCCATTCTAACTGCTTGCAGGCCTGGGGAGAGAGGCAGCAGAGAATACCAGCGGGCTCTGTGCAGCCCCTGTGTCATCCCAGGCATTGTGGCGTAAAATGCGCCTCATATCTAGAAGAAAAAAAAAAACTGTGACTCGAGTCTTTGGTTATTTTTAATGCTGAGCAGCAGAACCACAGGGAATATTATGAGTTCCAAGATTTCTGACAGGAGGGACTCGCAGCCGAAGTGCTTTCTTCAGGAGAGAGAGAGAGAGACACTGCTACAAGTCTTTATTCATTTATTTATCATGCTTCAGTTCCCTAAAAAAGAAAACTCTTCTCCTGTGCAGGGGAAATTGCTTCAATGGATAGATTGCATTTAAATAATTTAAGTATAAAATTACTCGAACAGGCCGACTGATATTCCGAAAACGAACAGTCACAATCACTTAAGAGCGCGGGCGAAGTTCGTGATTCGGTGTGTAGATGAGGTGCGAGAAGAGGTTTCTGTCTGGCTTGGGGAGGGCTCTCTGTCCTGGCCCACTGCTGCCCCGTACAGGTGGGTCCTGATTGGGTCCTGAAGGAGAGGACCAGCAAGGAGGAGGCGGGTCTTGCAGATGCCAGACCCTGGAAGGAGAGGTAACTGTTTGTGACTTTGGCCCACCCTTTTGGGTTTTAGTTTCCATCTGAGCAGCTGGGAGAAGCAGACAAGGCATTGTACTGGTGTCCAGAAGATTCTTATCATGTCTGCGTGAGCCCGCTGCCCAGCCTCCATGGTCCTCGAGTTCCTTGTCTGTGCAGTATGATGATGATGCTGACCTCACAGGGCTGTCGGGCTAAATTAGCTTCCGGAGGGGACCCAGCACAGTGCCTGGCACGTAATGGTGCACTGCGTTATGTCTACAGCACATTCTTCCATGTGTCTGGGAGGCTGTTCCTACAGAGATGCCATCTGGGCCTAGAGAGATTCTTTCCATTCTCAGGAAGGCTGCGTCTATGCCCCTGATAGGCCCTCTGTGGTCTGCCCATTCATGCTCATGCAGAACACTGTTAGCCTGAAGAGGTTCTCCTCTTGCCTGTGCAGGTAGCATTTCTTCAGATTGGTTCTGTGGTCGACTAGGACCCTGAAGGGCCTGGCAAAGAAACAGGTCTGTGGTCAAACTCATTTGCAAAATGCTGTACATCTCATGCTCCTTCTGGAGATTCACATGCATCTTGAGATGCCAAAGGCTCTGAGAAGTCCTGCAGACAAGAAATCTTTTTACTTTAAATACAGCTTAACTCTGCATTTATTAATCTTATTTGGCAATGAGAGCCTCCCCACCCTGCCCCTACACGAAATGCCCTATTAATGTCCTTGGGACTAGGACTGACTCAGGGAAATATTCTTTGGGAAACCGCCCTAAGGCAGTCCTTCCTCCTTCTATCCAACTCGATTGCCTTCTGTCTTATTTGCCTTGAACACTGAAAGGACCAGCTTCAGGGGGTTTCAAGGTCTTCTTCTGTTTACTATTAACTAATTAATTAAGCAAATGCACTAAGTGCTGAATTTAAGATCAATAAGGCGTCATCTGTTTCATGCAGAGTCCAGACAGGGAACAGACACATAATCGGGAAGGGTTAATCCCTCTGCCTATGTGACTGGTGTGTGTGAAGTAAGTGCCTGGCTGAGGGCATGAGGGCACGGAGGTGGGGATGTAGAGAGGAGTGTCAGGTGAGGCGACCTGGAGGAGAGGTCCACATCCTTCTGTCTGCTGTCCTCAGTGTGCGGGGGATTTTGCCTCGGAGGCGTTCTCCATTCTAAGGAAGCAGCATCTATGGGTATGGGTGGCAGTTTCTCAGCAGCACCAATGTTTACTTTGCAGAGAAAATGTCTGCTTTGTAGGCAAATGTTTTCAGCATAGAAATGATCATTGCAATTGCTGTGGTTGTCACAAATGTTTCATCAGAGCCGATAAAGCAGCTGAGTGTTGGCAAAATCGATGAAAACATCTTGAGAAATGTTCACTGCCTACTTAGCCGTCTGTGGCTCATCTGGTGCAAGGGAGGAGGGGAAGGAGGCGGTGAGCTGAGGCCACACGGGAGACTCTGAGCGGCTGCCTGGCGCGGTGGGTGGGGGTGCAGGCTTCCCAGCCAGATTGCCTTGTTTGCTCTTGTAAGCTCTGTGACCTTGGATAGATTACCTAACTTCTCTGTGCCTCCATTTCCTCGTTTGGAAACCGTGGGTAATAGTACTGACTTCATGGCATTTGAATAAGTATTTAAATGAATCAGTATATGCTTAGCACTTAATAAATATTAGTTAATATGATTATTTGAGTTTCAAAATCCTCACTCCCATTAGTCTCACCTGATACAGAGGCTTTACACAGCACGGTTTATTCTACATGTATTCATTGAGCCCCTTTAATGTGCCAGATCCTGTCCTAGGGGCTGGGGACATGTGGTGACTGAGACAGGACAAGCTACTGCTTTCTCGGAGCTGTCTTTCTACTGGGGTAGACAGAGTAATCAAACCATTAAATCAGATAATGTTCAGAGAATGACAAATGTTATAAAGCACATAAATCAGAGTAATGGAAGAGAGACTGTAGTAGAGTCACAAATTGCCCACTATGCTCTGATGGGCACAGAGAAAACGTGGTCTTTTTAAATTTCTAAACTTCTCTGACATTCTTCATGTGTTGCCTGATAGTTTGCATGAAGAATAATTAACTTGCTTAGTCCAATCTGTAATTTTGATCTGACGCAAGAATCTAAAAAGTCTCTAGGATTTTGCTTCCCTACTCTTGACTGCAAACCCAGATGATGTCTGTGTGTAGGGAGGGGAGTGTCTCATCTGGGGCCTTGCGCTATCCCAAGAGAGGGAGTCCTCAGATCTTTGAGGAGTTCTTGTATGGTCCTCAGGCTTCTCTGGTCTCTGAAGCAATGTCCTCCGTCTGACAGCACGCTTCCCATTTGTGGCCGAGTCCGTGGCAAGTGTTTTTGTTAGCCTTGCTTCTCCCTCTCGGCTTGTTCTGGACTTGGGAGGCCTCTCTGGCCAACTGATCTTCATCTCAGCTCTTTCTGGCACTGGGGACCCATCTGAGGCTCTGCCTCTGCCAAGACACTGCCAGCCCTGGCCTCCATTCTGTGTTCTCTGCAGGGAGTCTTTGATACATTTTTATGATGGGGTTCATGGAAGGTCCATTGGCTTCAAAATTAACTGCCTTTGAGTCACCTTTCAGGAACTTCTGAGTCTCTTACACACCCCACGGGAACCAAGAGAAGCCTGGGAGAGCTGTAAGCCAGCACCTCCTTCTACTAACCCTTTTGTACAGCCAGAGTGGCAGGGGAGGGGGCGGCTCCTTTCCCAGAGTCTATGACTGATGCAGGGCAGAAAACTCCCTGTCCATGCCGCCCTCACCCCATTGATGTTTCTAAGCCACTCCCCTTTCAGGGTCAGCCCTGAGATGAGAAGAAAGGAAAATGAAAACTCTGGCATCGGACCTTCTCTTCCTTTCCCTCTGTCTCTATTCTTGCTCTTAAAATCCCTCAGATAGAAAAGATAAGATTATCCTTCTGTGTTGTAACTTTCTCCTACTCTAAGGTTAGAACTGGACTCCCAGTATCAGCTCTGACATATAAAGAGCTTACAAGTCATCACTCCCATCCTTACAACAAAAAAAGCTGAAAAAACTAAAAATCGATGACTTTTCTTAGACCCACTAGAGAACTGAGGTAACAGGGTAAACCAACACCCCAATATCTGGAGAGGCCTGGGAATCCAGAGAGATACGGCTGAGACCTACCTACCTGGAGCTGCAGCTGCTGGAGCCTAAACTGGTAGGAACACGGAAGTGGTAATGTTGATGAATTGTTTGTGGCAGAGTGTGGGCTAGCACAAGAGTGGAAAACTCTTGGGGGCTGCAGGTTTAGAGGAACCACCACACTCTCATGGATTTTTCCTCTAGGAACCTGATTAGGTTCTCATGCTGAAGATATAAGAAGAATCCCTTGGTGGCTCTGGCAGGGAAAGGAGAAGAGTAATCTTTGTGAAATATGCCCAGGCATTCTCCACAACAAAGGCCTACTCTCCAGGAGAGAAGACTGCTAGAGCCTTATCCTGCCTGGGAGAGGGGCAAGTAGCCAACTCCAGCCCCCTCTAGTTTTCATGCCCACCTAAGAGGGGGAAAAAGCTATACCAATGCAGAAACACTGTGAAGGTCACAGCCCAGAGACACAGGCCTACTCAAAGACTGAGATTTAATCATAAGATTAGACAACACTTCCCATCCTACCCACATGAGCACCACACCAACAGGGCTCCAGCATAATCATAGTGGATTTCAGCTGAAAGAACTGTAAGATTCCCTCTGAGGAAGAGTACTTAGGAAAGCCCAAAGACAACAGGGGAGACAAAAAAGAGGACACAGAGGAAATTCGAAGCCTCTAACACCTACAGCAGATGTTACATGCCGCCCAAATCCTAGCCAGATTAGCACAAATCCTCACATGAAAGGCCTATGTACGTTAGTTCCTACTACCCGACACAACATGTCTGGCTTTTAACAACAAAAAAATTACAAGGCATGCTAAAAGTCAAGGAAAAAACACAGTCTGAAGAGATAAAGCAAGCATGAGAACCAGACTCAGATATGACACAGATGTTGGAATTATCAGACAAGGCAATTAAAATAACTATGAATAATATGTTAAAGGCATAATGGAAAAAGCAGACAACATGTAATAATGAATGGGAATGTAAACAAAGATATGGAAATTTTAAGAAAGAATCAAAAGGAAATGCTAAAAATCAAAGATTGTAACAGAAATGAAGAATGCCCTTGATGAGCTTATCAGTAGACCAGACACAGCCAAGGAAAGTATCAGTGAGCTTGCAAATGGTCAATAGAAACTTTTGAAAATGAAATGCAAAGAGAAAAACAAATGAAAAAAAGAAAAGAAAAAAGAACAACAGAACACACAAAAAATGTGGGATAGTTTCAAAAGGTATAACATATGTGTATTAGAATACCAGGAGAAGAGAGAGAGAAAGGAGCAGAAGAAATATTTGAAGTAATAGTGGCTAGGAATGTTCCAAAATTAATGACAGACACCAAATCACAGATCCAGGAAGCTCAGAGAACATCAATAAATACCAGAAATCGACACTGAGGCATATCATATTCAAACTACACACACAAAAAAGGAAAGACAAAGAAAATCTTGAAAGAAGCCAGGGTAGGGGATGGTGGTGGGGAGAATCTTACCTATCTATCAAGGAAAAAGATAAGAATTACAGCATACTTCTCATCAGATACCATGCAAGTAAAAAGGGAATGGAGCAAAGTATTTAAGTCTTAAAAGAAAAAATACCAACCTAGAATTCTATATCTACTAAAATTATCTTTCAAAAGTGAAGGAGAAATAAATACATTTTCTGATAAACAACAACTGAGAGAATTATTACTAACAAATCTTCATCATAAGAAATATTGAAAGAAGTTTTTCAGGCAGAAGGAAAACTTTGTAAGTCAGAACTTAGATCTACATAAAGAAAGGAAGAGTACCAGAGAAGGAATAAATAAAGGTAAATAAAATTTTTAATTTTTCTTATTTATGACTGATAACTGTTTAAAGTAATAATGGTAACAATGTATTGGGTGATTATAGCATATAAATAAGTGAAATGAATGACAACAGTGCAGAAGGGAATGGAGGAAGGAATTGTGAACACTCTGTATCGTCATGTATACACATGAAACAGTATAGTGTTATTTGAAGGTGCAATTAGATTAAAAATGTATATTGGAAAACTCCAGAGAAAATACTAAAATTATTTTTTAAAAGAAGTATAATTGATATGCTAAGAGAGGAGATAAAATGGAACCACATAAAGTGTTATTCCAGTTACGGGACATTCTAGAAAAGACAAAACTACAGAGAAAATAAAAAGATCAGTGGTCACAGGGGCTTGGGAGGAGAGAGTGAGGGTTGAATAGATGAAGACCAGAGGATTTTTTTAGGGCTGTGAGTCTATTCTCTATGTATTTGTTGAAAATGATAGAACTGTATAGGAAAAGAGTGAACTTGAATTATGCAAATTAAAAAATCATGTAGGAGGTCAGGGGATCCCATGATGAAAGTAGAATGTGAAAAAACAATCGAAACTGTTTTACAAATGTATGAAACAACTTCATTGAAGAGTTTGGGGCAGAAAGGTGATAACATAAGTAACTTTAGAAATGAGTGGAGTCTGGAGACTAAAGTCAAAAGAAAATGTACATAAGCACTGTATTCTAGTTAATAAAGTTTTTTATCATGCTGGTATGCATTAAAAATTCTGATACCCCTATATAAGTATTTGTAATTAAACAAATAAATGGATGGTGGATGGTGGGAACCGGGTTTCTTACTGTTGGAGTGAGAGGTTAGAGACAAGCAAAGGCAAGGGACTAGAATCACCCATGTGGTTGTAGACATCAGTATGAACTCACCTTTAACTTGATATAGTTACAGATGGTTACATACGGAAATACTTATAGATATGCATATACATGTAGGTTAGTATACACACATATAATTCCTTGCTCTCTCAGCCTAGAAGTAATGACATCCCAGTAGCGATGAACACACCTAGTACCCAGATCTTGGTTTCTAATACCATCCTTCAATAAAAGGAGAAATAGATGATTCTAAAAGTGGGTCAGGAAATACACAAAATAAGCCTGGAAACTCTTGCAGTGCCAGAAATTAAGGAATTGCTAAAAACAAAACAAAACAAAACAGAAACCCAAACCACACACATGCAATGATATGGGTTATGTCAAAGGGACACAGGAGCCAACTGAAAGAGCTCCCAGTGGTCAAAGCTGGAATAATATGAGCCATCAGTAAATAAAGTAGTATTGGATTATAACCCAAAGTATAAAAGAAATACTCATTATTCCATACTGATATAAATAAATGATTGAATAAACAATAAATGGAGAAGATGGATAAATCTCCTTGCAGAAGAATTTCATATCGTTATGTAAATACTCTGCTCTCAAGGAGGTAGAGCTTAAACCCCTACTCTTTAAGCTGCATAGTGACTTCCTTCCAAAGAGCACAGTGTGGAAAGGGAGAGAAAAGAGTAACTTGACAATGGGGTGACGTGACAGACACCATCTCAGCCAGGTGATCACGGTCAGCATCAGCAGTGATGGATCATGTTAATGGCATGGACACTGGATGAGATGAAAATAGCACTTTACCTCAGTGGTTTTTCCCCCTCAAACGTATAACCTGGTCTAAAAATGACAAAAAACATCAGACAAATTCCAGTTGAGGTACATTCTACAAAATACCTAGCCAGTAATCATCAAAACTTTCAAGGTCATGAAAACGAGGAGTCTGGGAAACTGTCACAGTGAAGAGGAGCCTAAGAAAACACAACGATTCCATGTAATGGAGTATCTTGGATGGGATCCTGGAACAGAAAAAGAACATCAGGTAAAAGCCAAGGAAATCTGAATAAAGGATGAACTTTAGTTAATAATGTATCAATATTGATTAATTAATTGTGACAAAATAACTGGTTAGCAAGTGCATATCTCTAAGATGTCCAGACCAACAGGTGAGGCTGAGGACAGTGGGATTAAGGGCATGAGGCAACACTATAAATGTAGCCTGGAGAAAGGATGGGGTCAGATCGAGCCATGCACTGGCCTGGGAGTTGTACTTCCATTCAGAATCCTAACAAGTGATTCTAGCATTTTTTATGGGCATAAAATGAGTATAGCCCATTTTTGATCTACTGGGCAAAATGAGCCTGCAGAGAGCGCCCAAGAGAGCTCTGAAACCTCGAGTTTGATGTACTGCAAGCAGTAACCAGCTTCTCACTCCAGTCTCAAGTGGCTAGCTATTATGTAAGATAAATTCAAAGCACAATGTGAATAGAACTTAAATGAAAACATAAACTCTGTTGCCCACTGACACGTTACTGCAAAGTTGTACCCTGATATTGTTTTGCTCCCAAGAGCTAATAAGGAGGATGTGGGAACCTGCCCTGACTCCCGCATCTCCCCCACGTTAGTCAGCTCCTTTGGGCACCTTCCCATACCTCTGATTCGGCACACGGACCGAGGCATTACTTAATTGTGAGAGAATGGTATTTGTGGTGCCCCTTTGGTGGTGGAGGATAAAAATTCCCACTCTCTTTACCTCCAAGGTGAGGCTCTCATTGATCCCTTCTGGAAGTGCTGCACTCTGAAGAACATGCATGCACTAAAGCTAGCAGTTTATAATAAAGTTAAATATAAATTAAAAAAAAAAAAAGATAATAATAGGGGCAACTTGGTGTGGGGCATATGGGAACTCTCTGTACTATCCTCACAATTTTCCTATAAATGTAAAACTTTTTTAATGTAAAAAGTTTATTTAAAAAATAGTTAGAAACAATAACAACAAAAAGGTTCTAAGGAAATAACCAGAAATTCACCACTCCTAGAGAACCATTGTGGACATTTGACTTGACTTTTATTTTCTTCCTTATTTTTCATAATTATGATATGAATATATGCTAATTATAGATACTTGGGATAATACAGAAAATACAAGCTTTGTCATGTACAAAAAAAAAAAAAATCTATGGCCTAAATATGAGGATGGGGTGGAGAATATGGTCTAGTCCAGCAGACTTGGTACTTGATGTGCTAAATAGGAAAGATTTAGAAATCACTCGTTCTCTACAATCTTGAAGAGTCTGACTTGCAAGACTGAACTTTGCAAAATTCTACTGTAAAGGTAGAAAAACAACTCCTTTCTTCTTTCCTTCCTTCCCATCTTCACTTCTCCCTTCCTACCTTGCTTCCTTCCTTTCTCCCTTCCTTTTTCTCTCTTGCTTTCTTTTCTTCTGCAGCATTCCTAATTCTCCTTGAAGTTCACCCCTCCCATCCCACCTCCACACGTACAGCAGAAGGCAGATGAAAGAGAAGTTCATGGACCTAAAATCAAAAGAAGCCACATGAATGTTTTCAAATGTTTTCCCCTTATAAGAATAAGAGAGTGAGAAAACATTTATATGAAGGGGTCAGGGAAGGCTTGTCTGATAAAACTGCATCTGAGCTGAGTCCTTCCTGATTAGGAGGAGGCGTCTATTGTGATCTGCCTGGAGCAGAGTGAAACAGGGGGAGAAAGTGTGAAATAGGAGAGGTCGGATGTCTGAATACATTATTACTAAGCAAGCTCAGAGGATGGGCAGCCAAACCTTTAGAAAGGTGAGAACAGAAAGAGGTATAAGTGGTTCCTCAGAAAGAGGGAACATCATGACAAAAGCTACAAGAAAACATGGCATACTTGGAGGATTTTGTTGGCATTTAAAGAAGAGAGAGTAAAGAGAAGAGTGAAGTCAGTGAAGCTATGTGGCAAGAGAAGGCCTTGAGTGCTATTTTAAGAAGACGATGTTAATCCTCTCTGATGTGAAGTAGCAGAAGATTTAGAACAGGGAAACCACATCGTTGGATCTCTTCCTCTTCCTTTCAATCCTCATGTTGAGGTGCTGACGAATACACAATGGAGGGCAAGGCTGTCCTGTCAAAGGAATTGCCCTTCAGGGCCCACAAATAAAGTCTGCCTGGCCGAGGTTTTCTTTTTTTGTTTCCTTTTCTGATACTTGCTTCCTGGCTGGAACTCCTGGCCTTGTGGAATTCTGGGAAAGTCACCTTGCCTGAGGACAATTTACCCATAATACCTGAAATGATTTTTGTTTTGCTTTATTTTCTGTGTCAAAATGTGTAAAAGTTAGAGATTCATATTCATTAACTAAGAGACAAGGATAGTAAGATCTCACAAGTCATTAAAAATAAAGTAAAAAAAAAGAATTTGATCAGTTTGTTGTTCTAACAGCAAGCCAAGATTAATTCTTCAACTTGGAGGGAAGAGAGGGAAGGGGGCATTCTTTTATGAGAAAGGAGAGTAAAGAAAAAAAGCGGTAACTTTTTTTTTTTGTGAGGAAGATCAGCCCTGTGCTAACATCTGCCAATCCTCCTCTTTTTTTTTGCTGAGGAAGACTGGCTCTGGGCTAACCTCCGTGCCCATCTTCCTCCACTTTAAATGGGATGCCACCACAGCATGGCTTGCAAAGCGGTGCCTCGGTGCACACCCGGGATCCGAACCTGCGAACCCCGGGCCTCCGCAGCGGAGCACGCGCACTTAACCACTTGCGCCACTGGGCTGGCCCCAAAAACAGTAACTTTTAAGCATGAGGAAGGAATGGCAAAATACCAAACTTCTTTCTGGAAGTTTCCTCATCTAAGGAAATTCTGTCATCTAAAAACAATAATACCAACTTCCTGAGGTTGCTGTGAGGATTAAATGAGATAATCAACGTAAAGAGCTTCATTATTATTATTATTATTACTGTGTATTTCTGTGTAACTTACCCCTGGTTTCCTATTATAATTGTATCTCTATTTTCCTTCTATCTGATGTCCTTATATCCTCCTTTTATTATATTGTACTATTTCTAAAAGCTGTTTAAAAACGTATTTGGAACAATGTCCTTTGTGAACAAATGATATAAATGTAAATTTAAAAAGAACCCTATTTTCCACCCCAGTGCTAAATCCTCTTGTGGGATCCTGGAATGGACAAAGCTTGGGGACTATGTGGGGAACTCAATGAATGGAAATGGTGTTTGTGTTGAAAGTGGTAGGAGAACCTCGTCTCCCACACTTCGCAGTAGCTCACCTTAGGGTCAGAACTCAGCCCAGGTCCAGAGCAGGAATAGGGTCAGACAGTGCCAGACGCCTGCCAGATGCCCCGCATTCAGGGCTGAGAGGAGAAAAGCATCCAACCAAGGGCCCTGCTTTCAAGCAGTGCTAGGCCAATGGCTGCTGTTGAGAGAATTTGGGAAGAAATAAGGAGAAAGAGAAGTCAGGTTGAAAGTGGAGTGTGGAAAATCATCATAACAATAGCCACAGAAAGTGAATGTCCTACTTCATAACTCCCTCCTGCAGGGCAAGGCACTCAGCTCCCTGTGCCCCCATTTCTTCATCTGTGAAGTGGGGATTAGGGTGAGGAGAGGACCTGAATTACACAATTACACCTTGCAGGGCTTCTTAACATTTTTTTTTTTGCCGTGGGCCTCTTTGGCAACCCCGTTGATCTATCTTTGTTTGGGTTCTCCCAGGAGCAGATCCTGAATGCTAGTAGTTTGTTTGGGAGCTGTAGAAAACACTCATAGAAGAATGGGAAAGGAAAGGCAGCCCATGAAATGGACAGCTGGAACTTAACCTTGCAGGCTGTCCTGGGACAAGGAGTGCAAAACCACTTCTCAGCATTTTCCCGCCTGAAGGTGAAGGGGGCTGGGGTAATTGCGCACCTGCTCCCTGGGCGTTAATGCCCTGGCACTTCCAGCCTGCCACGTGGGCACCAGGCAACGCTGCTGCTGTGCATAGTTGGTAGGGTGGCGAGTTCTCAGGCCTAGAGATGCAGATACTGGCAGTCGGAAGCCAGCTGGAGCACACAGACAGGTCTGGGGGATATGCAGAGGGGCACTTGCAACATCTGCTACAGACCACCTTCTCAGTATAATGTTTTGAAATGTATAAAATAAAATTCATGGGATTACAAAGAAAACCAATTATATTGAAATTCAGTTCTATCCACAGACCCCTTGGGGGACCCCAGGTTAAGAAACCCTGCTAAGGTTTCTTTTCAATGTGAAATTACATGGTTTTATGACCTAAGAGCATGGATTGTGTTTCTCTGCCAGGAGGCGGTTGAGTGCAGCTCTGCACAGGCGACGAGAAACTATTTCAGAGGAAAAACGCGCTCGCCCAACCTGACGATCCTCCGCAGCTCAGGGCCTGCGAATGATGCTGCTGCCCTCTCTAACTCTCTCTTTATTTTTTCAGTGTTTATTTTGCTTTGTTTCTGTGTCTGTGTTTTTATTGTGTCCTTTGTTAGCCTGAAAGCGCTCCGGGGCAGCAGTTTGCCCACGTCACCCTGGCAGCTGCTCTGCCCGCCTCTGCTGTCCCTGGGGAGCTCTGTCTTTGAAGTCCTGCGTCTGAAGCACCAGGGCCCCAGAGCCCCTCCGTCATGAAGCCACAGCAGGCCGGGGTCTGGTCCGTCCTGTGGCATCACGGTGCCAACAGGTGGCTGCACGTGGGGTGCCGGAGCAGCCGCCCCCTGGGAGCTGCGCACCACTGAGACACCATCCACCTCCTAATGTGCCTCCATGGCTCTGTTACTCACAGCTAAATTACAGTATTATGACTTCATTGTTGAGTCCCAATTCTCCTAATTATAGCCTAGAGATCTATTATTTGATTTGGTAACACCAAGTGCTTCTTTTCTAAATCATGTAATCTCTTGTAGCTTATTAATGTCAGGTTTGCGCACACGCGGGGACTTGGTTGTTTGCCAGGCAGAATCAAATTTTCAAATTTTCACTGTGTTATGTTACAGGGCTTTGCTTGTTACAATCTAATTATATTGGCACTGAAATACCGAAAACCAATTTATATTAGAAAGCACTTTAACTCTTTCTTTGGAGTGAATTTACATGCATAAGTGTCTGCCACACCATTGGTCCTTCTGTTTCTCCACTGGGAAATTGCTTCTGGGAAAGAGGTGAAAGCTAACAGTCCCTTTCTATTAGAAGGGCTGCTGATCATGGGCAAGAACTGCTAATGTGGCCGTTCTCTCGTCAGAACACAGGAAGGAAGGAAGCAGGCATCTTCCACCTCCTTCTGAGCTCCTCCAGGCCTCCCTGCTGAGCCTGCCCCTGGCCCCAGGCAGCCAGAAACCCCTCTCCTGGGGGGTGTCACCTGGTGGCGGCCCCATCCCCAGCCTTGGACCATTTTACCTTCTTCCTGCCCCCTTCTTTCCTTCAGATGCCATTTCCTATGCTCTGTTTTCTACTGTGGGCCCGTTGGAGCCTTGGTCCTGAGGTTATTGCCCTTAGAAGGAGGGACTTGTTGCCCAGAGAGATTGCTGCAGCAGTGGGACCACCCTCATCACCCCGCTTTGCCTTCTCCGGAGAACGCTGTGGCTCTTGCGTCCGAGCATCGGGTATGTGTCTCCCACCCTGTCAGTCTCCCTAGTAATGACTATGGCTTTCCGACCCCAGGAACACTGCTCCTTGTCAGACTATCATCACCAGGAAATACTACGTATATCGCACTCCTCCTGGATCCTACCTTTGAAAAGGAGCCCCAGCTTCCTCCTAGCTTTCCTTTAAGATCTTATTTTTTAGAGCAATTTTAGATTCACAGCAAAATTGAGAGGAAGGTACAGAGATATGCTATATACTCCTGCCCTTACACGTGCCTAGCCTCCCCCATTATCAACATCCCCCCAGGATGTGACATCTTTGACCTGGCTCCAACTGCCCTTCCGTCTCACTTGGAGACATGCTCCTCCTCACTTATTAATTCCAGCCACAGGGTTTTGGTTTCCGCCGCCCCCCGCCCCCAATTTCTCTTTCCCACTCTAGGGCTTTTGTACACATTCCTCTGTCTGCAATGCTCTTGGTGTTTCTGGCTCCTTCTCATCCTTCACGTCTCAGATAAAATGTCACTTCCTTGGAGAGAACTTCCTTTTCCTGTGTCTAACCAGGTCCCCTCAGCCCCATTTCATTGATTCTACCTTGTATTTACTCATCTTCTTCCTTATCATCTCTCCCCCAGCTCCTGCCCAAAACTGTAAGATCCATGAGGGCAGAAACTGTGCGTTGGTCACCACTGAACTTCCAGTGCCGAGCCCAGCGCCTGGCACATAGATCGATCGATAGCTGTTGAATAAAGGAGTAAATGGATCCCAGGAAAAGTATATCCCTTGTCTTACAATGGAGAAGAATCGATGTGATCCAGCTCTTTGGATTTGTCTGGCTCTCCTCTTCCTTCCTTGCTCCAGCCATGTGGACGTACTTCATGCTCCCTGAGTCCCTGAGGCTCCAGGGTGTGGGCGAGGAGCCATCACAGCTTGGCACAGCTGTGGCTCAGTGTCTCCTCCTCAACTTCTGCTGGAGCCTGGGCTGGCGACTCAGACCCCCTTTGCACCGAATGCCTCATCCTCCATGGCATCTTCCCTGGCCTTTCCTGGAGGTAGGTCTCGTGTAGTGCCTGCATGTTACCTGACAAGTCGGCTAGTGGCAGCAGAGGGCCCATCGGTGCCCATGTCAAGGATCACTCCTATTTGTCTAAGTGAGGGATGTCGTGGTGTGAGGTCAGGGACCCCTCTTTCACTGCAGGCTGTCACTGAATCACAGAAGGGGACAGATGGATGGGAAATAGACAAGACCACCCCTGAAGCAGGGAGAGAGGTTAGCCAGGCTCACACTGCTCCATGGAATAGCCCACAAGAAATAATGACAGAGTGAACTAGGCACCCACCACGGCTCTGATTAAGACAATTGCGGAGCTGATCTGTGGACTAATGTGCCTACTTCATCTCAGTTCTAACAAATCATTGATCACATATATGGAATGAGCCAACCCCTTTTTGCTGTTTCCTGTGGGATTTTCTCCATAAGAGCAATGAGGTGAGGGGCCCCTGACCCACATACGAGTAGAAGAGAAGCCTCCAGGCAGGGATGCAGACAGCCAAGGGCCTCTCTCCACTGATCTGTGGGTCTCTTAGAATATCCAGATGCATTAAGGATTGGAGTGCTATCCAGAAACCTCAGCCAAAGAGCACAGAACAAGGTAGACCCCTATGACCACTTGCCCAGAATGAAGACCTTGAAATACATTTCCTAGGCCTCTCCTGGAGTCTCTCATTTGGAGAATCTGGCCTGTTTCCTTCTACTGCTGTATCTTTGCCCAAACGGCTCCCTCTGCCTGGAATGCTCTCCTGCCCCCATCCCATTTCCGCTTGTAGAAATTTAACCCATCCTTCACAGCCTGGTAGAAAAAGCATCTGCTCAAGGGAGTGTTCTCAGATCCACCTGCTCAGAATTACACTCCACCCCTACCGGCCCCCAACTAAGTTGCCTGTGCTGTTGGTGGCTAGGATGATCATACATCTTGGTTTGTTGGGATAGTCCTGGTTTATGCCTGTTGTTCCAGCATTTATGAATAGCATCCTTCACTCTCGAGTGTCCCAGTTGAACAACAGGTTGTATGGTGTGGTGGACACACCCTCTGGTGACCCCCCTGAGTTGTTCCCTTTTCTAATCCTCTCCCCTTGAATGCAGGCAGAACCAGTGACTTGCTTCCAGCCAACAGAAATGGCAAAGGTGACAGGATAGTCACTCCCTTGACTATGTTACCTTGTGTAAGACTCTGTCTTAGCTCCTGGAAGAAGCAGGCTGCTGTGGTGTGAACTGGCCACGGAAAGGGCCTCAGGAGCTGTGGGTAGGATCCATGGGCAGCCTCTAGGAGCTGAAGGCCTCTGTCTTCCAGATGCAAGGAACTGAACTCCACCAGTTCATGTGGGCCCGAGGAGGACCCCGAGCTCCAGAAAGGAAAACCACCGACTGCTTGATTGCAGCCTTTGAGCCCCTGAGCAGAGGTCCCAGCTGAGCTACACCTGGACCCCTGACCCATGGGCACGGTGAGATAATAAATGGGTGATGGTTGAAGCTACTAAGTTTGTGGTCATTTGTGCAGCCATTAACACTGATCCATAGCATTGCCCTAGTTATAACACTGACCAAGGGCTCAGATGGTCTTTTCTCCCCGAGAGACTGTATTTTCCGAAAGTCGGGGGGCATATCATATTTGTCTCTCTAGTTTCGCCACATTCACAGAGCACTAACTTCTACTTCAGCCCCCATACCAGACCTTAAATGAGCAAGGTCTCTGGTGCCTCAGCACCTATGTTTTAATCCAGGTCTATCGCTTACCAGCTATGTGACTTTAAACAAGTTACTTAACCTCTCAGAGCCTCAGTTTTCTCATCTGACAAATGGCGTTGCAAAATAGTGCTTTCTTCTTGAAGGTAAGATGGTTGTGAGGATAAACTGATTTACAGTAAGGTGCTTACGACACATGGCACACAGTGCTGTGTACGTTTGCTATTACTTACATTCTTTGTTTCATTTCATCTTTATGTCAAATCTGCTGTTATTATCCCCACTTACAGATGAAGAAACTGCGGCTCAGAGACATTAAGAAATTTTCTCAAAATTACAGGGCAAGGAAGTGACAGAGACTCTAACCAAATCCATGCGTGCTTTTCCCCATACTGTCCACACTTGCATCTTTCTTGTGGATGCACATTTTGAAAAAAACAGAGAGAACTTTTCCCTGAATTCCATAGTGGATTCCCCAAGAATCTGGGGACAAACACACAAATGTCGAGTTTGGCTAAGTCTCGTGTTTCAGAGCCACCCCTTCAGGCATGGGTGGGTTTCCAGAACCACAGGCAGACAATTTAGAAGGTTAGTGGGAGATCATGACCCACAAATGAGCTCTGTGGCCTGTGAAGCTGACACACCACCTGACAAATGAAAAGGACTTGTAGACAATTCCAGTCTCCTAAAACCTGGATATTTACAGAAGTGCAGATTATTGCTCCCTGCTCATTTTTAATGTGTTTGTGAACACTCATGAGAAGCTCATTAATTGTAAGTGTCTGTGAGCTTATTGTGTTGTAAACCAAGTTTGATAGCATAATAGGCATCGATAAAGGGAAGTGGCCCCTCGGCCAGCCGGTGTTGAGCTAAGGAGCAGCCATGCAAATCAGCTGGGCTAATTGACAAGGACTGGGATGCACACAGCCCCTTATCTGAGCCCCTTTTATGTCCCTGCTCTGAGGTAACCTGGCAGAGCTACAAGCTGCGGTGATAAGGGTGATTCTAAAGGCATTTATCACGGTGGGGTGAGGGGGTCAGTCAGCCAGGCCCAGTAATCGGGGAAATCCGTGAAGGCCGTGGCCTGACAAGGCTGAAATCCATTTGTTATTCTCTGCTTCAAATGCCCTTGCGCCTTCTCTAGACTGGCAGGTTCTGACTCGTCTTTCAAGACGAGTCAGTTCCTCCTTGAAGCTTTCTCTGACTTTGCCAGGGAAAACATTTCCTCTCCTGAGCTCTGAGAGCCCCTTGTACATTTTCTGGAATGGCTCCCTCTGTGTGGGCACCTGAAATGCCAGCCCATTTCTCCATGCACAAATGAGTGCAGAACTCAAAACTTCTTCATGGATGCCTTCCAGAAATAAATGTCTTTACAGCTGCACCACTCAAAAGAAAGCATGGTGAGCGACGCTGACTTTGTGAATAACTTGGGGGCCACGGGGAAGGAATCGCGTTGTCCAGTACCTTGGCTTCCACCATTTGGTTTGCTTGTATTCCTCTCTGGGCCCGCGGAGGGAACACACTACTCTTCCTGCCTCCCAGGTGGGGGCTACAGAACTGAAAGCCCTGGGAGGCCACCTCTGCTCCTACCATAATTTTCAAAGACTCATTTATTTTTTTAACAAAGGTGAGTTTCTAGGGAAAATTACCAATAAAATAATATACTTGTATTGATCTTGTTGTCTGTATTCATATGTATATTATAGTAGATATGGGGCTCCAGAGGGACAAAACATCCGGGTCTTGCACTTAATGGATACACAATTGCATCCCTTAGTGCAGGCTAAAATGTGCAACAAATAGAACCAAACAATGTATCATGGCTCAAACAAGGTAATGTTATTTCGCACTCATGTGGTGATCCCAGCTAGACGTCCAGGGTGGTAGTCAGCTCTCTTCCATGTGGCAATACGGGGATCCAGCCTTCTTTCATATTGAGACTCCATTATCCTGTAGGGTGTTGTCTTCATCTGCACCACAATGACAGACACAGAAAGGGCATGGAGTGGACCATGGGGGAGGTTTTGTTGCTTGAGCCTCAAAATGGCAAACATTACTTCCATGTATATTCTGCTGGCTAGAACTTAGTCACATAGTCACGCCCAACTACAAGGGCAGTTGGGAAATGCCATTTCTGGGGTGCCCAGGAAGAAGAGGAAATGGATTTGGGTGAAGAGCAAGCAGTCTATGCCACATCGATCTGAGTTATTTCCCTCCCCAGATTCCTTCTCTTCATACTCTGCAGAGGGCGGAGATCACAGCTGTGCTGGGGTGCGCGCAGCCCCTCCCACATGTATCCCTTATGCTTGAAGCATTCCTGAAGAGTTCCATGTTTCCAGGTATTTTTTATATTAAAATACATATTTCCCAGTTATTTCCATAATGATTTTGGAGGTATGTCACCAAATACAGAATACAAGTCCTACTTAAGAATTCTTACATTTACACCAAACAGTACCCCAACTTTGCCAAGAGAATTTGATTCCTCCCACCTAAACCCTGCTCTTTGGTAGCCAAATGTACAATTGATTTCTATGATCTTGCACATAGATTTTCAGAAGTTAATGTGTTAAAACAGACACAGCAAATGGGACTTGACTTATCCGTTTGCCCCAACTACCTGGCCTTTGTTCTAGCATATAGCAAGAATCCCTAACAGCAAGAGCATCTCGAATATGCTATTATAGATGCTTCCAAGTAACGCCTTTGACAGATGACAAGCTTACTCTCTCTCTAAATGGAGTTTCTAGGTAATGGGTCATTTGATGGCATGACGGGCCAAAAATTTGCCGAGCTCAGTGAGCAGGGCTTCTGCAACTGCTGCAGGAAATCAATGACATGATCCTCTCAAACTTGGGGTTCCTGAAACATGGCTGGTGTCTGCTCTTAATGACTGTGCACAATGTAAGACTAACCCATTTAAAGCCATTTATCTGCCTTTCAGCTATGGTCAAACCAGCTTGAGAAAGTTAATAAAGAACAGGGATGAGCTGAAGGGAAATATTAGCTCTTTGTTTTATGTTTAATTAAGAATATTTTCAGCTGAATATTACAGAATGCACATCTAAAAACGGCTTAAAAATATTAATTCAGCTCATATAACAGGAAGTTAGGAGACAAGGCTTTGGGTCAGCTTCTCTGCAAATCCTTGGTTTTCTCACGGTCACAAAGTGGCTGCTGCAGTACCATGCATCATATCCTCACACAACATCTAAAAGAGAAAGTAAGGAACAGGCCTTTCCCTTGGAGTGTTCCATTTCTTTTTATTAGGAACATTCTCTGCACACTCACTTCAGCACACTGCTCCTTAAGTCTTATTATTTGTAGACCAATTATTTCTATACCAATCACTATTATGGAATTAGCATGATTGGTTTAGAATTAGAATGGTTCATGTTCTGAGCATGAATACATTGCCCCAAATTTTGTCTGTTACCTGGACAAAATTTGTATTCTGCTAGAAAGAAGAAGCAGGTAAGCAATCAATGTGATCTTCCACATTCCTCAAGGAGTTTCTAGCTTTTCTGTTGAACTAAGCCTGATTAAAAGAAAACACTATTCCTGACTATTATCACTGTGTCCACTACAGAAAATCTTTTATAAGACCATGCTTTAATGTTATAATCTCATCTTCCACTGAAGCATCTCTTTTTACTGCTAAAATAACAACTACAGTTATTGAGTACTTACCACATGCTCAGCACCATATTAAGTGATTTGGGTGTATTATCTGATTAAAGTCACCAAATAAGCAAGATGAGGCTGGTATGTGAGATCTTCATTTTGAAGGTAAGGAATGTGAATCTGAACATGGTTTGCCTTTGCTTAAGCTCACATGGATAAAATGTGGCAGAAGCTAAATTTGAACCCAAGACCTCTGGCTTCAGAGTCTGATATCTTAACCATTATACTCTATTGGCTTTGTTTTCTACATTACTAAGTGCCCTTGACACAGGTACCCCTAGGACAAATTCACAGGTTTCAAGACTTGGAAAAATTTGTCCCTACTAGGCCCTCTACAAGATTAAAACAATATAGCTAATATGAGTTTGGTTTCTCGGAAGCTCAGGGGTAATTTTTGCATTCATTTGCTATAGTTTTCTTCAATTAGAGATTCTTGAAAATCTTTTCTCTCCTTATCTTGCCTTTATTTTTTAATGTTTAACTTTGTCTTTTGCAAATCTTTTGGTCCTAATATATCCATTCTCTGATCAGAAGCCATTGTGGAGGAAGAGGGTGATGTAAACAAACCTAATAGTCATATGATATGCATGCTGAAGGTTAAGGAGTGAAAAGTACTGATGTCCAGAACTTATTTAGAAACGCATCCAAAAATAAATTAAATTTGTGCATGGATGGAGGGATGGATGAATGGATAGATGTATATGTGATAAAGCAAATCTTACAAAATGATAATTGTAGAATCTACATTGTGGGTATATGGGTTTCATTGCACAATTCTTTCAACTTTTCTATGTTGAAAATCTTCATCCTAACATGTTGGGAGATATATCAATAAGAATCTAGATCCATTTTTATAAAAGAATCTCACAAAAGGATAATTCTTCCTAAGTAACAAGTGGTAGGCAGAAGAGAGGTCAAATGGAGAGTCTTGTATACTAGGCGAGGAAATTGGGACTTAATCCTCAAGGTAATTGAGAGACGCTGGAGGATTTAAGTAGAGGACTAAAATGTAAGATAGACCTGGAGACGTGGAGGAGAAATGGGTGGGAGCAAGATGGAGGTAGAGAGACCAGTCAGAGGCTGTTGTAACAGTTCAGATGAGAGTATGAGATGACAGTGTCTGAGCAAAGGTGGCCACAGGGATAGAGGTGAATTCAAGAAAAACCCAAGAGAGAAATAAAGAAGACTTGACACCTGGAGACGTGTGAGGACGTGGAAAATCTAGCATGACTCAGGCTTCTGGCTTGGGGCAGGGTGAGCGGTGAGGCTGTTCTTCAGGGTGGGGCACAGATGGAGCCTCGCTGCTGAGCTGGCAGCACAGGGAAGTACCCATCGCCTTGGCACGGATCCATTTCCCTCTCTGGGAAGTCCTCCAGCCACCACGGCCTGGGATCTATTGAAGCTCTAGATTTCTCCAGCATGGCTATTTTTCCTTTTGCTGCTTCCCAATGAAGTGAATCCATGCTCTGCCTTCACCTACAGTCAGAGCTTCTGAGAAAGAACACTGCAAATGGCTTCTGAAATGCTTTCCAAGCCCATCTGAAGGGTCCCTGTCTTCATGTCCCCGTCTGCTGTCTCTAAGAAGCAAACTCTGGACTGCCTCACTTTATTATGAAATTAAAAGTGTGTCTGAAATCCTCAAAGGAGAAAATGAAATTGTTTTCAGCTTTGCTTGTGGTCATAATAAAATAGCTCTTTGGAGGGATTATATTATTCTCAGATAAATGAGGAGCAAAATACTTCCTTAGTTTGCCGTATAGACAGCAATAGGATTTTTCACAAGACAAGCACAATCAATGACTCAGGGCTGATGAGGACATCTGTATTTGTTCTTCCTTGGACATGACACACAATGGGATATTTGGTCTCTACCAAGCTGGGAAAGTGGCAAGACAGGCTTCTAGTCTGCTTTCCCAGTTACACCAGTTCCCTCCAGAGGTCAGAACCCTGGCAGCTGGCCTCTAGGAGCCCTGCAGCCTGGGCGATGGGTCCTCCTCTCATTTACTACACCCCACGCCTCTTTTGTGTACCTCCTTCCCAGCTTCCTTGTTGAAATTAGTGTCTCGAGCCTGAATCAGATGCAGCTTACTTCCATCGAGCACTGACCATATACACTAAGCATGCACAGAACATTCTCTTGTGTCACATGTCACTTCATTTGATCATCACAGCAACTCTGTAAGGTAAGGAATGACATCCTCATCTTCCAAATGAGAAAACTGAGGCTCAGAGAGGCAAAATGACTTGCCCCAGGCCTCACAACTGGTGAGTACAGATCCTTCTCAAGTTCTTTCCACTACTCCAAGCTGCCTTGTCCCCCCTGGGATCCAGACCTTTGTAGGACACCACCAACTGGTGGAAATCATGCAGGCTTTGGAGACCAAGCCATGTGACCTTGGGAAACTCACTCTGAGAATTTTTGCTTCTTCGTTTTCTCTTTCAAAAAGAGGAGAAATCAATTTGAACTTAGAGGGTTGGATTTTGTAAGGAGTAATTGTCAGAACAGGTATAAAATGTCTGTTGAAGAGTAAGGGCCCAAAACAAATTTGTTCTTCAATGAGGCATTTGCCAGCTTGTTCTAGGATGACTTAATGCTCAACTCTAAGGAAGATGCAAAAAAAAGATTTAACGCAAGTTATGTGAGGCAGGCAGCTCCCTTATGGTATCCTGCACAGGAAGGCGAGGGTACTTTGGGCCCAAGGGCCTTGGAGGAATCTAACAAATCTCACTGGGGTGGCAGCCACCGCCCACTCTATATGACAGCTCAATACACCCTCCCCTCCCATCCTGGGCTTCAGCTTGTGCCCAAAGCAGAGGCACTTCCTTCTTCCTTCTCTCCCATCCTGAAAACACAAGGACAATTTAGTTTGCTCCAAAGTGCGTTATGTCCCAGTGAGCACTTCCAAGAGTAAGTCTCTAATTCAGAGTCGTGTCTACCTTCCAAATACCCCAATGGGTAAGCCCTATGACACTGACCACCGGTTTTAAAGAAAGGTTGCATTTCCAGTTCCCTGAGTTTGATATCACTTGTGACTAGGAGTCTGCAGCCTGCTCCCTTCTAAGTGCTGTCTGAAGAGCCATGCCAGCCTCCCCAGCTGGCTCCTGGAGGAGAGGGAAGGCAGCAGGGACTGTGGCAGTGTGCACACAGCGCAGGGCTGCTTCTCTGTCCCCACTCACCTCTATCTCCTCAATCGGGGGGTCAGCTTTGAACCAGGCTGGGGACTGTGGGGAACCTGCCACCTCCTGAGGCCTTTCCCAGGCTCAGTTTTGAACCTATAGACTTGATGCCAAATGACATACATCTCCCTTTAACTCTCTTTTAAG
Source organism: Ceratotherium simum simum (assembly GCF_057802395.1). Lineage (NCBI taxonomy): Eukaryota > Metazoa > Chordata > Mammalia > Perissodactyla > Rhinocerotidae > Ceratotherium > Ceratotherium simum. Next base: position 14,494,370 of record NC_141906.1, read on the forward strand.
TCTACGCATTTAAAGGCTTGGCTTGGAGACTTCATTGGCATAGAGTATTTGGGATCTTTGATTTTCCAGTAATAAATAAATCAGAGATTAGTGTAAGAGCTGCCGAAATCTCAGAAATCTGTCCCCAGTTTATCGCAAATCTCTTTGTGTATTCAGATGCTTCGGATATACATTCAAGTCTTTGGCCCATATTTATGATTTTGAACATTGCCCTCACTTTTACAAGTGCATCAATAATTGGCATGGGAATGGGGTGGGACCCACTTTAGCTGATACCCCAACTACTGGCCTCTCTTGGCAATAACTCCTGAGGCTTAAGAGAAATCAAAAGCATTGTGGAAAAATCCACAGATTTTTCTCATGTGACCTTGGAACTCAGAAGCCCTTGGAGAAATAAAATTATCCTTGACCTTATCATCAGAAGACAAAGGAGGTAATATGGGTGCTCCCCTATTAAACAGGGTGGGGAGTGGGGACGGTTGGTGCTATGGGGAGGCAGGAGGAAGTGGTTCCTGTGGGGTCTTCTCAGAGCCATCTGGAAGCTGACCTTCCTCTGAGTATCTGCTGCACCTGAACTGAGTTCAACAACATGGCCTTCCTTACTCAGGGCATTCAGTGAGCAGGTGTGTCAGGGGCACATGAAGGCCCAAAGAGTTGGAGATTGAGGTGGGAGAAGAGAAAATGGAGAGATATGAAGGACAAACTTCATCTCCTTCAAAACTGACCCTCTGATTAGAATTATGACACTGCACAAGGACCGCTGGCAGAGCAGGGTACATGCAGACCAGGGAGACCAGGCTATGGAGGGGATGACAAACCACGCCGCGAGAATCGTGGAGGAGCCCAGGGCTGTTTAACGTGGAAGGAAAGATGGCAGAGGCACGTTGAGAGCTGTTTGTCCATATCTGAAGGGTGAATAGGAGGAAGACTTGCTCTTCATGGTCATAGAAACCAGACTGAGAAAGGTATAAAGGAAAATATTCCCACAACATTTCAAGGGTGCCAACAGTGAAGGGGGGGGGGATGAAAGTCTACCATTTATTGAGCACCCGCTATAAGCCAGGGTCTGTATGTGGCATTTGGAGTGTTTTAGATCATGAAGTCCTCACCTTGTTTCCTAAAGGTTATATGAATGAGAGAACTGAAATTCAGAGAAGTTCTGGAACTTGCCTGAGATCCCAGAGTGAGTGAAGAGTTAGGGAAGAGCTTGGATTTGAACTTCTATCACTTCACACTGACCCTATTATGGCGAGTGATCAAGCAGAGTCTGTGTGATCTCATACGGGGGACTGACGGGGATTCCTGCAAGGACCACGGCTCACACTGGCTGTTCTCTGAGGTGCCGTCCAGTTCTGAAGCTCTGTGCACAGTCCCGGTGGCCTGAGGGAGTGTAGCTGGAGGGCTGAGGGCTGGGGGAAGGAGGCAGGAGGAACGCTTTGTGGGCAAGTCATCTGTTCAGCAGAAGGAAGCGAATGACAAATGGGCCTCCCCGGGGACTGATTCCTTCCAACTGTACCCGCTAATAAAATGCCTCACAAAGAAACGTGACAATTGAGTGGTTAATTCAAAACATCCTTCTCCAAGCTGCCTATAACTACAACCTAATTGTTGCAAGTTAGTGGTTTATAAAAAATGAAGAGAAAGTAAAATCACATTAAATACAAATGTGCGTTTCTTCGGCAATAACTCATTCTGTTCTTATGTTCATTTTACCGTGTACTCTTTCATGTTACTATCAGATTCTTAATCTACACACTAAACATTTATTTCTATAAAAAGTCTAGAGTAATTTCAAGCATTTAGAGGTTTCCCATTCTCTCTTATGAGAGGCAACTCAGTGGTGGAAACAGTCTGTACCTTGGAGCACAGGACCTGATTTTAGGCTGGGGATTCACCAGTAGCTGGCTGGCTACTTAACTTAGGCAACTTATTTAACTTCTCTGAGCTTTGGTTTCCTTATCTATAAAATCAGATTATAATATCTACATTGCAATTTTGTTGGGAGGGTCAATAGATGAAGTCTATGAGAAAGTCTTTTAAGATCTAACTATAATACTGATGTTTGCTATTCTTTTCTAGTCAAAGGGCTTGGCCCATGAGGCATTGTTTTGGCTCCTGGGGAAGTTATAGATGTGTTGATTTATCACCCATCCGTCACCCATCCAGTCACCCACCTATCCATCATCTGTCCATCACCTATCTAGATTTCTATTTATTTAACAAATGTTGATTGAGTTTCTGCCATGTGCCAGATACACAGTCAGGAGCTAGGAATATAGACATGAATTAGATATAGTATGATTCCTGCCTCCAAAGTCCTTCTTTCCAGAGAGAGGTGCAGACAGGTTTATATATGATTGTGTAATGAAGTGGCCATGGTACAACATTGTACCTCTCAAACCATGGGGAAATTATAATCATCCCAGATTATTTTATTTTTCTAATCGTCTATTAGAAGCAATGGAGAAAATCATGAGAATTTCAACTGTTAATTGGTCCTGGAATGGGAAATAGAGCAGGCCTCGGACATAAAGAAGGGAGAGACTTTCTCTGGACTTGGGGGCCAGATGGGGACGCCCCAGGAGACTGAGAATGATTCTGGTGGTGAGTGCCTCTGACTGATGGAGCAGGCCAGGTGAGCAACGCCCCTGACCTCTAGTTATTCTCCTCTTCTTAGGCCATCAGCAGGAGTGCCAGGGACAGTAACTGTGGTGGGTGCTTTGTTTCCAAACAGCTCGTCTTGACAAGCAACAATTCAGGGAACTGAGAATAATCTGAGGACTCAGGGAGAGCAGATACCACCCCACAATCATGGGGGAGAGCTAGTTCTTAGTGCAGTGTTACCCTCAACCACAGCCACCCCACCACAGCAAGTGCTCCTTGGGAAAATGGTGTGCGTGCGTACGAAAGACGAACCTTGCTGGTTGCATGGGTAAAAACAATTAGAAAGGGATGATCTAGCTGTCAGTGCCCTGGCTAAGAGTGTGGATTTAGGCTTGAGCTACAGACTTAGCAGGGAACTAGAGGCTAGGCAGGGACCGGGGAAGTAGACCTGTGAGGGGAGCCTTTGCAGTGGGCATTAGGGGAGCAGTAGCTTCCTCCATGTCCTGGGTAGCAAGTTCAATCACATTTGCTGGGGTGATGGGTGTCCGATGTTCTGCCAGGTGCATTATCATTGACTTAGGGGCATGGTGAAGGTCTTCATTCTCTGCAGCTGGGCTGGCCGAGATGGACCGGTGCTGGTAATTGTGATCATATACTATCCTCTTCACGTCTATATATACCCAAATATACAAATATATTTGTAAATATTCCCATGTATATACAAATGTAAACACACAATTTTGAGGGGTTTATATAGGATTTAATTTCACTCTCCATCACCTCTTCTGTGTAATTATAGGCATCTCGTATGTTTCACTTACTATATGTCAGATCCTACACAAAATACTTTACATATGCTATCAATATGTGTTAAGATTCCTTATGTGGTGAGTAGCAGAAGAACCAACCCAAACTGGCTTCAGCAATAAGGAGGTACACTGGCTTGTGTAAAAGGAGAGTCCCGAGGGAGGTTTAGGCCAGAGGATCGAAGGTATCAACAAGAACCAGTTTCTTTCCATCTCTTTGTTTCACCTTTCACAGTTCAGCTTCATGTTAAGGTTGGCTCCATGGTCACAAGGTGTCTACCAATAGCTTCTGGGTCCGGGTCCAGAGAGTCTCTCCCCCAACTAGTAAACAATCTGAGTTCCATATTGGACTGACTTAAGTCAAAGCCCACCCCTGAAAAATCGTACAGGCCAGGGGACGGAACTGTGCTGATTGGCTGAGGCCTACAGCAGTAACCCGCTCAGTCCCTGGCATCCCCTTCCCTCCCTTTCCTGTCTCATTTCCCCGTTCCTCTCCTCAGTATATAACATCTGTTTTGGGAGAATCCAGCCCAAAGTAGTATCTTTGCCCCCACTACTGAGCTACAGGAATCTCCAGCCATCCTTACCATCGACATAACAGGGGCTTGATAGTTGCCAATAGATGGATGAATCCCAACCCAGGACTGTGGTGACCACACAAAACAGTACTTTGTCTCTTGTAGGCACAGAGTATGACCACAACCCTCCCCCACCCCCATTTCATTATTTCTTCTTTGGGTCCCAAAGGAATGTAAGGAAGACAGAGACAGGTCTATCTTTCTAAACCCTAGCAGATTGTTTTGACTGAAGCTTTCACTGACATCATGGGAGCAAACTATAACATGTACCTAGTTACAAGGAAAGGAACATTCACAGAAATTTTATAGATGAGATCCCACAAAAGACTGTAGTATCTTCTCTAATGTCCTCCCAATTCCACCCCAGTCCCCATACCATGATAACTCACATCTTGGCATATAGATCGGGAGTCAGAGAGGAGTGACTCCTGATACTTTCTTCCGATATTCCAGTTAGGCAATTTGGATTCAAAATATTTCTAACCTTTCCAGACTGCCTATCAGAGAACATAAACCACGTTTCTTAGGGAGTGATAAAATATTATTCCTGAGAAAAATGGGGTATTAAGAAGCATTGTAAAACCATTAGCAGAAGAAAGAACATTTAAGAAAATGATGCCATATCCCTGGTTGGTAGATTAAGAAAGAAATATCATTTTTAGCCTCCTGCTCTTCAGAATAGTTTGTAATTCTGTTGAATTGTGGGTTTCCACGTGGCTAATATGAGGGCCAGAATATTCACAGAAGTTAGAGACTAGAGGGATGTGTTTGTTCACGTGTGTATACAGAGATTCTGATTCATAATCAAGATTAAGTTCTAGAAAAATGCAACTTACAGTGAGAAGACTTAAGAAGGGAAACTAAGACCTCCCAAATCTTTACCGTTCAAATTTTTATCCATCATCGTTGCTCTGAAATACATTAAATAACACTTAAAGTGTATTACATAAATAATAAAAATATAGAAGTTGGATAGTCACCCTTATCTGGACTTGATTGAAGTGTCACAGGAACCCACTTACCATAGTAGTGAAAATATGTCCCCAGGACAGGATGATCTAGACAGAATAAAGGTGGAGGGGAAGGAATTTCACATGTGTTTCAGTGAACAAGCTAAACCATGGAGTACATTTGGGAAGCAACTTAACATGTTTTAGTAACAACTTTACTGGGGGTATAATTGGCATACAATAAACTTCACATGTCTGAAACTTCACAACAACTTTGAACATGTAAACACTCATGAAACCATCTCCACACTCAAGATGACGCACACACCAGTCTCCCCCCAGAATTTCTGCATGCCCCTTTGTTACCCTTAGAAACAAACTTAGTTTTTATTTCCTACTCTTCTTTAACCTTTCTCTTCTTTCTCTACTCAGTGCTTTTCGTCTTCTCTCCCCCTCCTGCTTTGTACACCTCCAGGGCTGGAGTGCGATGATCCAGAAGAGGGAGAGAAGCCTGAGAGTTCTTACATGAGTGACCCTGTTGAGTGAGGGCACAGAGTTGGATTCTCCAGAGAATCACACCCACCCCCCTCATTGCTGGAGGTCTTCATCTGCAGCACCCTTGAAGATGAGGCTTCCTTTCAGCTACTTGTTTCCTCCTTTTACAGCCTCCTGATACTGAGTGATGCCTGTAGTTTGTTGTGCTACTGTCTCTTCATCATTTCAGGTCCTCTTGGGTAACACCCAAGATGACCCCATGCAGGATCTCTCTCACATGGGCCCGAGTGTGGTCCAGCTGTCTTTGCCTCTTCAAATCTGAAGAGGTTGCCCCCACTGTAGCTCTCTCTCCTTGATTCCTCCATTTTTTTGAGCAGCTGGCTGTCCAAAATATCTGCCTCCGTAGATTTATTAGACATGGCCACACCACTAAAGTCCCACCACTCCCTGCCTAGAGGATACACGTGAGTTCCTCTTTGAAATTCCTCTCTTTTGACTTGAGGTAAAGATAGAATTAGAAATAGATAGCCCTAGTGGGTGGTCTAGCAGTTAAGATTTGGTGCTCTCATCACAAGAATCTTATAACAAACCCGAGTTCGTTTCCTGGCCAGTGAACCACACCACCCATCTGTTGGTTGTCATGCTATGACAGCTGCGTGTTGCTGTGATGCTAAAAGCTGTGCCACTGACATTTCAAATTCCAGCAGGGTCACTCATGGTGGACGGGTTTCAGTAGAGCTTCTAGACTAAGACAGACTAGGAAGAAGGACCTGGCCACCCACTTCTGAAAGAATTGGCCATGAAGACATTATGAACAGCAGCAGAGCATTGTCTGACGCAGCACGAGAGGGTGAAGGGGCAAAAAGACTGGGTAGGGTTCTGCTTTGCTGTACACAGGGTCGCTAAGAGTTGGGATAGACTCAATGGCACTAACAACAACAAAGGTAGAAATACCTTCCAATTCTTTCCCTTAGGGAGCTGAGACTCAAAACACATAGGCTCCTCTACAAAATCCATTTCTAATCTCCACCTCAACTCATTTTAATCTTTGTTGTGGGTGAGAGTTAAGTGTTAGATAGCCGGCTTTGGCATACCTTTTGCAAATCCTGCTTCGTGGCTTCTCACCTCACTTTGGAATGTTGCGTATATTGTCTTCAGCTAAATTAAGAAAGAAGAACCCATTTTAACATTCTTTTATATAAGTTGCACATCCTGGAGGCTAGATGATTCAGTTGGAATGTGCAAAATTGTTTTCTCTTGAAGGCCTGGGTTCCTGATTTTTTGTTATCCTTCTTTAAGACAGTAAAGAAGGTAGGAAATGTCAACTGCTCTCCAGTACAAATCCCAGCCTGGAGAATCACGTGATAACATTCCTTCCCTCTCTCCCTGTCAGAGTTATCCTTCAAGATGTAACAAGAAGTAAGATGATAACTTTTAGTAAAATGTGCCTGATATAAATGAGTAAAGTAAGTGTTAAATAACACAGAGAGGGTCACCAAAGAAAATATGTTTCAAGAATAAGAGAATATTTCTTAGCCCATGACTAATTCATCTTTGTACCTTCCTAATACAGGGCCTGGTACGTAATAAAGATTTGTAGATGTAGTTGATTTCATCCCAATCGCATTCTCAGGTGCTGACTTCTGAGTTATGGACAAGGTCACTCAGCTCCACAGTTCATACGCATGGTGGCTATTTATTGGCTGAGGCCAAACAATCTAAGAACATCCACTCTGAGGCCCGTGTCCCCCACCTACAACTGTCATCTGCTGACTTCCAGGCCCTTCCTTTCTGTTATTGAGGATTTGGAGATCACAATCTTTCCACTCCACAACCTCAGGAAATTTCAATATCTACATAGGTCACTTATCAAACAACCTAGCTTCATAATTTCTGGGCCTCCTTGATTCTTTTCACCATCCTCCCTATACCACTTCTTATCACCTGGAACTGTCCTCTCAGAAAAGTCCCTCTCCTGCTTCTCGCTTTGACCACAACTCCCAGCAATCTCATCCCCTCCTCCTCACTACACTTGGACAGACTGCCATTCCCTCTCCCACTTCCCTGTCCGTCAAGGATCCCATGGCTGATCATTGCAATTACGTTCTCAAAGGCATCCTCAATTTCCTTGCCCTTCTATCTTTCTACTATATCTGCCTGACAAAACCTCAGCTCTAGATCTCTTTCACATTCTACTTATTCATCTTCTACATCTGTGCAGCTGAGCAATGTTGGAGAAAAGCCAAATAACCATAAACTTTGGTACTCTACAAATTCATGGTCTTTAACCTCAACTTTGGTCAATTTCCTCTACCATCTTCTTTAAAATTATCCCAATCTTCCTCACTTTGCAAGCATCCTAGTCAGCCTCTGCCTACCCCACCCCAAACCCCACTCTGGGCCAATAGCATTTTCTTGTATTTATCAAGACTCACCATGTGCTTGGGGTCTGGTCATTGGTATTTTGTAAAAGGTCCCCAGGAGATTCTGATGTGCACCCACTGTTGAGGAGCACTGGTCTAAAGACACCCTGAAAACACCTGAAGTGCAGCTTAGGATCTGTTCTAGGCCTCTGGCTCCACATTACCTCCACTTGTTCTGATCGCCAACCACTCAATATCCCCCATATCCCATGGCCCCAACCACTGGGCCCATCTTGGTTCCTTTTATCTCGTTTTCCTCCATTGAGATTTGATTACCTAAATTTAGACTTTTGACCTGGGGACTGCAATGATGACCCCATAAGATACTTGTGGTAATCTCAGCCACACGCACATAACTGCTGGCATGGGGCACCATGCTTCTGCGTCCTTCTCTGTCTAGGAAGTGGTATTGGACCAGATGAATTAAGCCATAAATGCCTTTTAAAATCAGGCTGCAGAATTAAGACTGTTGTCTGATCGGTTATTCTTGTCTTGGCAGCATCACCCCCAAGCCCTTCTTTTTTTTTTTTTTCCTGTGAGGAAGATCAGCCCTGAGCTAGCATCCATGCTAATCCTCCTCTTTTTGCTGAAGAAGACCGGCTCTGAGCTAACATCTATTGCCAATCCTCCTCCTTTTTTTTTTTGCCCTAAGCCCCAGTAGATAGTTGTATGTCATAGTTGCACATCCCTCTAGTTTCCGTATCTGGGACGCGGCCTCAGCACAGCCGAAGAAGCAGTGCATCAGTGCGCGCCCGGGATCCGAACCCAGGCCGCCAGTAGCTGAGCGTGTGCACTTAACCGCTAAGCCACGGGGCCGGCCCTCCAAGCCCTTCTAAGGATGCATCTCCTTCCTTATAGAGTTTTGGGTTAGTTTGCCAAAGAGAAGCAGCATGAGATGTGGAAGGTAGGAATGAAGGGGTCATTCTTTGCAGAAGGTTGTGGTGATCAGACACAGCAGGCTTCCAGACCTCTTCTCAACCCCTTCATGGTTGCAGTGGTTGGAGAACTTCCTTGCTTTGGTTCATCAATATTCATTCTAGAAACATTCTGAATGTTTCTCTGATCCTCAGATGGTGGCCTTCTAGATTTTCATTCCCCTAACTCTTTGTATGCTTGTGTAAGTCCTAATTCCTATATAAATCTCCTTGTTCCCATAATGTCATAGAGGCTCAATTTTCTTGACTGAACTTAGGCTGATACAGGGGCTTAATATGCTGGACAATGGAGAGCATCTGAAGGTTCTGGACTAGAAAGTCACACCATAAAAGAAGTACTTAATAAAAATTGCATATTGGGAAGTCACAACATATCCAATGGTGATGTTGATAACCACCTCATTTTTTATGTGATCCTGCTTTGAGGATGTCACCTGGGGTAGGTCTGACTACCTGACACAGAGGCCAGCTCAGTTGTCACGCTTGTTTCTCCTGGCTCTACTTGAAGGTATGTCAGTGTGTGCGTTTGTGTGGACTGGGGGTGCATGAGGAGAAGGCAGCACAGCTTTCTTTGTTTGTACCTGGTCCTGTTCTGTCATGAGCCCTGAAGAGAGCTGACATGAGATCCAGAACACCTGGCTCTGGCTCTTGTCAACCACGTGAGCTGGAGCAAATCACTCCCTCTGCCTACGCTTCAGTTTCCTCATCTTTTAATTGGTCAATCAAATTAGGTATCTCAGAGGTGTCTTTCAGTTCTAACATTGTACAAGTCCGTGGATCCATTAGATGGCAGTTTGATTTCCTTGGCTCCAAATGTTCCACTAGGCTGGGCCTATGACAAGGCCAGCAAGGGCTAGGCCAGGCCTGGAAGCTGGAAGCTTTCTCCTAGGCCTGTGGGGGCTGATTTATGGACATGACCTTGTTCTGGGATGGGACCTGAGGGCAGCCAGGGAAGTGAGAACCCACAGGCACTAGAGAAGCAAACAGTTGTGCCCGCAAAGTTGAGGCCCAGAGCAGGCTTGGCCACACCAGCTGCTGACACACAGACAAATGGACAGACACCTCTCACTCTTGCCTCTTGGCCCTTCCCTTGCCAGAGCTACTGCCGCCTCTCACAGTGTGATGATTAGGTTAAGAATAAAGCACAGAGCAGATTTATGGTGTCTATTAGCTTCCCATGTTTTCTCAGGGAAGATTCTTTCACTAAGGCTCCCCTTTCCCTTGTTGCGAGGCTCCAGGCCTAAGCCACAGCAATCTTGATTTCATCAGGAGCGCTCTGTCCCCTCAACTGCTCCTGCTTTCCTTCTGAAGACACATGCCCTTGCCTACAAGTTGTATAGTTCCCCCACCGTCTCATTTTCTCAGAGTTCCTTCCCAGGGAGCTGGGACCCAGCCAGCCTCTTCTTGTGGCAAACAGGCCAGGCGCCCACAAGAAAGCCCCCTTTCTTCTTCATTATGTCTCCTGTTGTCATTAAAAAAAATGAAGACAATAAAAATCTCTCTTCCTCCTAGTTCTCTTGATAGATTTTCTCATTAAGAGAATTAAGAGCGATCAAAGCCAAATCCACAGCTACCTTTCTTTAGACAAATCATCTTGAAACTCTTTGCTACTCAAGCGAAAAATGGGGATTGTTGGCTGCCAACACTGAGCTCCCACGGTCAGCTCCCTGTTGCCTTCTCTGGAGGGCAGTGGGGGAAGGAGAATGTGGTGGCATTTGAGGCTGTACCTTTCTCTTCTGGGGTGGAAGGGGAGCTTTGTGCTTGGTTTCTGACTATATTTCTGTGATTGGCCTATACAGTTACTCTTTCTGGAAGCTACCCAGACCCAGAATGGGTTGAGGTAGTGAGCTCCCCATTCCTGGAAAGGTTCACATGGAGGATAACTGCTCATCTATTGGCAGAGGAATTATACTGGATGACTGCTGATATCCCCTTTTACTTGCCACCAGTCTTATAATGATGTCAGAACTGCAGGTCCATCAAGGAAGGATCTGATGGAGTACAGAACCTAGGCACAGCCATCAGGGTGGGTGGGTCCTCAGGAAGAG